>NC_074706.1:6606219-6923719 GCF_029448725.1 Salvelinus fontinalis
GCGCGGCACAGCATAGCAAACACAGGAGTCTGTCAGAATTAGGTCAGGGTGATATAAATATGAATATGTGTAGTGTACTGTATGTGAATCATGTAATTGTTACATGTCCCATTTAAAAGGTCAACTCATGGTTAAGACTGGATTAGATAAATACCATTTATGACTCATAACACCATATTGCATTAATCTCACACACTGTCAGTCAGGTTGCCAGGATTATATAACTGCTGAGGAAGCTGAGATTAGGTCTCGCCGGCGCGACTGAGACAAATGACTTCAGAGCAACAAGCCTTCGTGAAATGCAGAGTACAAGTCCTGAGAAATAGAGGAGGGAGAGAAAGGAAGAGGGGGGGAAGGAGGGAGGGAAGGATGGAAAGAAGGAGAGAAAGGAGAAAGCAAAGGCAAGGCCAGGAACCGCTCCTGTTGTCCTGATGAGTCTGTCCTGCTCTGCTCTGTGTACTGGTCTGCTAGTCTGATGTATGTTGAGTTGAGTCTTAGCTCCAGATCTGAAGTCTCTCTGTAGCAGAGACGGAGATGATGGCTGTGACCTCTGTGACCTCTGCATGCCTCAGTGAGATGCCCTGTCATTGGCTCATTATCACCGTGGAGAGGGAAGCTCTGGAACTAGTCAGTAGGGGAGCCGTTGTCCGGGCCGTTGTCTGATCTCCCAGGGTGCAAAGCTCCATTGAGAGACGGAGGCAGCTCTAATGAAGAGTAATGAGGAGGGAAACTCTGCGATCACCTGGACAAGACAGTACAGGGAGAAGACAGCTTCAAAACACCAAGACAAGACAGTACAGGGAGCAAACAGCTTCACAACACCTGGACAAGACAGTACAGGGAGCACACAGCTTCACAACACCTGGACAAGACAGTACAGGGAGCAGACAGCTTCACAACACCTGGACAAGACAGTACAGGGAGCACACAGCTTCACAACACCTGGACAAGACAGTACAGGGAGCAGACAGCTTCACAACACCTGGACAAGACAGTACAGGGAGCAGAGAGCTTTACAACACCTGGACAAGACAGTACAGGGAGCAGACAGCTTCACAACACCTACACAAGACAGTACAGGGAGCAGACAGCTTCACAAAACCTGAACAAGACAGTACAGGGAGCAGACAGCTTCACAACACCTGGACAAGACAGTACAGGGAGCAGACAGCTTCACAACACCTAGACAAGTCAGTACAGGGAGCAGACAGCTTAAAAACACCTAGACAAGGCAGTACAGGGAGCAGACAGCTTCACAGCACCTAGACAAGACAGTACAGGGAGCAAACAGCTTCACAACACCTAGACAAGACAGTACAGGGAGCAGACAGCTTCACAACACCTAGACAAGACAGTACAGGGAGCCGACAGCTTCACAACATCTAGACAAGACAGTACAGGGAGCAAACAGCTTCACAACACATGGACAAGACAGTACAGGGAGCAGACAGCTTCACATCACCTGGACAAGACAGTACAGGGAGCACACAGCTTCACAACACCTGGACAAGACAGTACAGGGAGCAGACAGCTTCACAACACCTGGACAAGACAGTACAGGGAGCAGACAGCTTCACAACACCTGGACAAGACAGTACAGGGAGCAGACAGCTTCACAACACCTGGACAAGACAGTACAGGGAGCAGACAGCTTCACAACTCCTAGACAAGACAGTACAGGGAGCAGACAGCTTCACAACACCTAGACCAGACAGTACAGGGAGCAGACAGCTTCACAACACCTACACAAGACAGTACAGGGAGCAGACAGCTTCACAACACCTGGACAAGACAGTACGGGGAGCAGATAGCTTCACAACACCTAGACAAGACAGTACAGGGAGCAGACAGCTTCACAACACCTAGACAAGTCAGTACAGGGAGCAGACAGCTTAAAAACACCTAGACAAGACAGTACAGGGAGCAAACAGCTTCACAACACCTAGACAAGACAGTACAGGGAGCAGACAGCTTCACAACATCTAGACAAGACAGTACAGGGAGCAGACAGCTTCACAACACATGGACAAGACAGTACAGGGAGCAGAAAGCTTCACAAGACCTAGACAAGAGAGTACAGGGAGCAGACAGCTTCACAACACCTGGACAAGACAGTACAGGGAGCAGACAGCTTCACAACACCTAGACAAGAGAGTACAGGGAGCAGACAGCTTCACAACACCTAGACAAGACAGTACAGGGAGCAGACAGCTTCACAACATCTAGACAAGACAGTACAGGGAGCAGACAGCTTCACAACACATGGACAAGACAGTACAGGGAGCAAACAGCTTCACAACACCTAGACAAGTCAGTACAGGAAGAAGACAGCTTAAAAACACCTAGACAAGATAGTACAGGAAGCAGACAGCTTCACAGCACCTAGACAAGACAGTACAGGGAGCAGACAGCTTCACAACACCTAGACAAGAGAGTACAGGGAGCAAACAGCTTCACAACACCTAGACAAGTCAGTACAGGGAGCAAACAGCTTCACAACACCTAGACAAGACAGTACAGGGAGCAAACAGCTTCACAACACCTAGACAAGACAATACAGGGAGCAAACAGCTTCACAACACCTAGACAAGACAGTGCAGGGAGCAGACAGCTTCACAACACCTAGACAAGCCAGTACAGGGAGCAGACAGCTTCACAACACCTAGACAAAACAGTACAGGGAGAAAACAGCTTCACAACACCTAGTCAAGACAGTACAGGGAGCAGACAGCTTCACAACACCTAGACAAGACAGTACAGGGAGCAGACAGCTTCACAACACCTAGACAGGGCAGTACAGGTAGCAGATAGCTTCACAGCACCTGGACAAGACAGTACAGGGAGCAGACAGCTTCACAACACCTAGAACAGACAGTACAGGGAGCAGATAGCTTCACATCACCTGGACAAGACAGTACAGGGAGCAGACAACTTCACAACACCTAGACAAGAGAGTAAAGGGAGCAGACAGCTTCACAACACCTGGTAAAGACAGTACAGGGAGCAGACAGCTTCACAACACCTAGACAAGACAGTACGGGGAGCACACAGCTTCACAACACCTAGACAAGACAGTACAGGGAGCAGACAGCTTCACAACACCTGGACAAAACAGTAAAGGGAGCACACAGCTTCACAACACCTGGACAAGACAGTACAGGGAGCTGATAGCTTCACAAAACCTGGACACGACAGTACAGGGAGCAGACAGCTTCACAACACCTAGACAAGACAGTACAGTGAGCAGACAGCTTCACAACACCTAGTCAAGACAGTACAGGGAGCAGACAGCTTCACAACACCTAGACAACACAGTACAGGGAGCAGACAGCTTAAAAAAACCTTGACAAGACAGTACAGGGAGCACACAGCTTAACAACACCTGGACAAGACAGTACAGGGAGCAGACAGCTTCACAACACCTGGACAAGATAGTACAGGGAGCAGACAGCTTCACAACACCTAGACAAGACAGTACAGGGAGCAGACAGCTTCACAACACCTGGACAAGATAGTACAGGGAGCAGACAGCTTCACAACACCTGGACAAGACAGTGAAGGGAGCAGACAGCTTCACAACACCTAGACAAGTCAGTACAGGGAGCAGACAGCTTCACAACATCTAGACAAGTCAGTACAGGGAGCAAACAGCTTAAAAACACCTAGACAAGACAGTACAGGGAGCAGACAGCTTCACAACACCTGGACCAGACAGTACAGGGAGCACACAGCTTCACAACACCTAGACAAGACAGTACAGGGAGCAGACAGCTTCACATCACCTGGACAAGACAGTACAGGGAGCAGACAACTTCACAACACATAGACAAGAGAGTACAGGGAGCAGACAGCTTCACAACACCTGGACAAGACAGTACAAGGAGCACACAGCTTCACAACACCTGGACAAGACAGTACATGGAGCAGATAGCTTCACAACACCAAGACAAGACAGTACAGGGAGCAGACAGCTTCACAACACCTAGAACAGACAGTACAGGGAGCAGATAGCTTCGCAACACTTGGACAAGACAGAACAGGGAGCAGACAGCTTCACAACACCTAGACAAGACAGTACAGGGAGCAGACAGCTTAAAAAAACCTTGACAAGACAGTACAGGGAGCACACAGCTTCACAACACCTGGACAAGACAGTACAGGGAGCAGACAGCTTAAAAACACTTAGACAAGACAGTACAGGGAGCAGACAGCTTCACAACACCTAGACAAGACAGTACAGGGAGCAGACAGCTTCACAACACCTGGACAAGACAGTACAGGGAGCAGACAGCTTCCCAACACCTAGACAAGTCAGTACAGGGAGCAGACAGCTTAAAAACACCTGGACAAGACAGTACAGGGAGCACACAGCTTCACATCACCTGGACAAGACAGTACAGGGAGCAGACAACTTCACAACACCTAGACAAGAGAGTACAGGGAGCAGACAGCTTTACAACACCTGGACAAGACAGTACATGGAGCAGATAGCTTCACAACACCTGGACAAGACAGTACAGGGAGAAGACAGCTTCACAACACCTAGAAAGGACAGTAAAGGTAGCAGATAGCTTCACAGCAACTGGACAAGACAGTACAGGGAGCAGACAGCTTCACAACACCTAGAACAGACAGTACAGGGAGCAGATAGCTTCACAACACTTGGACAAGACAGTACAGGGAGCAGACAGCTTCACAACACATAGAACAGACAATACAGGGAACAGACAGCTTCACAACACCTAGGCAAGACGGTACAGGGAGCAGACAGCTTCACAACTCCTAGACAAGACAGTACAGGGAGCAAACAGCTTCACAACACCTAGACAAGACAGTACAGGGAGCGGACAGCTTCACAACACCTGGACAAGACAGTACAGGGAGCAGACAGCTTCCCAACACCTAGACAAGTCAGTACAGGGAGCAGACAGCTTAAAAACACCTGGACAAGACAGTACAGGGAGCACACAGCTTCACAACACCTTGACAAGACAGTACACGGAGCAGACAGCTTCACAACACCTAGACAAGACAGTAAAGGGAGCAGACAGCTTCACAACAACTGGACAAGACAGTACAGGGAGCAGACAGCTTCACAACACCTGGACAAGACAGTACAGGGAGCAGACAGCTTCACAACACCTGGACAAGACAGTACAGGGAGCAGACAGCTTCACAACACCTGGACAAGACAGTACAGAGAGCAGACAGCTTCACAACTCCTAGACAAGACAGTACAGGGAGCAGACAGCTTCACAACACCTAGACCAGACAGTACAGGGAGCAGACAGCTTCACAACACCTAGACAAGACAGTACAGGGAGCAGACAGCTTCACAACACCTGGACAAGACAGTACAGGGAGCAGACAGCTTCACAACACCTAGACAAGCCAGTACAGGGAGCAGACAGCTTCACAACACCTAGACAAAACAGTACAGGGAGAAGACAGCTTCACAACACCTAGTCAAGACAGTACAGGGAGCAGACAGCTTCACAACACCTAGACAAGACAGTACAGGGAGCAGACAGCTTCACACCTAGACAGGGCAATACAGGTAGCAGATAGCTTCACAGCACCTGGACAAGACAGTACAGGGAGCAGACAGCTTCACAACACCTAGAACAGACAGTACAGGGAGCAGATAGCTTCATATCACCTGGACAAGACAGTACAGGGAGCAGACAACTTCACAACACCTAGACAAGAGAGTACAGGGAGCAGACAGCTTCACAACACCTGGACAAGACAGTACATGGAGCAGATAGCTTCACAACACCTGGACAAGACAGTACAGGGAGAAGACAGCTTCAAAACACCTAGAAAGGACAGTAAAGGTAGCAGATAGCTTCACAGCACCTGGACAAGACAGTACAGGGAGCAGACAGCTTCACAACACCTAGAACAGACAGTACAGGGAGCAGATAGCTTCACAACACTTGGACAAGACAGTACAGGGAGCAGACAGCTTCACAACACCTAGAACAGACAGTACAGGGAACAGACAGCTACACAACACCTAGGCAAGACAGTACAGGGAGCAGACAGCGTCACAACTCCTAGACAAGACAGTACAGGGAGCAAACAGCTTCACAACACCTAGACAAGACAGTACAGGGAGCGGACAGCTTCACAACACCTGGACAAGACAGTACAGGGAGCAGACAGCTTCCCAACACCTAGACAAGTCAGTACAGGGAGCAGACAGCTTAAAAACACCTGGACAAGACAGTACAGGGAGCACACAGCTTCACAACACCTGGACAAGACAGTACAGGGAGCACACAGCTTCACAACACCTTGACAAGACAGTACACGGAGCAGACAGCTTCACAACACCTGGACAAGACAGTAAAGGGAGCAGACAGCTTCACAACAACTGGACAAGACAGTACAGGGAGCAGACAGCTTCACAACACCTGGACAAGACAGTACAGGGAGCAGACAGCTTCACAACACCTGGACAAGACAGTACAGGGAGCAGACAGCTTCACAACACCTAGACAAGTCAGTACAGGGAGCAGACAGCTTAAAAACACCTAGACAAGACAGTACAGGGAGCAAACAGCTTCACAACACCTAGACAAGACAGTACAGGGAGCAGACAGCTTCACAACATCTAGACAAGACAGTACAGGGAGCAGACAGCTTCACAACACATGGACAAGACAGTACAGGGAGCAGACAGCTTCACAACACCTAGACAAGTCAGTACAGGAAGAAGACAGCTTAAAAACACCTAGACAAGACAGTACAGGAAGCAGACAGCTTCACAGCACCTAGACAAGACAGTACAGGGAGCAAACAGCTTCACAACACCTAGACAAGACAGTACAGGGAGCAGATAGCTTCACAACACCTAGACAAGACAGTACAGGGAGCAGACAGCTTTACAACACCTACACAAGACAGTACAGGGAGCAGACAGCTTCACAACACCTGGACAAGACAGTACAGGGAGCAGACAGCTTCACAACACCTGGACAAGACAGTACGGGGAGCAGACAGCTTCACAACACCTGGACAAGACAGTACAGGGAGCAGACAGCTTCACAACACCTAGAAAAGTCAGTACAGGGAGCAGACAGCTTAAAAACACCTAGACAAGACAGTACAGGGAGCAAACAGCTTCACAACACCTAGACAAGACTGTACAGGGAGCAGACAGCTTCACAACATCTAGACAAGACAGTACAGGGAGCAGACAGCTTCACAACACATGGACAAGACAGTACAGGGAGCAGACAGCTTCACAACACCTAGACAAGTCAGTACAGGAAGAAGACAGCTTAAAAACACCTAGACAAGACAGTACAGGAAGCAGACAGCTTCACAGCACCTAGACAAGACAGTACAGGGAGCAAACAGCTTCACAACACCTAGACAAGACAGTACAGGGAGCAGATAGCTTCACAACACCTAGACAAGACAGTACAGGGAGCAGACAGCTTTACAACACCTACACAAGACAGTACAGGGAGCAGACAGCTTCACAACACCTGGACAAGACAGTACAGGGAGCACACAGCTTCACAACACCTGGACAAGACAGTACGGGGAGCAGACAGCTTCACAACACCTGGACAAGACAGTACAGGGAGCAGACAGCTTCACAACACCTAGAAAAGTCAGTACAGGGAGCAGACAGCTTAAAAACACCTAGACAAGACAGTACAGGGAGCAAACAGCTTCACAACACCTAGACAAGACTGTACAGGGAGCAGACAGCTTCACAACATCTAGACAAGACAGTACAGGGAGCAGACAGCTTCACAACACATGGACAAGACAGTACAGGGAGCAGACAGCTTCACAACACCTAGACAAGTCAGTACAGGAAGAAGACGGCTTAAAAACACCTAGACAAGTCGGTACAGGAAGCAGACAGCTTCACAGCACCTAGACAAGACAGTACAGGGAGCAGACAGCTTCACAACACCTAGGCAAAAGAGTACAGGGAGCAGACAGCTTCACAACACCTAGACAATACAGTACAGGGAGCAGACAGCTTCACAACATCTAGACAAGACAGTACAGGGAGCAGACAGCTTCACAACACATGGACAAGTCAGTACAGGAAGAAGACAGCTTAAAAACACCTAGACAAGATAGTACAGGAAGCAGACAGCTTCACAGCACCTAGACAAGACAGTACAGGGAGCAAACAGCTTCACAACACCTAGACAAGATAGTACAGGGAGCAAACAGCTTCACAACGCCTAGACAAGTCAGTACAGGGAGCAAACAGCTTCACAACACCTAGACAAGACAGTACAGGGAGCAAACAGCTCCACAACACCTAGACAAGACAATACAGGGAGCAAACAGCTTCACAACACCTAGACAAGACAGTGCAGGGAGCAGACAGCTTCACAACACCTAGACAAGCCAGTACAGGGAGCAGACAGCTTCACAACACCTAGACAAAACAGTACAGGGAGAAGACAGCTTCACAACACCTAGTCAAGACAGTACAGGGAGCAGACAGCTTCACAACACCTAGACAAGACAGTACAGGGAGCAGACAGCTTCACAACACCTAGACAGGTCAGTACAGGTAGCAGATAGCTTCACAGCACCTGGACAAGACAGTACAGGGAGCAGACAGCTTCACAACACCTAGTACAGACAGTACAGGGAGCAGATAGCTTCACATCACCTGGACAAGACAGTACAGGGAGCAGACAACTTCACAACACCTAGAAAAGAGAGTACAGGGAGCAGACAGCTTCACAACACCTGGACAAGACAGTACATGGAGCAGATAGCTTCACAACACCTGGACAAGACAGTACAGGGAGAAGACAGCTTCACAACACCTAGAAAGGACAGTAAAGGTAGCAGATAGCTTCACAGCACCTGGACAAGACAGTACAGGGAGCAGACAGCTTCACAACACCTAGAACAGACAGTACAGGGAGCAGATAGCTTCACAACACTTGGACAAGACAGTACAGGGAGCAGACAGCTTCACAACACCTAGAACAGACAGTACAGGGAACAGACAACTTCACAACACCTAGGCAAGACAGTACAGGGAGCAGACAGCTTCACAACTCCTAGACAAGACAGTACAGGGAGCAAACAGCTTCACAACACCTAGACAAGACAGTACAGAGAGCGGACAGCTTCACAACACCTGGACAAGACAGTACAGGGTGCAGACAGCTTCCCAATACTTAGACAAGTCAGTACAGGGAGCAGACAGCTTAAAAACACCTGGACAAGACAGTACAGGGAGCACACAGCTTCACAACACCTGGACAAGACAGTACAGGGAGCACACAGCTTCACAACACCTTGACAAGACAGTACACGGAACAGACAGCTTCACAACACCTGAACAAGACAGTAAAGGGAGCAGACAGCTTCACAACAACTGGACAAGACAGTACAGGGAGCAGACAGCTTCACAACTCCTAGACAAGACAGTACAGGGAGCAAACAGCTTCACAACACCTAGACAAGACAGTACAGGGAGCGGACAGCTTCACAACATCTAGACAAGACAGTACAGGGAGCAGACAGCTTCACAACACATGGACAAGACAGTACAGGGAGCAGACAGCTTCACAACACCTAGACAAGTCAGTACAGGAAGAAGACGGCTTAAAAACACCTAGACAAGTCGGTACAGGAAGCAGACAGCTTCACAGCACCTAGACAAGACAGTACAGGGAGCAGACAGCTTCACAACACCTAGGCAAAAGAGTACAGGGAGCAGACAGCTTCACAACACCTAGACAATACAGTACAGGGAGCAGACAGCTTCACAACATCTAGACAAGACAGTACAGGGAGCAGACAGCTTCACAACACATGGACAAGTCAGTACAGGAAGAAGACAGCTTAAAAACACCTAGACAAGATAGTACAGGAAGCAGACAGCTTCACAGCACCTAGACAAGACAGTACAGGGAGCAAACAGCTTCACAACACCTAGACAAGATAGTACAGGGAGCAAACAGCTTCACAACGCCTAGACAAGTCAGTACAGGGAGCAAACAGCTTCACAACACCTAGACAAGACAGTACAGGGAGCAAACAGCTCCACAACACCTAGACAAGACAATACAGGGAGCAAACAGCTTCACAACACCTAGACAAGACAGTGCAGGGAGCAGACAGCTTCACAACACCTAGACAAGCCAGTACAGGGAGCAGACAGCTTCACAACACCTAGACAAAACAGTACAGGGAGAAGACAGCTTCACAACACCTAGTCAAGACAGTACAGGGAGCAGACAGCTTCACAACACCTAGACAAGACAGTACAGGGAGCAGACAGCTTCACAACACCTAGACAGGTCAGTACAGGTAGCAGATAGCTTCACAGCACCTGGACAAGACAGTACAGGGAGCAGACAGCTTCACAACACCTAGTACAGACAGTACAGGGAGCAGATAGCTTCACATCACCTGGACAAGACAGTACAGGGAGCAGACAACTTCACAACACCTAGAAAAGAGAGTACAGGGAGCAGACAGCTTCACAACACCTGGACAAGACAGTACATGGAGCAGATAGCTTCACAACACCTGGACAAGACAGTACAGGGAGAAGACAGCTTCACAACACCTAGAAAGGACAGTAAAGGTAGCAGATAGCTTCACAGCACCTGGACAAGACAGTACAGGGAGCAGACAGCTTCACAACACCTAGAACAGACAGTACAGGGAGCAGATAGCTTCACAACACTTGGACAAGACAGTACAGGGAGCAGACAGCTTCACAACACCTAGAACAGACAGTACAGGGAACAGACAACTTCACAACACCTAGGCAAGACAGTACAGGGAGCAGACAGCTTCACAACTCCTAGACAAGACAGTACAGGGAGCAAACAGCTTCACAACACCTAGACAAGACAGTACAGAGAGCGGACAGCTTCACAACACCTGGACAAGACAGTACAGGGTGCAGACAGCTTCCCAATACTTAGACAAGTCAGTACAGGGAGCAGACAGCTTAAAAACACCTGGACAAGACAGTACAGGGAGCACACAGCTTCACAACACCTGGACAAGACAGTACAGGGAGCACACAGCTTCACAACACCTTGACAAGACAGTACACGGAACAGACAGCTTCACAACACCTGAACAAGACAGTAAAGGGAGCAGACAGCTTCACAACAACTGGACAAGACAGTACAGGGAGCAGACAGCTTCACAACTCCTAGACAAGACAGTACAGGGAGCAAACAGCTTCACAACACCTAGACAAGACAGTACAGGGAGCAGACAGCTTAAAAACACCTAGACAAGTCAGTACAGGGAGCAGACAGCTTCACAACACCTAGACAAGACAGTACAGGGAGCAGACAGCTTCACAACACCTAGACAAGACAGTACAGGGAGCAGACAGCGTCACAACACCTAGACAAGACAGTACAGGGAGCAGACAGCTTCTCAACACCTGGACAAGACAGTACAGGGAGCACACAGCTTCACAACACCTGGACAAGACAGTACAGGGAGCAGACAGCTTCTCAACACCTGGACAAGACAGTACAGGGAGCACACAGCTTCACAACACCTAGACAAGACAGTAAAAGGTAGCAGATAGCTTCACAGCAACTGGACAAGACAGTACAGGGAGCAGACAGATTCACAACACCTAGAACAGACAGTACAGGGAGCAGATAGCTTCACAACACCTGGACAAGACAGTACAGGGAGCAGACAGCTTCACAACACCTAGACAAGACAGTACAGGTAGCAGATAGCTTCACAGCACCTGGACAAGACAGTACAGGGATCAGACAGCTTCACAACACCTAGAACAGACAGTACAGGGAGCAGATAGCTTCACAACACTTGGACAAGACGGTACAGGGAGCAAACAGCTTCACAACACCTAGACAAGACATTACAGGGAGCAGATAGCTTCACAACTCCTAGACAAGACAGTACAGGGAGCAAACAGCTTCACAACACCTAGACAAGACAGTACAGGGAGCAGACAGCTTCACAACACCTAGACAAGACAGTACAGGGAGCAGACAGCTTCACAACACATGGACAAGACAGTACAGGGAGCAGACAGCTTCACAACACCTAGACAGTACAGGGAGCAGACAGCTTCACAACTCCTAGAAAAGACAGTACAGGGAGCAGACAGCTTCACAACACCTAGAACAGACAGTACAGGGAGCACACAGCTTCACAACACCTGGACAAGACAGTACAGGGAGCAGATAGCTTCACAACACCTGGATAAGACAGTACAGGGAGCACACAGCTTCACAACACCTAGACAAGACAGTAAAAGGTAGCAGATAGCTTCACAGCAACTGGACAAGACAGTACAGGGAGCAGACAGATTCACAACACCTAGAACAGACAGTACAGGGAGCACACAGCTTCACAACACCTGGACAAGACAGTACAGGGAACAGACAGCTTCACAACACATGGACAAGACAGTACAGGGAGCAGACAGCTTCACAACACCTAGACAGTACAGGGAGCAGACAGCTTCACAACACCTAGACAAGACAGTACAGGGAGCAGACAGCTTCACAACACCTAGACAAGACAGTACAGAGAGCAGACAGCTTCACAACACCTGGACAAGACAGTACAGGGAGAAAACAGCTTCACAACACCTAGACAAGACATTACAGGGAGCAGACAGCTTCACAACTCCTTGACAAGACAGTACAGGGAGCAAACAGCTTCACAACACCTAGATAAGTCAGTACAGGGAGCAGACAGCTTAAAAACACCTAGACAAGTCAGTACAGGGAGCAGACAGCTTCACAACACCCAGACAAGACAGTACAGGGAGCAGACAGCTTCAAAACACCTAGGCAAGACAATACAGGGAGCACACAGCTTCACAACACCTAGACAAGACAGTAAAAGGTAGCAGATAGCTTCACAGCAACTGGACAAGACAGTACAGGGAGCAGACAGATTCACAACACCTAGAACAGACAGTACAGGGAGCAGATAGCTTCACAACACCTGGACAAGACAGTACAGGGAGCAGACAGCTTCACAACACCTAGACAAGACAGTACAGGTAGCAGATAGCTTCACAGCACCTGGACAAGACAGTACAGGGATCAGACAGCTTCACAACACCTAGAACAGACAGTACAGGGAGCAGATAGCTTCACAACACTTGGACAAGACGGTACAGGGAGCAAACAGCTTCACAACACCTAGACAAGACATTACAGGGAGCAGATAGCTTCACAACTCCTAGACAAGACAGTACAGGGAGCAAACAGCTTCACAACACCTAGACAAGACAGTACAGGGAGCAGACAGCTTCACAACACCTAGACAAGACAGTACAGGGAGCAGACAGCTTCACAACACATGGACAAGACAGTACAGGGAGCAGACAGCTTCACAACACCTAGACAGTACAGGGAGCAGACAGCTTCACAACTCCTAGAAAAGACAGTACAGGGAGCAGACAGCTTCACAACACCTAGAACAGACAGTACAGGGAGCACACAGCTTCACAACACCTGGACAAGACAGTACAGGGAGCAGATAGCTTCACAACACCTGGATAAGACAGTACAGGGAGCACACAGCTTCACAACACCTAGACAAGACAGTAAAAGGTAGCAGATAGCTTCACAGCAACTGGACAAGACAGTACAGGGAGCAGACAGATTCACAACACCTAGAACAGACAGTACAGGGAGCACACAGCTTCACAACACCTGGACAAGACAGTACAGGGAACAGACAGCTTCACAACACATGGACAAGACAGTACAGGGAGCAGACAGCTTCACAACACCTAGACAGTACAGGGAGCAGACAGCTTCACAACACCTAGACAAGACAGTACAGGGAGCAGACAGCTTCACAACACCTAGACAAGACAGTACAGAGAGCAGACAGCTTCACAACACCTGGACAAGACAGTACAGGGAGAAAACAGCTTCACAACACCTAGACAAGACATTACAGGGAGCAGACAGCTTCACAACTCCTTGACAAGACAGTACAGGGAGCAAACAGCTTCACAACACCTAGATAAGTCAGTACAGGGAGCAGACAGCTTAAAAACACCTAGACAAGTCAGTACAGGGAGCAGACAGCTTCACAACACCCAGACAAGACAGTACAGGGAGCAGACAGCTTCAAAACACCTAGGCAAGACAATACAGGGAGCAGACAGCTTCACAACTCCTAGACAAGACAGTACAGGGAGCAAACAGCTTCACAACACCTAGACAAGACAGTACAGGGAGCAGACAGCTTCACAACACCTAGACAAGACAGTACAGGGAGCAGACAGCTTCACAACACATGGACAAGACAGTACAGGGAGCAGACAGCTTCACAACACCTAGACAGTACAGGGAGCAGACAGCTTCACAACTCCTAGACAAGACAGTACAGGGAGCAGACAGCTTCACAACACCTAGACAAGACAGTACAGGGAGCAGACAGCTTCACAACACCTAGACAAGACAGTACAGGGAGCAGACAGCTTCACAACACCTAGACAAGACAGTACAGGGAGCAGACAGCTTCACAACACCTAGACAATTCATTACAGGGAGCAGGCAGCTTAAAAACACCTAGACAAGTCAGTACAGGGAGCAGACAGCTTCACAACACCCAGACAAGACAGTACAGGGAGCAGACAGCTTCAAAACACCTAGGCAAGACAGTACAGGGAGCAGACAGCTTCACAACTCCTAGACAAGACAGTACAGGGAGCAGATAGCTTCACAACACTTGGACAAGACGGTACAGGGAGCAAACAGCTTCACAACACCTAGACAAGTCAGTATCAATCAATCAATCAATTTTATTTTATATAGCCCTTCGTACATCAGATAATATCTCGAAGTGCTGTACAGAAACCCAGCCTAAAACCCCAAACAGCTAGAATGCAGGTGTAGAAGCACTGTGGCTAGGAAAAACTCCCTAGAAAGGCCAAAACCTAGGAAGAAACCTAGAGAGGAACCAGGCTATGAGGGGTGGCCAGTCCTCTTCTGGCTGTGCCGGGTGGAGATTATAACAGAACTATGCCAAGATGTTCAAAAATGTTCATAAGTGACAAGCATGGTCAAATAATAATCATGAATAATTTTCAGTTGGCTTTTCATAGCTGATCATTAAGAGTTGAAAAACAACAGGTCTGGGACAGGTGGGTGTTCCATAACCGCAGGCAGAACAGCTGAAACTGGAATAGCAGCAAGGCCAGGCGGACTGGGGACAGCAAGGAGTCACCACGGGCGGCAGTCGCGACGCATGGTCCAAGGGCCCAGGTCCTCCGAGAGAAAGAAAGAGAGAAGGAGAAAATTAGAGAGAGCCAAGATTTTCAAAATGTTCATAAATGACAAGCATGGTCAAATAATAATCAGGAATAAATCTCAGTTGGCTTTTCATAGCCGATCATTAAGAGTTGAAAACAGCAGGTCTGGGACAGGTAGGGGTTCCATAACCGCAGGCAGAAGAGTTGAAACTGGAATAGCAGCAAGGCCAGGCGGACTGGGGGCAGCAAGGAGTCACCACGGCCGGTAGTCCCGACGTATGGTCCTAGGGCTCAGGTCCTCCGAGAGAAAGAGAGAAGGAGAAAATTAGAGAGAGCCAAGATTTTCAAAATGTTCATAAATGACAAGCATGGTCAAATAATAATCAGGAATAAATCTCAGTTGGCTTTTCATAGCCGATCATTAAGAGTTGAAAACAGCAGGTCTGGGACAGGTAGGGGTTTCGTAACCGCAGGCAGAAACAGTTGAAACTGGAATAGCAGCAAGGCCGGGCGGACTGGGGACAGCAAGGTGTCAGCATGCCCGGTAGTCCTGACGTATGGTCCTAGGGCTCAGGTTCTCAGAGAGAAAGAGAGAACGAGAGAATTAGAGAGAGCATACTTAAATTCACACAGGACACTGGATAAGACAGTAGTATTCCAGGTATAACCAACTGACCCTAGCCCCCCGACACATAAACTACTGCAGCATAAATACTGGAGGCTGAGACAGGAGCGGTCAGGAGACACTGTGGCCCCATCCGAAGAAACCCCCGGACAGGGCCAAACAGGAAGGATATAACCCCACCCACTCTGCCAAAGCACAGCCCCCACACCACTAGAGGGATATCCTCAACCACCAACTTACAATCCTGAGACAAGGCCGAGTATAGCCCACAAAGGTCTCCACCACAGCACAACCAAGGGGGGGCGCCAACCCAGACAGGAAGTTCACGTCAGTAACTCAACCCACTCAAGTGACGCACCCCTCCTAGGGACGGCATGAAAGAGCACCAGCAAGCCAGTGACTCAGCCCCAGTAACAGGGTTAGAGGCAGAGAATCCCAGTGGAGAGAGGGGAACCGGCCCTGGAGAGACAGCAAGGGCGGTTCGTTGCTCCAGAGCCTTTCCGTTCACCTTCACACTCCTGGGCCAGACTACACTCAATCATATGACCTACTGAAGAGATAAGTCTTCAGTAAAGACTTAAAGGTTGAGACTGAGTCTGCGTCTCTCACATGGGTAGGCAGACTGTTCCATAAAAATGGAGATCTATAGGAGAAAGCCCTGCCTCCAGCTGTTTGCTTAGAAATTTTAGGGACAATTAGGAGGCCTGCGTCTTGTGACCGTAGCGTACGTGTAGGTATGTACGGCAGGACCAACTCGGAAAGATAGGTAGGAGCAAGCCCATGTAACGCTTTAAAGGTTAACGGTAAAACCTTGAAATCAGCCCTTGCCTTAACGGGAAGCCAGTGTAGGGATGCTAGCACTGGAGTAATATGATCAAATTTCTTGGTTCTAGTCAGGATTCTAGCAGCCGTATTTAGCACTAACTGAAGTTTATTTAGTGCTTTATCCGGGTAGCCGGAAAGTAGAGCATTGCAGTAGTCTAACCTAGAAGTAACAAATGCATGGATTAATTTTTCTGCATCATTTTTGGACAGAAAATTTCTGATTTTTGCAATGTTACGTAGATGGAAAAAAGCTGTCCTTGAAACAGTCTTGATATGTTCGTCAAAAGAGAGATCAGGGTCAAGAGTAACACCGAGGTCCTTCACAGTTTTATTTGAGACGACTTTACAACCATCAAGATGAATTGTCAGATTTAACAGAAGATCTCTTTGTTTCTTGGGACCTAGAACAAGCATCTCTGTTTTGTCCGAGTTTAAAAGTAGAAAGTTTTCAGCCATCCACTTCCTTATGTCTGAAACACAGGCTTCTAGCGAGGGCAATTTTGGGGCTTCACCATGTTTCATTGAAATGTACAGCTGTGTGTCATCCGCATAGCAGTGAAAGTTAACATTATGTTTTCGAATAACATCCCCAAGAGGTAAAATATATAGTGAAAACAATAGTGGTCCTAAAACGGAACCTTGAGGAACACCGAAATGTACAGTTGATTTGTCAGAGGACAGACCATTCACAGAGACAAACTGATATCTTTCCGACAGGTAAGATCTAAACCAGGCCAGAACTTGTCCGTGTAGACCAATTTGGGTTTCCAGTCTCTCCAAAAGAATGTGGTGATCGATGGAGTCAAAGGCAGCACTAAGGTCTAGTAGCACGAGGACAGATGCAGAGCCTCGGTCTGACGCCATTAAAAGGTCATTTACCACCTTCACAAGTGCAGTCTCAGTGCTATGATGGGGTCTAAAACCAGACTGAAGCATTTCGTATACATTGTTTGTCTTCAGAAAGGCAGTGAGTTGCTGCGCAACAGCTTTTTCTAAAATTTTTGAGAGGAATGGAAGATTCGATATAGGCCGATAGTTTTTTATATTTTCCGGGTCAAGGTTTGGCTTTTTCAAGAGAGGCTTTATCACTGCCACTTTTAGTGAGTTTGGTACACATCCGGTGGATAGAGAGCTGTTTATTATGTTCAACATAGGAGGGCCAAGCACAGGAAGCAGCTCCTTCAGCAGTTTAGTAGGAATAGGATCCAGTATGCAGCTTGAAGGTTTAGAGGCCATGATTATTTTCATCATTGTGTCAAGAGATATAGTACTAAAACACTTAAGTGTCTCTCCCGATCCCAGGCCCTCGCAGAGCTGTGCAGATCCAGGACAGCTAAGCCCTGGAGGAATACGCAGATTCAAAGAGGAGTCCGTAATTTGCTTTCTAATGGTCATGATCTTTTCCTCAAAGAAGTTCATGAATTTATTACTGCTGAAGTGAAAGCCATCCTCTCTTGGGGAATGCTGCTTTTTAGTTAGCTTTGCAACAGTTTCAAAAAGAAATTTTGGATTGTTCTTATTTTCCTCGATTAAGTTGGAAAAGTAGGATGATCGAGCAGCAGTGAGGGCTCTTCGGTACTGCACGGTACTGTCTTTCCAAGCTAGTCGGAAGACTTCCAGTTTTGTGTGGCGCCATTTCCGTTCCAATTTCCTGGAAGCTTGCTTCAAAGCTCGGGTATTTTCTGTATACCAGGGAGCTAGTTTCTTATGACAAATGTTTTTCGTTTTTAGGGGTGCAACTGCATCTAGGGTATTGCGCAAGGTTAAATTGAGTTCCTCAGTTAAGTGGTTAACTGATTTTTGTCCTCTGACGTCCTTGGGTAGGCAGAAGGAGTCTGGAAGGGCATCAAGGAATTTTTGTGTTGTCTGAGAATTTATAGCACGACTTTTGATGCTCCTTGGTTGGGGTCTGAGCAGATTATTTGTTGCGATTGCAAACGTAATAAAATGGTGGTCCGATAGTCCAGGATTATGTGGAAAAACATTAAGATCTACAACATTTATTCCATGGGACAAAACTAGGTCCAGAGTATGACTGTGGCAGTGAGTAGGTCCAGAGACATGTTGGACAAAACCCACTGAGTCGATGATGGCTCCGAAAGACTTTTGGAGTGGGTCTGTGGACTTCTCCATGTGAATATTAAAATCACCAAAAATTAGAATATGATCTGCTATGACTACAAGGTCTGATAGGAATTCAGGAAACTCAGAGAGGAACGCTGTATATGGCCCAGGAGGCCTGTAAACAGTAGCTATAAAAAGTGATTGAGTAGGCTGCATAGATTTCATGACTAGAAGCTCAAAAGACGAAAACGCCATTTTTTTTTTTGTAAATTGAAATTTGCTATTGTAGATGTTAGCAACACCTCCGCCTTTGCGGGATGCACGGGGGATATGGTCACTAGTGTAACCAGGAAGTGAGGCCTCATTTAACACAGTAAATTCATCAGGCTTAAGCCATGTTTCAGTCAGGCCAATCACATCAAGATTATGATCAGTGATTAGTTCATTGACTATGACTGCCTTTGAAGTGAGGGATCTAACATTAAGTAACCCTATTTTGAGATGTGAGGTATCACGATCTCTTTCAATAATGGCAGGAATGGAGGAGGTCTTTATCCTAATAAGATTGCTAAGGCGAACACCGCCATGTTTAGTTTTGCCCAACCTAGGTCGAGGCACAGACACAGTCTCAATGGGTATGGCTGAGCTGACTACACTGACTGTGCTATTGGCAGACTCCACTAAGCTGGCAGGTTGGCTAACAGCCTGCTGCCTGGCCTGCACCCTATTTCATTGTGGGGCTAAAGGAGTTAGAGCCCTATCTATGTTGGTAGATAAGATGAGAGCACCCCTCCAGGTAGGATGGAGTCCGTCACTCCTTAGCAGGTCAGGCTTGGTCCTGTTTGTGGGTGAGTCCCAGAAAGAGGGCCAATTATCTACAAATTCTATCTTTTGGGAGGGGCAGTACAGGGAGCAGACAGCTTAAAAACACCTAGACAAGTCAGTACAGGGAGCAGACAGCTTCACAACACCCAGACAAGACAGTACAGGGAGCAGACAGCTTCAAAACACCTAGGCAAGACAGTACAGGGAGCAGACAGCTTCACAACTCCTAGACAAGACAGTACAGGGAGCAAACAGCTTCACAACACCTAGACAAGACAGTACAGGGAGCAGACAGCTTCACAACACCTAGACAAGACAGTACAGGGAGCAGACAGCTTCACAACACCTAGACAAGACAGTACAGGGAGCAGACAGCTTCACAACACATGGACAAGATAGTACAGGGAGCAGACAGCTTAAAAACACCTGGACAAGACAGTACAGGGAGCACACAGCTTCACAACACTTGGACAAGACAGTACAGGGAGCACACAGCTTCACAACACCTTGACAAGACAGTACACGGAACAGACAGCTTCACAACACCTGAACAAGACAGTAAAGGGAGCAGACAGCTTCACAACAACTGGACAAGACAGTACAGGGAGCAGACAGCTTCACAACTCCTAGACAAGACAGTACAGGGAGCAAACAGCTTCACAACACCTAGACAAGACAGTACAGGGAGCGGACAGCTTCACAACATCTAGACAAGACAGTACAGGGAGCAGACAGCTTCACAACACATGGACAAGACAGTACAGGGAGCAGACAGCTTCACAACACCTAGACAAGTCAGTACAGGAAGAAGACGGCTTAAAAACACCTAGACAAGTCGGTACAGGAAGCAGACAGCTTCACAGCACCTAGACAAGACAGTACAGGGAGCAGACAGCTTCACAACACCTAGGCAAAAGAGTACAGGGAGCAGACAGCTTCACAACACCTAGACAATACAGTACAGGGAGCAGACAGCTTCACAACATCTAGACAAGACAGTACAGGGAGCAGACAGCTTCACAACACATGGACAAGTCAGTACAGGAAGAAGACAGCTTAAAAACACCTAGACAAGATAGTACAGGAAGCAGACAGCTTCACAGCACCTAGACAAGACAGTACAGGGAGCAAACAGCTTCACAACACCTAGACAAGATAGTACAGGGAGCAAACAGCTTCACAACGCCTAGACAAGTCAGTACAGGGAGCAAACAGCTTCACAACACCTAGACAAGACAGTACAGGGAGCAAACAGCTCCACAACACCTAGACAAGACAATACAGGGAGCAAACAGCTTCACAACACCTAGACAAGACAGTGCAGGGAGCAGACAGCTTCACAACACCTAGACAAGCCAGTACAGGGAGCAGACAGCTTCACAACACCTAGACAAAACAGTACAGGGAGAAGACAGCTTCACAACACCTAGTCAAGACAGTACAGGGAGCAGACAGCTTCACAACACCTAGACAAGACAGTACAGGGAGCAGACAGCTTCACAACACCTAGACAGGTCAGTACAGGTAGCAGATAGCTTCACAGCACCTGGACAAGACAGTACAGGGAGCAGACAGCTTCACAACACCTAGTACAGACAGTACAGGGAGCAGATAGCTTCACATCACCTGGACAAGACAGTACAGGGAGCAGACAACTTCACAACACCTAGAAAAGAGAGTACAGGGAGCAGACAGCTTCACAACACCTGGACAAGACAGTACATGGAGCAGATAGCTTCACAACACCTGGACAAGACAGTACAGGGAGAAGACAGCTTCACAACACCTAGAAAGGACAGTAAAGGTAGCAGATAGCTTCACAGCACCTGGACAAGACAGTACAGGGAGCAGACAGCTTCACAACACCTAGAACAGACAGTACAGGGAGCAGATAGCTTCACAACACTTGGACAAGACAGTACAGGGAGCAGACAGCTTCACAACACCTAGAACAGACAGTACAGGGAACAGACAACTTCACAACACCTAGGCAAGACAGTACAGGGAGCAGACAGCTTCACAACTCCTAGACAAGACAGTACAGGGAGCAAACAGCTTCACAACACCTAGACAAGACAGTACAGAGAGCGGACAGCTTCACAACACCTGGACAAGACAGTACAGGGTGCAGACAGCTTCCCAATACTTAGACAAGTCAGTACAGGGAGCAGACAGCTTAAAAACACCTGGACAAGACAGTACAGGGAGCACACAGCTTCACAACACCTGGACAAGACAGTACAGGGAGCACACAGCTTCACAACACCTTGACAAGACAGTACACGGAACAGACAGCTTCACAACACCTGAACAAGACAGTAAAGGGAGCAGACAGCTTCACAACAACTGGACAAGACAGTACAGGGAGCAGACAGCTTCACAACTCCTAGACAAGACAGTACAGGGAGCAAACAGCTTCACAACACCTAGACAAGACAGTACAGGGAGCGGACAGCTTCACAACATCTAGACAAGACAGTACAGGGAGCAGACAGCTTCACAACACATGGACAAGACAGTACAGGGAGCAGACAGCTTCACAACACCTAGACAAGTCAGTACAGGAAGAAGACGGCTTAAAAACACCTAGACAAGTCGGTACAGGAAGCAGACAGCTTCACAGCACCTAGACAAGACAGTACAGGGAGCAGACAGCTTCACAACACCTAGGCAAAAGAGTACAGGGAGCAGACAGCTTCACAACACCTAGACAATACAGTACAGGGAGCAGACAGCTTCACAACATCTAGACAAGACAGTACAGGGAGCAGACAGCTTCACAACACATGGACAAGTCAGTACAGGAAGAAGACAGCTTAAAAACACCTAGACAAGATAGTACAGGAAGCAGACAGCTTCACAGCACCTAGACAAGACAGTACAGGGAGCAAACAGCTTCACAACACCTAGACAAGATAGTACAGGGAGCAAACAGCTTCACAACGCCTAGACAAGTCAGTACAGGGAGCAAACAGCTTCACAACACCTAGACAAGACAGTACAGGGAGCAAACAGCTCCACAACACCTAGACAAGACAATACAGGGAGCAAACAGCTTCACAACACCTAGACAAGACAGTGCAGGGAGCAGACAGCTTCACAACACCTAGACAAGCCAGTACAGGGAGCAGACAGCTTCACAACACCTAGACAAAACAGTACAGGGAGAAGACAGCTTCACAACACCTAGTCAAGACAGTACAGGGAGCAGACAGCTTCACAACACCTAGACAAGACAGTACAGGGAGCAGACAGCTTCACAACACCTAGACAGGTCAGTACAGGTAGCAGATAGCTTCACAGCACCTGGACAAGACAGTACAGGGAGCAGACAGCTTCACAACACCTAGTACAGACAGTACAGGGAGCAGATAGCTTCACATCACCTGGACAAGACAGTACAGGGAGCAGACAACTTCACAACACCTAGAAAAGAGAGTACAGGGAGCAGACAGCTTCACAACACCTGGACAAGACAGTACATGGAGCAGATAGCTTCACAACACCTGGACAAGACAGTACAGGGAGAAGACAGCTTCACAACACCTAGAAAGGACAGTAAAGGTAGCAGATAGCTTCACAGCACCTGGACAAGACAGTACAGGGAGCAGACAGCTTCACAACACCTAGAACAGACAGTACAGGGAGCAGATAGCTTCACAACACTTGGACAAGACAGTACAGGGAGCAGACAGCTTCACAACACCTAGAACAGACAGTACAGGGAACAGACAACTTCACAACACCTAGGCAAGACAGTACAGGGAGCAGACAGCTTCACAACTCCTAGACAAGACAGTACAGGGAGCAAACAGCTTCACAACACCTAGACAAGACAGTACAGAGAGCGGACAGCTTCACAACACCTGGACAAGACAGTACAGGGTGCAGACAGCTTCCCAATACTTAGACAAGTCAGTACAGGGAGCAGACAGCTTAAAAACACCTGGACAAGACAGTACAGGGAGCACACAGCTTCACAACACCTGGACAAGACAGTACAGGGAGCACACAGCTTCACAACACCTTGACAAGACAGTACACGGAACAGACAGCTTCACAACACCTGAACAAGACAGTAAAGGGAGCAGACAGCTTCACAACAACTGGACAAGACAGTACAGGGAGCAGACAGCTTCACAACTCCTAGACAAGACAGTACAGGGAGCAAACAGCTTCACAACACCTAGACAAGACAGTACAGGGAGCGGACAGCTTCACAACATCTAGACAAGACAGTACAGGGAGCAGACAGCTTCACAACACATGGACAAGACAGTACAGGGAGCAGACAGCTTCACAACACCTAGACAAGTCAGTACAGGAAGAAGACGGCTTAAAAACACCTAGACAAGTCGGTACAGGAAGCAGACAGCTTCACAGCACCTAGACAAGACAGTACAGGGAGCAGACAGCTTCACAACACCTAGGCAAAAGAGTACAGGGAGCAGACAGCTTCACAACACCTAGACAATACAGTACAGGGAGCAGACAGCTTCACAACATCTAGACAAGACAGTACAGGGAGCAGACAGCTTCACAACACATGGACAAGTCAGTACAGGAAGAAGACAGCTTAAAAACACCTAGACAAGATAGTACAGGAAGCAGACAGCTTCACAGCACCTAGACAAGACAGTACAGGGAGCAAACAGCTTCACAACACCTAGACAAGATAGTACAGGGAGCAAACAGCTTCACAACGCCTAGACAAGTCAGTACAGGGAGCAAACAGCTTCACAACACCTAGACAAGACAGTACAGGGAGCAAACAGCTCCACAACACCTAGACAAGACAATACAGGGAGCAAACAGCTTCACAACACCTAGACAAGACAGTGCAGGGAGCAGACAGCTTCACAACACCTAGACAAGCCAGTACAGGGAGCAGACAGCTTCACAACACCTAGACAAAACAGTACAGGGAGAAGACAGCTTCACAACACCTAGTCAAGACAGTACAGGGAGCAGACAGCTTCACAACACCTAGACAAGACAGTACAGGGAGCAGACAGCTTCACAACACCTAGACAGGTCAGTACAGGTAGCAGATAGCTTCACAGCACCTGGACAAGACAGTACAGGGAGCAGACAGCTTCACAACACCTAGTACAGACAGTACAGGGAGCAGATAGCTTCACATCACCTGGACAAGACAGTACAGGGAGCAGACAACTTCACAACACCTAGAAAAGAGAGTACAGGGAGCAGACAGCTTCACAACACCTGGACAAGACAGTACATGGAGCAGATAGCTTCACAACACCTGGACAAGACAGTACAGGGAGAAGACAGCTTCACAACACCTAGAAAGGACAGTAAAGGTAGCAGATAGCTTCACAGCACCTGGACAAGACAGTACAGGGAGCAGACAGCTTCACAACACCTAGAACAGACAGTACAGGGAGCAGATAGCTTCACAACACTTGGACAAGACAGTACAGGGAGCAGACAGCTTCACAACACCTAGAACAGACAGTACAGGGAACAGACAACTTCACAACACCTAGGCAAGACAGTACAGGGAGCAGACAGCTTCACAACTCCTAGACAAGACAGTACAGGGAGCAAACAGCTTCACAACACCTAGACAAGACAGTACAGAGAGCGGACAGCTTCACAACACCTGGACAAGACAGTACAGGGTGCAGACAGCTTCCCAATACTTAGACAAGTCAGTACAGGGAGCAGACAGCTTAAAAACACCTGGACAAGACAGTACAGGGAGCACACAGCTTCACAACACCTGGACAAGACAGTACAGGGAGCACACAGCTTCACAACACCTTGACAAGACAGTACACGGAACAGACAGCTTCACAACACCTGAACAAGACAGTAAAGGGAGCAGACAGCTTCACAACAACTGGACAAGACAGTACAGGGAGCAGACAGCTTCACAACTCCTAGACAAGACAGTACAGGGAGCAAACAGCTTCACAACACCTAGACAAGACAGTACAGGGAGCAGACAGCTTAAAAACACCTAGACAAGTCAGTACAGGGAGCAGACAGCTTCACAACACCTAGACAAGACAGTACAGGGAGCAGACAGCTTCACAACACCTAGACAAGACAGTACAGGGAGCAGACAGCGTCACAACACCTAGACAAGACAGTACAGGGAGCAGACAGCTTCTCAACACCTGGACAAGACAGTACAGGGAGCACACAGCTTCACAACACCTGGACAAGACAGTACAGGGAGCAGACAGCTTCTCAACACCTGGACAAGACAGTACAGGGAGCACACAGCTTCACAACACCTAGACAAGACAGTAAAAGGTAGCAGATAGCTTCACAGCAACTGGACAAGACAGTACAGGGAGCAGACAGATTCACAACACCTAGAACAGACAGTACAGGGAGCAGATAGCTTCACAACACCTGGACAAGACAGTACAGGGAGCAGACAGCTTCACAACACCTAGACAAGACAGTACAGGTAGCAGATAGCTTCACAGCACCTGGACAAGACAGTACAGGGATCAGACAGCTTCACAACACCTAGAACAGACAGTACAGGGAGCAGATAGCTTCACAACACTTGGACAAGACGGTACAGGGAGCAAACAGCTTCACAACACCTAGACAAGACATTACAGGGAGCAGATAGCTTCACAACTCCTAGACAAGACAGTACAGGGAGCAAACAGCTTCACAACACCTAGACAAGACAGTACAGGGAGCAGACAGCTTCACAACACCTAGACAAGACAGTACAGGGAGCAGACAGCTTCACAACACATGGACAAGACAGTACAGGGAGCAGACAGCTTCACAACACCTAGACAGTACAGGGAGCAGACAGCTTCACAACTCCTAGAAAAGACAGTACAGGGAGCAGACAGCTTCACAACACCTAGAACAGACAGTACAGGGAGCACACAGCTTCACAACACCTGGACAAGACAGTACAGGGAGCAGATAGCTTCACAACACCTGGATAAGACAGTACAGGGAGCACACAGCTTCACAACACCTAGACAAGACAGTAAAAGGTAGCAGATAGCTTCACAGCAACTGGACAAGACAGTACAGGGAGCAGACAGATTCACAACACCTAGAACAGACAGTACAGGGAGCACACAGCTTCACAACACCTGGACAAGACAGTACAGGGAACAGACAGCTTCACAACACATGGACAAGACAGTACAGGGAGCAGACAGCTTCACAACACCTAGACAGTACAGGGAGCAGACAGCTTCACAACACCTAGACAAGACAGTACAGGGAGCAGACAGCTTCACAACACCTAGACAAGACAGTACAGAGAGCAGACAGCTTCACAACACCTGGACAAGACAGTACAGGGAGAAAACAGCTTCACAACACCTAGACAAGACATTACAGGGAGCAGACAGCTTCACAACTCCTTGACAAGACAGTACAGGGAGCAAACAGCTTCACAACACCTAGATAAGTCAGTACAGGGAGCAGACAGCTTAAAAACACCTAGACAAGTCAGTACAGGGAGCAGACAGCTTCACAACACCCAGACAAGACAGTACAGGGAGCAGACAGCTTCAAAACACCTAGGCAAGACAATACAGGGAGCACACAGCTTCACAACACCTAGACAAGACAGTAAAAGGTAGCAGATAGCTTCACAGCAACTGGACAAGACAGTACAGGGAGCAGACAGATTCACAACACCTAGAACAGACAGTACAGGGAGCAGATAGCTTCACAACACCTGGACAAGACAGTACAGGGAGCAGACAGCTTCACAACACCTAGACAAGACAGTACAGGTAGCAGATAGCTTCACAGCACCTGGACAAGACAGTACAGGGATCAGACAGCTTCACAACACCTAGAACAGACAGTACAGGGAGCAGATAGCTTCACAACACTTGGACAAGACGGTACAGGGAGCAAACAGCTTCACAACACCTAGACAAGACATTACAGGGAGCAGATAGCTTCACAACTCCTAGACAAGACAGTACAGGGAGCAAACAGCTTCACAACACCTAGACAAGACAGTACAGGGAGCAGACAGCTTCACAACACCTAGACAAGACAGTACAGGGAGCAGACAGCTTCACAACACATGGACAAGACAGTACAGGGAGCAGACAGCTTCACAACACCTAGACAGTACAGGGAGCAGACAGCTTCACAACTCCTAGAAAAGACAGTACAGGGAGCAGACAGCTTCACAACACCTAGAACAGACAGTACAGGGAGCACACAGCTTCACAACACCTGGACAAGACAGTACAGGGAGCAGATAGCTTCACAACACCTGGATAAGACAGTACAGGGAGCACACAGCTTCACAACACCTAGACAAGACAGTAAAAGGTAGCAGATAGCTTCACAGCAACTGGACAAGACAGTACAGGGAGCAGACAGATTCACAACACCTAGAACAGACAGTACAGGGAGCACACAGCTTCACAACACCTGGACAAGACAGTACAGGGAACAGACAGCTTCACAACACATGGACAAGACAGTACAGGGAGCAGACAGCTTCACAACACCTAGACAGTACAGGGAGCAGACAGCTTCACAACACCTAGACAAGACAGTACAGGGAGCAGACAGCTTCACAACACCTAGACAAGACAGTACAGAGAGCAGACAGCTTCACAACACCTGGACAAGACAGTACAGGGAGAAAACAGCTTCACAACACCTAGACAAGACATTACAGGGAGCAGACAGCTTCACAACTCCTTGACAAGACAGTACAGGGAGCAAACAGCTTCACAACACCTAGATAAGTCAGTACAGGGAGCAGACAGCTTAAAAACACCTAGACAAGTCAGTACAGGGAGCAGACAGCTTCACAACACCCAGACAAGACAGTACAGGGAGCAGACAGCTTCAAAACACCTAGGCAAGACAATACAGGGAGCAGACAGCTTCACAACTCCTAGACAAGACAGTACAGGGAGCAAACAGCTTCACAACACCTAGACAAGACAGTACAGGGAGCAGACAGCTTCACAACACCTAGACAAGACAGTACAGGGAGCAGACAGCTTCACAACACATGGACAAGACAGTACAGGGAGCAGACAGCTTCACAACACCTAGACAGTACAGGGAGCAGACAGCTTCACAACTCCTAGACAAGACAGTACAGGGAGCAGACAGCTTCACAACACCTAGACAAGACAGTACAGGGAGCAGACAGCTTCACAACACCTAGACAAGACAGTACAGGGAGCAGACAGCTTCACAACACCTAGACAAGACAGTACAGGGAGCAGACAGCTTCACAACACCTAGACAATTCATTACAGGGAGCAGGCAGCTTAAAAACACCTAGACAAGTCAGTACAGGGAGCAGACAGCTTCACAACACCCAGACAAGACAGTACAGGGAGCAGACAGCTTCAAAACACCTAGGCAAGACAGTACAGGGAGCAGACAGCTTCACAACTCCTAGACAAGACAGTACAGGGAGCAGATAGCTTCACAACACTTGGACAAGACGGTACAGGGAGCAAACATCTTCACAACACCTAGACAAGTCAGTATCAATCAATCAATCAATTTTATTTTATATAGCCCTTCGTACATCAGATAATATCTCGAAGTGCTGTACAGAAACCCAGCCTAAAACCCCAAACAGCTAGAATGCAGGTGTAGAAGCACTGTGGCTAGGAAAAACTCCCTAGAAAGGCCAAAACCTAGGAAGAAACCTAGAGAGGAACCAGGCTATGAGGGGTGGCCAGTCCTCTTCTGGCTGTGCCGGGTGGAGATTATAACAGAACTATGCCAAGATGTTCAAAAATGTTCATAAGTGACAAGCATGGTCAAATAATAATCATGAATAATTTTCAGTTGGCTTTTCATAGCTGATCATTAAGAGTTGAAAAACAACAGGTCTGGGACAGGTGGGTGTTCCATAACCGCAGGCAGAACAGCTGAAACTGGAATAGCAGCAAGGCCAGGCGGACTGGGGACAGCAAGGAGTCACCACGGGCGGCAGTCGCGACGCATGGTCCAAGGGCCCAGGTCCTCCGAGAGAAAGAAAGAGAGAAGGAGAAAATTAGAGAGAGCCAAGATTTTCAAAATGTTCATAAATGACAAGCATGGTCAAATAATAATCAGGAATAAATCTCAGTTGGCTTTTCATAGCCGATCATTAAGAGTTGAAAACAGCAGGTCTGGGACAGGTAGGGGTTCCATAACCGCAGGCAGAAGAGTTGAAACTGGAATAGCAGCAAGGCCAGGCGGACTGGGGGCAGCAAGGAGTCACCACGGCCGGTAGTCCCGACGTATGGTCCTAGGGCTCAGGTCCTCCGAGAGAAAGAGAGAAGGAGAAAATTAGAGAGAGCCAAGATTTTCAAAATGTTCATAAATGACAAGCATGGTCAAATAATAATCAGGAATAAATCTCAGTTGGCTTTTCATAGCCGATCATTAAGAGTTGAAAACAGCAGGTCTGGGACAGGTAGGGGTTTCGTAACCGCAGGCAGAAACAGTTGAAACTGGAATAGCAGCAAGGCCGGGCGGACTGGGGACAGCAAGGTGTCAGCATGCCCGGTAGTCCTGACGTATGGTCCTAGGGCTCAGGTTCTCAGAGAGAAAGAGAGAACGAGAGAATTAGAGAGAGCATACTTAAATTCACACAGGACACTGGATAAGACAGTAGTATTCCAGGTATAACCAACTGACCCTAGCCCCCCGACACATAAACTACTGCAGCATAAATACTGGAGGCTGAGACAGGAGCGGTCAGGAGACACTGTGGCCCCATCCGAAGAAACCCCCGGACAGGGCCAAACAGGAAGGATATAACCCCACCCACTCTGCCAAAGCACAGCCCCCACACCACTAGAGGGATATCCTCAACCACCAACTTACAATCCTGAGACAAGGCCGAGTATAGCCCACAAAGGTCTCCACCACAGCACAACCAAGGGGGGGCGCCAACCCAGACAGGAAGTTCACGTCAGTAACTCAACCCACTCAAGTGACGCACCCCTCCTAGGGACGGCATGAAAGAGCACCAGCAAGCCAGTGACTCAGCCCCAGTAACAGGGTTAGAGGCAGAGAATCCCAGTGGAGAGAGGGGAACCGGCCCTGGAGAGACAGCAAGGGCGGTTCGTTGCTCCAGAGCCTTTCCGTTCACCTTCACACTCCTGGGCCAGACTACACTCAATCATATGACCTACTGAAGAGATAAGTCTTCAGTAAAGACTTAAAGGTTGAGACTGAGTCTGCGTCTCTCACATGGGTAGGCAGACTGTTCCATAAAAATGGAGATCTATAGGAGAAAGCCCTGCCTCCAGCTGTTTGCTTAGAAATTTTAGGGACAATTAGGAGGCCTGCGTCTTGTGACCGTAGCGTACGTGTAGGTATGTACGGCAGGACCAACTCGGAAAGATAGGTAGGAGCAAGCCCATGTAACGCTTTAAAGGTTAACGGTAAAACCTTGAAATCAGCCCTTGCCTTAACGGGAAGCCAGTGTAGGGAAGCTAGCACTGGAGTAATATGATCAAATTTCTTGGTTCTAGTCAGGATTCTAGCAGCCGTATTTAGCACTAACTGAAGTTTATTTAGTGCTTTATCCGGGTAGCCGGAAAGTAGAGCATTGCAGTAGTCTAACCTAGAAGTAACAAATGCATGGATTAATTTTTCTGCATCATTTTTGGACAGAAAATTTCTGATTTTTGCAATGTTACGTAGATGGAAAAAAGCTGTCCTTGAAACAGTCTTGATATGTTCGTCAAAAGAGAGATCAGGGTCAAGAGTAACACCGAGGTCCTTCACAGTTTTATTTGAGACGACTTTACAACCATCAAGATGAATTGTCAGATTTAACAGAAGATCTCTTTGTTTCTTGGGACCTAGAACAAGCATCTCTGTTTTGTCCGAGTTTAAAAGTAGAAAGTTTTCAGCCATCCACTTCCTTATGTCTGAAACACAGGCTTCTAGCGAGGGCAATTTTGGGGCTTCACCATGTTTCATTGAAATGTACAGCTGTGTGTCATCCGCATAGCAGTGAAAGTTAACATTATGTTTTCGAATAACATCCCCAAGAGGTAAAATATATAGTGAAAACAATAGTGGTCCTAAAACGGAACCTTGAGGAACACCGAAATGTACAGTTGATTTGTCAGAGGACAGACCATTCACAGAGACAAACTGATATCTTTCCGACAGGTAAGATCTAAACCAGGCCAGAACTTGTCCGTGTAGACCAATTTGGGTTTCCAGTCTCTCCAAAAGAATGTGGTGATCGATGGAGTCAAAGGCAGCACTAAGGTCTAGTAGCACGAGGACAGATGCAGAGCCTCGGTCTGACGCCATTAAAAGGTCATTTACCACCTTCACAAGTGCAGTCTCAGTGCTATGATGGGGTCTAAAACCAGACTGAAGCATTTCGTATACATTGTTTGTCTTCAGAAAGGCAGTGAGTTGCTGCGCAACAGCTTTTTCTAAAATTTTTGAGAGGAATGGAAGATTCGATATAGGCCGATAGTTTTTTATATTTTCCGGGTCAAGGTTTGGCTTTTTCAAGAGAGGCTTTATCACTGCCACTTTTAGTGAGTTTGGTACACATCCGGTGGATAGAGAGCTGTTTATTATGTTCAACATAGGAGGGCCAAGCACAGGAAGCAGCTCCTTCAGCAGTTTAGTAGGAATAGGATCCAGTATGCAGCTTGAAGGTTTAGAGGCCATGATTATTTTCATCATTGTGTCAAGAGATATAGTACTAAAACACTTAAGTGTCTCTCCCGATCCCAGGCCCTCGCAGAGCTGTGCAGATCCAGGACAGCTAAGCCCTGGAGGAATACGCAGATTCAAAGAGGAGTCCGTAATTTGCTTTCTAATGGTCATGATCTTTTCCTCAAAGAAGTTCATGAATTTATTACTGCTGAAGTGAAAGCCATCCTCTCTTGGGGAATGCTGCTTTTTAGTTAGCTTTGCAACAGTTTCAAAAAGAAATTTTGGATTGTTCTTATTTTCCTCGATTAAGTTGGAAAAGTAGGATGATCGAGCAGCAGTGAGGGCTCTTCGGTACTGCACGGTACTGTCTTTCCAAGCTAGTCGGAAGACTTCCAGTTTTGTGTGGCGCCATTTCCGTTCCAATTTCCTGGAAGCTTGCTTCAAAGCTCGGGTATTTTCTGTATACCAGGGAGCTAGTTTCTTATGACAAATGTTTTTCGTTTTTAGGGGTGCAACTGCATCTAGGGTATTGCGCAAGGTTAAATTGAGTTCCTCAGTTAAGTGGTTAACTGATTTTTGTCCTCTGACGTCCTTGGGTAGGCAGAAGGAGTCTGGAAGGGCATCAAGGAATTTTTGTGTTGTCTGAGAATTTATAGCACGACTTTTGATGCTCCTTGGTTGGGGTCTGAGCAGATTATTTGTTGCGATTGCAAACGTAATAAAATGGTGGTCCGATAGTCCAGGATTATGTGGAAAAACATTAAGATCTACAACATTTATTCCATGGGACAAAACTAGGTCCAGAGTATGACTGTGGCAGTGAGTAGGTCCAGAGACATGTTGGACAAAACCCACTGAGTCGATGATGGCTCCGAAAGACTTTTGGAGTGGGTCTGTGGACTTCTCCATGTGAATATTAAAATCACCAAAAATTAGAATATGATCTGCTATGACTACAAGGTCTGATAGGAATTCAGGAAACTCAGAGAGGAACGCTGTATATGGCCCAGGAGGCCTGTAAACAGTAGCTATAAAAAGTGATTGAGTAGGCTGCATAGATTTCATGACTAGAAGCTCAAAAGACGAAAACGCCATTTTTTTTTTTGTAAATTGAAATTTGCTATTGTAGATGTTAGCAACACCTCCGCCTTTGCGGGATGCACGGGGGATATGGTCACTAGTGTAACCAGGAAGTGAGGCCTCATTTAACACAGTAAATTCATCAGGCTTAAGCCATGTTTCAGTCAGGCCAATCACATCAAGATTATGATCAGTGATTAGTTCATTGACTATGACTGCCTTTGAAGTGAGGGATCTAACATTAAGTAACCCTATTTTGAGATGTGAGGTATCACGATCTCTTTCAATAATGGCAGGAATGGAGGAGGTCTTTATCCTAATAAGATTGCTAAGGCGAACACCGCCATGTTTAGTTTTGCCCAACCTAGGTCGAGGCACAGACACAGTCTCAATGGGTATGGCTGAGCTGACTACACTGACTGTGCTATTGGCAGACTCCACTAAGCTGGCAGGTTGGCTAACAGCCTGCTGCCTGGCCTGCACCCTATTTCATTGTGGGGCTAAAGGAGTTAGAGCCCTATCTATGTTGGTAAATAAGATGAGAGCACCCCTCCAGGTAGGATGGAGTCCGTCACTCCTTAGCAGGTCAGGCTTGGTCCTGTTTGTGGGTGAGTCCCAGAAAGAGGGCCAATTATCTACAAATTCTATCTTTTGGGAGGGGCAGTACAGGGAGCAGACAGCTTAAAAACACCTAGACAAGTCAGTACAGGGAGCAGACAGCTTCACAACACCCAGACAAGACAGTACAGGGAGCAGACAGCTTCAAAACACCTAGGCAAGACAGTACAGGGAGCAGACAGCTTCACAACTCCTAGACAAGACAGTACAGGGAGCAAACAGCTTCACAACACCTAGACAAGACAGTACAGGGAGCAGACAGCTTCACAACACCTAGACAAGACAGTACAGGGAGCAGACAGCTTCACAACACCTAGACAAGACAGTACAGGGAGCAGACAGCTTCACAACACATGGACAAGATAGTACAGGGAGCAGACAGCTTCACAACACCTAGACAGTACAGGGAGCAGACAGCTTCACAACACCTAGACAAGACAGTACTGGGAGCAGACAGCTTCACAACACCTAGACAAGTCATTACAGGGAGCAGGCAGCTTAAAAACACCTAGACAAGTCAGTACAGGGAGCAGACAGCTTCACAACACCTAGACAAGACAGTACAGGGAGCAGACAGCTTCACAACACCTAGACAAGACAGTACAGGGAGCAGACAGCTTCACAACACCTAGACAAGTCAGTACAGGGAGCAAACAGCTTAAAAACACCTAGACAAGACAGTACAGGGAGCAGAAAGCTTCACAACACCTGGACAAGACAGTACAGAGAGCAGACAGCTTCACAACACCTGGACAAGAAAGTACAGGGAGCAGACAGGTTCACAACACCTGGACAAGACAGTACAGGGAGCAGACAGCTTCACAACACCTGGACAAGACAGTACGGGGAGCAGACAGCTTCACAACACCTGGGCAAGACAGTACAGGGAGCAGACAGCTTCACAACACCTAGACAAGACAGTACAGGGAGCAGACAGCTTCACAACAACTGGACAAGACAGTACAGGGAGCACACAGCTTCACAACACCTGGACAAGACAGTACAGGGAGCAGAAAGCTTCACAACACCTGGACAAGACAGTACAGGGAGCAGACAGCTTCACAACACCTAGACAAGACAGTACAGGTAGCAGATAGCTTCACAGCACCTGGACAAGACTGTACATGGAGCAGACAGCTTCACAACACATAGAAAAGACAGTACAGGGAGCAGATAGCTTCACAACACTTGGACAAGACGGTACAGGGAGCAAACAGCTTCACAACACCTAGACAAGACATTACAGGGAGCAGACAGCTTCACAACTCCTAGACAAGACAGTACAGGGAGCAAACAGCTTCACAACACCTAGACAAGACAGTACAGGGAGCAGACAGCTTAAAAACACCTAGACAAGTCAGTACAGGGAGCAGACAGCTTCACAACACCTAGACAAGACAGTACAGGGAGCAGACAGCTTCACAACACCTAGACAAGACAGTACAGGGAGCAGACAGCGTCACAACACCTAGACAAGACAGTACAGGGAGCAGACAGCTTCTCAACACCTGGACAAGACAGTACAGGGAGCACACAGCTTCACAACACCTGGACAAGACAGTACAGGGAGCAGATAGCTTCACAACACCTGGATAAGACAGTACAGGGAGCAGACAGCTTCACAACACCTAGACAAGACAGTAAAAGGTAGCAGATAGCTTCACAGCAACTGGACAAGACAGTACAGGGAGCAGACAGATTCACAACACCTAGAACAGACAGTACAGGGAGCAGATAGCTTCACAACACCTGGACAGACAGTACAGGGAGCACACAGCTTCACAACACCTGGACAAGACAGTACAGGGAACAGACAGCTTCACAACACCTGGACAAGACGGTACAGGGAGCAGACAGCTTCACAACACCTAGACAAGACAGTACAGGGAGCAGACAGCTTCACAACACCTGGACAAGACAGTACAGGGAGCAGACAGCTTCACAACACCTAGACAAGACAGTACAGGGAGCAGACAGCTTCACAACACCTGGACAAGACAGTACAGGGAGCAGACAGCTTCACATCACCTGGACAAGACAGTAAAGGGAGCAGACAGCTTCGCAACACCTGGACAAGACAGTACAGGGAGCAGACAGCTTCACAACACCTGGATAAGACAGTACAGGGAGCAGACAGCTTCACAACACCTAGACATGACAGTACAGGGAGCAGATAGCTTCACAGCACCTGGACAAGACAGTACAGGGAGCAGACAGCTTCACAACACCTAGACAAGACAGTACAGGGAGCAGACAGCTTCACAACACCTAGACAATACAGGGAACAGACAGCTTCACAACACCTAGACAAGACAGTACAGGGAGCAGACAGCTTCATAACACCTAGACAAGACAGTACAGGGAGCAGACAGCTTCACAACACCTAGACAAGTCAGTACAGGGAGCAAACAGCTTCAAAACACCGAGACAAGACAGTACAGGGAGCAGACAGCTTCACAACACCTGGACAAGACAGTACAGGGAGCACACAGCTTCACAACACCTAGACAAGACAGTACAGGGAGAAGACAGCTTCACAACACCTAGACAAGACAGTACAGCGAGCAGACAGCTTCACAACACCTAGACAAGACAGTACAGGGAGCAGACAGCTTCACAACACCTGGACAAGACAGTACAGGGAGCAGACAGCTTCACAACACCTAGACAAGAGAGTCCAGGGAGCAGACAGCTTCACAACACCTGGACAAGACAGTACATGGAGCACACAGCTTCACAACACCTGGACAAGACAGTAAAGGTAGCAGATAGCTTCACAGCACCTGGACAAGACAGTACAGGGAGCAGACAGCTTCACAACACCTAGAACAGACAGACAGGGAGCAGATAGCTTCACAACACTTGGACAAGACAGTACAGTGTTCAGACAGCTTCACAACACCTAGAACAGACAGTACAGGGAACAGACAGCTTCACAACACCTAGACAAGACAGTACAGGGAGCAGACAGCTTCACAACACCTAGGCAAGACACTACAGGGAGCAGACAGCTTCACAACTCCTAGACAAGACAGTACAGGGAGCAGACAGCTTCACAACACCTAGACAATACAGGGAGCAGACAGCTTCACAACACCTAGACAAGACAGTACAGGGAGCAGACAGCTTCACAACACCTAGACAAGACAGTACAGGGAGCAGACAGCTTCACAACACCTAGACAAGTCAGTACAGGGAGCAAACAGCTTAAAAACACCGAGACAAGACAGTACAGGGAGCAGACAGCTTCACAACACCTGGACAAGACAGTACAGGGAGCAGACAGCTTCACAACACCTAGACAAGACAGTACAGGGAGAAGACAGCTTCACAACACCTAGACAAGACAGTACAGCGAGCAGACAGCTTCACAACACCTAGACAAGACAGTACAGGGAGCAGACAGCTTCACAACACCTGGACAAGACAGTACAGGGAGCAGACAGCTTCACAACACCTAGACAAGAGAGTCCAGGAAGCAGACAGCTTCACAACACCTGGACAAGACAGTACATGGAGCACACAGCTTCACAACACCTGGACAAGACAGTAAAGGTAGCAGATAGCTTCACAGCACCTGGACAAGACAGTACAGGGAGCAGACAGCTTCACAACACCTAGAACAGACAGACAGGGAGCAGATAGCTTCACAACACTTGGACAAGACAGTACAGTGTTCAGACAGCTTCACAACACCTAGAACAGACAGTACAGGGAACAGACAGCTTCACAACACCTAGACAAGACAGTACAGGGAGCAGATAGCTTCACAACACCTAGGCAAGACAGTACAGGGAGCAGACAGCTTCACAACTCCTATACAAGACAGTATAGGGAGCAAACAGCTTCACAACACCTAGACAAGACAGTACAGGGAGCAGACAGCTTCACAACACCTGGACAAGACAGTACAGGGAGCAGACAGCTTCACAACACCTAGACAGTACAGGGAGCAGACAGCTTCACAACTCCTAGCCAAGACAGTACAGGGAGCAGACAGCTTCACAACACCTAGACAAGACAGTACAGGGAGCATACAATTTAAAACACCTAGACAAGACAGTACAGGGAGCAAACAGCTTCACAACACCTAGACAAGACAGTACAGGGAGCAGACAGCTTCACAACACCTAGACAAGACAGTACAGGGAGCAGACAGCTTCACAACACCTAGAACAGAAAGTACAGGGAGCACACAGCTTCACAACACCTAGACAGTACAGGGAGTAGACAGCTTCACAACTCCTAGACAAGACAGTACAGGGAGCAGACAGCTTCACAACACCTAGACAAGACAGTACAGGGAGCAGACAATTTAAAACACCTAGACAAGACAGTACAGGGAGCAAACAGCTTCACAACACCTAGACAAGACAGTACAGGGAGCAGACAGCTTCACAACACCTAGACAAGACAGTACAGGGAGCAGACAGCTTCACAACACCTAGACAAGTCAGTACAGGGAGCAAACAGCTTAAAAACACCGAGACAAGACAGTACAGGGAGCAGACAGCTTCACAACACCTGGACAAGACAGTACAGGGAGCAGACAGCTTCACAACACCTAGACAAGACAGTACAGGGAGAAGACAGCTTCACAACACCTAGACAAGACAGTACAGCGAGCAGACAGCTTCACAACACCTAGACAAGACAGTACAGGGAGCAGACAGCTTCACAACACCTGGACAAGACAGTACAGGGAGCAGACAGCTTCACAACACCTAGACAAGAGAGTCCAGGAAGCAGACAGCTTCACAACACCTGGACAAGACAGTACATGGAGCACACAGCTTCACAACACCTGGACAAGACAGTAAAGGTAGCAGATAGCTTCACAGCACCTGGACAAGACAGTACAGGGAGCAGACAGCTTCACAACACCTAGAACAGACAGACAGGGAGCAGATAGCTTCACAACACTTGGACAAGACAGTACAGTGTTCAGACAGCTTCACAACACCTAGAACAGACAGTACAGGGAACAGACAGCTTCACAACACCTAGACAAGACAGTACAGGGAGCAGATAGCTTCACAACACCTAGGCAAGACAGTACAGGGAGCAGACAGCTTCACAACTCCTAGACAAGACAGTATAGGGAGCAAACAGCTTCACAACACCTAGACAAGACAGTACAGGGAGCAGACAGCTTCACAACACCTGGACAAGACAGTACAGGGAGCAGACAGCTTCACAACACCTAGACAGTACAGGGAGCAGACAGCTTCACAACTCCTAGCCAAGACAGTACAGGGAGCAGACAGCTTCACAACACCTAGACAAGACAGTACAGGGAGCATACAATTTAAAACACCTAGACAAGACAGTACAGGGAGCAAACAGCTTCACAACACCTAGACAAGACAGTACAGGGAGCAGACAGCTTCACAACACCTAGACAAGACAGTACAGGGAGCAGACAGCTTCACAACACCTAGAACAGAAAGTACAGGGAGCACACAGCTTCACAACACCTAGACAGTACAGGGAGTAGACAGCTTCACAACTCCTAGACAAGACAGTACAGGGAGCAGACAGCTTCACAACACCTAGACAAGACAGTACAGGGAGCAGACAATTTAAAACACCTAGACAAGACAGTACAGGGAGCAAACAGCTTCACAACACCTAGACAAGACAGTACAGGGAGCAGACAGCTTCACAACACCTAGACAAGACAGTACAGGGAGCAGACAGCTTCACAACACCTAGACAAGACAGTAAAAGGTAGCAGATAGCTTCACAGCAACTGGACAAGACAGTACAGGGAGCAGACAGATTCACAACACCTAGAACAGACAGTACAGGGAGCAGATAGCTTCACAACACCTGGACAGACAGTACAGGGAGCACACAGCTTCACAACACCTGGACAAGACAGTACAGGGAACAGACAGCTTCACAACACCTGGACAAGACAGTACAGGGAGCAGACAGCTTCACAACACCTAGACAAGTCAGTACAGGGAGCAGACAGCTTCATAACACCTAGACAAGACAGTACAGGGAGCAGACAGCTTCACAACACCTAGACAAGACAGTACAGGGAGCAGACAGCTTCACAACACCTGGACAAGACAGTACAGGGAGCAGACAGCTTCACATCACCTGGACAAGACAGTAAAGGGAGCAGACAGCTTCGCAACACCTGGACAAGACAGTACAGGGAGCAGACAGCGTCACAACACCTGAATAAGACAGTACAGGGAGCAGACAGCTTCACAACACCTAGACATGACAGTACAGGGAGCAGATAGCTTCACAGCACCTGGACAAAACAGTACAGGGAGCAGACAGCTTCACAACACCTAGACAATACAGGGAGCAGACAGCTTCACAAAACCTAGACAAGACAGTACAGAGAGCAGACAGCTTCACAACACCTAGACAAGACAGTACAGGGAGCAGACAGCTTCACAACACCTAGACAAGTCAGTACAGGGAGCAAACAGCTTAAAAACACCGAGACAAGACAGTACAGGGAGCAGACAGCTTCACAACACCTGGACAAGACAGTACAGGGAGCACACAGCTTCACAACACCTAGACAAGACAGTACATGGAGCACACAGCTTCACAACACCTGGACAAGACAGTAAAGGTAGCAGATAGCTTCACAGCACCTGGACAAGACAGTACAGGGAGCAGACAGCTTCACAACACCTAGAACAGACAGACAGGGAGCAGATAGCTTCACAACACTTGGACAAGACAGTACAGTGTTCAGACAGCTTCACAACACCTAGAACAGACAGTACAGGGAACAGACAGCTTCACAACACCTAGACAAGACAGTACAGGGAGCAGACAGCTTCACAACACCTAGGCAAGACACTACAGGGAGCAGACAGCTTCACAACTCCTAGACAAGACAGTACAGGGAGCAGACAGCTTCACAACACCTAGACAATACAGGGAGCAGACAGCTTCACAACACCTAGACAAGACAGTACAGGGAGTAGACAGCTTCACAACACCTAGACAAGACAGTACAGGGAGCAGACAGCTTCACAACACCTAGACAAGTCAGTACAGGGAGCAAACAGCTTAAAAACACCGAGACAAGACAGTACAGGGAGCAGACAGCTTCACAACACCTGGACAAGACAGTACAGGGAGCAGACAGCTTCACAACACCTAGACAAGACAGTACAGGGAGAAGACAGCTTCACAACACCTAGACAAGACAGTACAGCGAGCAGACAGCTTCACAACACCTAGACAAGACAGTACAGGGAGCAGACAGCTTCACAACACCTGGACAAGACAGTACAGGGAGCAGACAGCTTCACAACACCTAGACAAGAGAGTCCAGGAAGCAGACAGCTTCACAACACCTGGACAAGACAGTACATGGAGCACACAGCTTCACAACACCTGGACAAGACAGTAAAGGTAGCAGATAGCTTCACAGCACCTGGACAAGACAGTACAGGGAGCAGACAGCTTCACAACACCTAGAACAGACAGACAGGGAGCAGATAGCTTCACAACACTTGGACAAGACAGTACAGTGTTCAGACAGCTTCACAACACCTAGAACAGACAGTACAGGGAACAGACAGCTTCACAACACCTAGACAAGACAGTACAGGGAGCAGATAGCTTCACAACACCTAGGCAAGACAGTACAGGGAGCAGACAGCTTCACAACTCCTAGACAAGACAGTATAGGGAGCAAACAGCTTCACAACACCTAGACAAGACAGTACAGGGAGCAGACAGCTTCACAACACCTGGACAAGACAGTACAGGGAGCAGACAGCTTCACAACACCTAGACAGTACAGGGAGCAGACAGCTTCACAACTCCTAGCCAAGACAGTACAGGGAGCAGACAGCTTCACAACACCTAGACAAGACAGTACAGGGAGCATACAATTTAAAACACCTAGACAAGACAGTACAGGGAGCAAACAGCTTCACAACACCTAGACAAGACAGTACAGGGAGCAGACAGCTTCACAACACCTAGACAAGACAGTACAGGGAGCAGACAGCTTCACAACACCTAGAACAGAAAGTACAGGGAGCACACAGCTTCACAACACCTAGACAGTACAGGGAGTAGACAGCTTCACAACTCCTAGACAAGACAGTACAGGGAGCAGACAGCTTCACAACACCTAGACAAGACAGTACAGGGAGCAGACAATTTAAAACACCTAGACAAGACAGTACAGGGAGCAAACAGCTTCACAACACCTAGACAAGACAGTACAGGGAGCAGACAGCTTCACAACACCTAGACAAGACAGTACAGGGAGCAGACAGCTTCACAACACCTAGACAAGACAGTAAAAGGTAGCAGATAGCTTCACAGCAACTGGACAAGACAGTACAGGGAGCAGACAGATTCACAACACCTAGAACAGACAGTACAGGGAGCAGATAGCTTCACAACACCTGGACAGACAGTACAGGGAGCACACAGCTTCACAACACCTGGACAAGACAGTACAGGGAACAGACAGCTTCACAACACCTGGACAAGACAGTACAGGGAGCAGACAGCTTCACAACACCTAGACAAGTCAGTACAGGGAGCAGACAGCTTCACAACACCTAGACAAGACAGTACAGGGAGCAGACAGCTTCACAACACCTAGACAAGACAGTACAGGGAGCAGACAGCTTCACAACACCTGGACAAGACAGTACAGGGAGCAGACAGCTTCACATCACCTGGACAAGACAGTAAAGGGAGCAGACAGCTTCGCAACACCTGGACAAGACAGTACAGGGAGCAGACAGCGTCAAAACACCTGAATAAGACAGTACAGGGAGCAGACAGCTTCACAACACCTAGACATGACAGTACAGGGAGCAGATAGCTTCACAGCACCTGGACAAAACAGTACAGGGAGCAGACAGCTTCACAACACCTAGACAATACAGGGAGCAGACAGCTTCACAAAACCTAGACAAGACAGTACAGAGAGCAGACAGCTTCACAACACCTAGACAAGACAGTACAGGGAGCAGACAGCTTCACAACACCTAGACAAGTCAGTACAGGGAGCAAACAGCTTAAAAACACAGAGACAAGACAGTACAGGGAGCAGACAGCTTCACAACACCTGGACAAGACAGTACAGGGAGCACACAGCTTCACAACACCTAGACAAGACAGTAAAGGGAGAAGACAGCTTCACAACATCTAGACAAGACAGTACAGCGAGCAGACAGCGTCACAACACCTAGACAAGACAGTACAGGGAGCAGACAGCTTCACAACACCTGGACAAGACAGTACAGGGAGCAGACAGCTTCACAACACCTAGACAAGAGAGTCCAGGGAGCAGACAGCTTCACAACACCTGGACAAGACAGTACAGGGAGCACACAGCTTCACAACACCTAGACAAGACAGTAAAGGTAGCAGATAGCTTCACAGCACCTGGACAAGACAGTACAGGGAGCAGACAGCTTCACAACACCTAGAACAGACAGACAGGGAGCAGATAGCTTCACAACACTTGGACAAGACAGTACAGGGTTCAGACAGCTTCACAACACCTAGAACAGACAGTACAGGGAACAGACAGCTTCACAACACCTAGACAAGACAGTACAGGGAGCAGACAGCTTCACAACACCTAGGCAAGACAGTACAGGGAGCAGACAGCTTCACAACTCCTAGACAAGACAGTATAGGGAGCAGACAGCTTCACAACACCTGGATAAGACAGTACAGGGAGCAGACAGCTTCACAACACCTAGACATGACAGTACAGGGAGCAGATAGCTTCACAGCACCTGGACAAGACAGTACAGGGAGCAGACAGCTTCACAACACCTAGACAAGACAGTACAGGGAGCAGACAGCTTCACAACACCTAGACAATGCAGGGAGCAGACAGCTTCACAACACCTAGACAAGACAGTACAGGGAGCAGACAGCTTCACAACACCTAGACAAGACAGTACAGGGAGCAGATAGCTTCACAGCACCTGGACAAGACAGTACAGGGAGCAGACAGCTTCACAACACCTAGACAAGACAGTACAGGGAGCAGACAGCTTCACAACACCTAGACAATACAGGGAGCAGACAGCTTCACAACACCTAGACAAGACAGTACAGGGAGCAGACAGCTTCACAACACCTAGACAAGACAGTACAGGGAGCAGACAGCTTCACAACACCTAGACAAGTCAGTACAGGGAGCAAACAGCTTCAAAACACCGAGAAAAGACAGTACAGGGAGCAGACAGCTTCACAACACCTGGACAAGACAGTACAGGGAGCAGACAGCTTCACAACACCTAGACAAGACAGTACAGGGAGAAGACAGCTTCACAACACCTAGACAAGACAGTACAGCGAGCAGACAGCTTCACAACACCTAGACAAGACAGTACAGGGAGCAGACAGCTTCACAACACCTGGACAAGAGAGTACAGGGAGCAGACAGCTTCACAACACCTAGACAAGATAGTCCAGGGAGCAGACAGCTTCACAACACCTGGACAAGACAGTAAATGGAGCACACAGCTTCACAACACCTGGACAAGACAGTAAAGGTAGCAGATAGCTTCACAGCACCTGGACAAGACAGTACAGGGAGCAGGCAGCTTCACAACACCTAGAACAGACAGACAGGGAGCAGATAGCTTCACAACACTTGGACAAGACAGTACAGTGTTCAGACAGCTTCATAACACCTAGAACAGACCGTACAGGGAACAGACAGCTTCACAACACCTAGACAAGACAGTACAGGGAGCAGACAGCTTCACAACACCTAGGCAAGACAGTACAGGGAGCAGACAGCTTCACAACTCCTAGACAAGACAGTACAGGGAGCAGACAGCTTCACAACACCTAGACAATACAGGGAGCAGACAGCTTCACAACACCTAGACAAGACAGTACAGGGAGCAGACAGCTTCACAACACCTAGACAAACAGTACAGGGAGCAGACAGCTTCACAACACCTAGACAAGTCAGTACAGGGAGCAAACATCTTAAAAACACCGAGACAAGACAGTACAGGGAGCAGACACCTTCACAACACCTGGACAAGACAGTACAGGGAGCACACAGCTTCACAACACCTAGACAAGACAGTACAGGGAGCAGACAGCTTCACAACACCTAGACAAGACAGTACAGCGAGCAGACAGCTTCACAACACCTAGACAAGACAGTACAGGGAGCAGACAGCTTCACAACATCTGGACAAGACAGTACAGGGAGCAGACAGCTTCACAACACCTAGACAAGAGAGTCCAGGGAGCAGACAGCTTCACAACACCTGGACAAGACAGTACATGGAGCACACAGCTTCACAACACCTGGACAAGACAGTAAAGGTAGCAGATAGCTTCACAGCACCTGGACAAGACAGTACAGGGAGCAGACAGCTTCACAACACCTAGAACAGACAGACAGGGAGCAGATAGCTTCACAACACTTGGACAAGACAGTACAGTGTTCAGACAGCTTCACAACACCTAGAACAGACAGTACAGGGAACAGACAGCTTCACAACACCTAGACAAGACAGTACAGGGAGCAGACAGCTTCACAACACCTAGGCAAGACAGTACAGGGAGCAGACAGCTTCACAACTCCTAGACAAGACAGTACAGGGAGCAAACAGCTTCACAACACCTAGACAAGACAGTACAGGGAGCAGACAGCTTCACAACACCTGGACAAGACAGTACAGGGAGCAGACAGCTTCACAACACCTAGACAGTACAGGGAGTAGACAGCTTCACAACTCCTAGACAAGACAGTACAGGGAGCAGACAGCTTCACAACACCTAGACAAGACAGTACAGGGAGCAGACAATTTAAAACACCTAGACAAGACAGTACAGGGAGCAAACAGCTTCACAACACCTAGACAAGACAGTACAGGGAGCAGACAGCTTCACAACACCTAGACAAGACAGTACAGGGAGCAGACAGCTTCACAACACCTAGACAAGACAGTAAAAGGTAGCAGATAGCTTCACAGCAACTGGACAAGACAGTACAGGGAGCAGACAGATTCACAACACCTAGAACAGACAGTACAGGGAGCAGATAGCTTCACAACACCTGGACAGACAGTACAGGGAGCACACAGTTTCACAACACCTGGACAAGACAGTACAGGGAACAGACAGCTTCACAACACCTGGACAAGACAGTACAGGGAGCAGACAGCTTCACAACACCTAGACAAGACCGTACAGGGAGCAGACAGCTTCACAACACCTAGACAAGACAGTACAGGGAGCAGACAGCTTCACAACACCTAGACAAGTCAGTACAGGGAGCAGACAGCTTCACAACACCTGGACAAGACAGTACAGGGAGCAGACAGCTTCACATCATCTGGACAAGACAGTAAAGGGAGCAGACAGCTTCGCAACACCTGGACAAGACAGTACAGGGAGCAGACAGCGTCACAACACCTGGATAAGACAGTACAGGGAGCAGACAGCTTCACAACACCTAGACATGACAGTACAGGGAGCAGATAGCTTCACAGCACCTGGACAAAACAGTACAGGGAGCAGACAGCTTCACAACACCTAGACAATACAGGGAGCAGACAGCTTCACAAAACCTAGACAAGACAGTACAGGGAGCAGACAGCTTCACAACACCTAGACAAGACAGTACAGGGAGCAGACAGCTTCACAACACCTAGACAAGTCAGTACAGGGAGCAAACAGCTTAAAAACACCGAGACAAGACAGTACAGGGAGCAGACAGCTTCACAACACCTGGACAAGACAGTACAGGGAGCAGACAGCTTCACAACACCTGGACAAGACAGTACAGGGAGCAGACAGCTTCACATCACCTGGACAAGACAGTAAAGGGAGCAGACAGCTTCGCAACACCTGGACAAGACAGTACAGGGAGCAGACAGCTTCACAGCACCTGGACAAAACAGTACAGGGAGCAGACAGCTTCACAACACCTGGATAAGACAGTACAGGGAGCATACAGCTTCACAACACCTAGACATGACAGTACAGGGAGCAGATAGCTTCACAGCACCTGGACAAGACAGTACAGGGAGCAGACAGCTTCACAACACCTAGACAAGACAGTACAGGGAGCAGACAGCTTCACAACACCTAGACAATACAGGGAGCAGACAGCTTCACAACACCTAGACAAGACAGTACAGGGAGCAGACAGCTTCACAACACCTAGACAAGACAGTACAGGGAACAGACAGCTTCACAACACCTAGACAAGTCAGTACAGGGAGCAAACAGCTTAAAAACACCGAGACAAGACAGTACAGGGAGCAGACAGCTTCACAACACCTGGACAAGACAGTACAGGGAGCACACAGCTTCACAACACCTAGACAAGACAGTACAGGGAGAAGACAGCTTCACAACATCTAGACAAGACAGTACAGCGAGCAGACAGCGTCACAACACCTAGACAAGACAGTACAGGGAGCAGACAGCTTCACAACACCTGGACAAGACAGTACAGGGAGCAGACAGCTTCACAACACCTAGACAAGAGAGTCCAGGGAGCAGACAGCTTCACAACACCTGGACAAGACAGTACAGGGAGCACACAGCTTCACAACACCTGGACAAGACAGTAAAGGTAGCAGATAGCTTCACAGCACCTGGACAAGACAGTACAGGGAGTGTAGGAGTAAATGAGATGTATAGGACAGCACATAGATGTATAAAATGGCTGAACATTAAAGATAGACCACACTAATGAAAGGGAGAGAACACCTGGTCTGCTGACCTGACACTTAGGATAAAGAGACACATGGTCTGCTGACCTGACACTAATGATAAAGAGATTCATAGTCAGCTGCTTCTACACAGAGGTTTATAGGACAGAATCTGCTGATTCCAATAAAGTCAAACAAAACAAAGAGTACATTGACACATTATGCTGACACACTAAAGATAGAGGGATCCATAGTCAGCTGCTTCTAAAAAGAAGGCCTATAGGGCTGAATCTGCTGATTCCAATGGGGGCAAAGTGCATTGACACATTGATGAAAGGAAGAGACACAGAATCTGCTGACACACTAGGATGGAGGGTCCGGCCACCATTGTAGTCTAGCTGAGAGCAGATATGAGCGTTATTGGGCGTGAACAAGTAGGAGGCTTGAACTAAAAGATAATGGTGGTGAAAGACTTAAGAAAAGAAAGGTCATTTGCATAAGGGATGGACATAGTGCTATGTGTGTATAAATATAGGAGCTAAGGCTCTGGGAAATTGTGTGTGTTCCGCGGGGTGTGTTCCGCGGGGACATGCCAGTTGGCTGTACAGTTGTAATAAAGAGCATGTTTGAATTTACAAGTTCTGATAAGCGTTGTATTTGAAATGATTTTCCACGACAAATTTGGCGAGCTTGCCAGGAGCTGATAGGGACTGGGACGTTCTTGGCTGATGATGGGTTCTTTGGACAATCTGACAAACAAGGGTGGCCGCCCAACTAGACGGTAAGCAAGTTCTTACAATAGTTGAAATGTTTGTGTAAGATTGCTTCAGAGATACTGTCTCAGCGAGAGGAGCGCCACGTAAGTCTCTCTTTCAAATTTCCTAAAATGAAACCAGTAAATACAAAAGAACTTTTAAATTCAATGAATTTGCATGTATGTGTAATTTGGGGAATTGTATTAAATATAAATGTATGCGCATGTATAGAGACTGAGTGAATAGGTGCTGTGAACTTTGCTTGTGTTAGATGTAGAGTGGGCATGCATGCGCTCGCTCAGATCAGACCGTTCGAATGTGTAGCTTAAATGATGTGGTTGTTTGCGCATCTGGCTGAGATGGTTGGCTATAATGTGGGACAGCCCATACGGTCAAAACAGAAAATGTAGGTAGAAAATCCTGTGATACCTCTTCAATAAAATTAGTAGAAGGAATGCTTGGACAGGTTACTTATGAATAACGGCTCTAGAGATAACAGAGAACTGCATAAATAAGTAGTTAGGAAGCCACGATACCGCTCTTTAAAAAAGGAACATTTTTAAAAAAAGGTCTGCTTGGGTGGGATATTCACGTCGCGGCAGAAGGGTCTGTTGGTGAATGTTTAGTAGTTAAATAAATATTTCATGGTTAACGCTTTGAAAGAAGGACTGAACGGGTGAAATATTTAGAAGGCAGGAAGAACGTTAGCCCGATTGTGCGGCGTTCAACTGCAAAAGTAGCTTATACGGTCAAAGCATAAATCAGTAGGTTGTAGGAAAACGTTGGCCCGATTGTGCGGCGTTCAACTGCAAAAGTAACTTATACGGTCAAAACATAAATCAGTAGTTAAATAAATATTCATAGTTTCCGCTCTGAAAGGAGGACTGTACGGGTGAAATATGTAGGTGCAGGAAAAACGTTGGCCCGATTGTGCGGCGTTCAAATGCAAAAGAAATCCTGCGAATAAAAAACCGCTCTGTCTAGCTAACAGGGTTTTGAAATTCAGTAGGTCACGCCACAATACTACTCTAATAATAGAAGAAAATATCAGTATTGGGGGTTGAATAGGATATGAAGACAAGCTGATCCGATTAGACAGTAGTCTCGTCATATTGTAGAAATCTTAGCAGTCTAGGCTTATGTAGGTGGAAGTGAATTAAGTCAATAAAGACAGACTAAGTTGTTTTGAGGTGAAAAATAAAACGGATGAATGAGAATGTTGTAAGAAATGAGTGGATCTGTGTAAAAATAGAAGATTAGGAAGGAAAGACAAGTTGTGTGTGTGTAGGCAGAACGTCCAGGAGAGGGAGCGCGCAGCTCTCCTGTGACAGAGTAGAGTGGAGGAAGGGTGCCTCTAAATACTAAGATAGAGGGAACGAAATTAAGAAACATCGAAGTAAAAATAAGTTGTAATCAAGGATAAAAACACTGATGTGATAAAGTAATAAGCGACCATAGTAGAATTACTAAAAAAGGTGTCAAAACAAAGAATAAATAAAAATACTTAAAAAGGCGTTAACCGAATAGTATAAATCCGGATAGAAAAGTGTGAAACAAAACAGAAAGTAGGAGCGCCAATGAACTGAAATTGTACTATAACGTTAAAACGAATCTAAGTTGGTTAAGATAAATAGTGGAATCCAGGACACATTAAGAATTTGCGTACGGTGAAACAAAGAAGGAGGAAAAAACAGGCCGTCAGACACTCTGTGTCTACAGAAGCTCGGTCTAAAAACTAGCCTGCAGGGTAGACAGCGGTGCAAAATCGAGTGGCCAGGATAAAAAGGAGAACAGGGGTGGCTTGACTCACTAGTAAATTGACCATAGGATCAACCAATAAGAATATGGAGAAGAGGTAAGAAAGTAGAGACAAAATAAATAAATAAAGGTAAAATGTTAAGACGTTAGATAGAGATCTTAACGGAGCGGGCAGTGGTCCCGTGTGGCTCAGTTGGTAGAGCATGGCGCTTGCAACGCCAGGGTTGAGGGTTCAATTCCCACGGGGGGACCAGGATGAATGTGTGTGGGCTTTCCAGTTTGTGGGTTGCTCTGGATGGGAGCGTCTGCTAAATGACTTAAATGTAAAGTAAATGTAATCTTAAAAATAGATTAGAACTGTAATAACAAACCAAACGAATAAAATGAATAAATAATTATATCTGTAAAGGGAAAAACACAGTGATATTTGAAGTACTGTACTAGGATAAGACATTAAGTCATCTGTAGTATTCAGAAAAAATGTCTGTACTATATAGAGTAGGCTTTGATAAGAGAAATTAAGTGATGTGACAAATGAATTATTAATTGGAAAGGAGATTAGCTCTACCTCGGAAAAATAGTAAATAAGAGGTGTATAATACATGGGAGTATTTAGGAAAATAAATAAATAAATAGTGGCATGAAAACAAAAGGATTGTTTCACCATAGCATTGAGCGATTTTTAAAAACAGCCATGGAGTCACTAAAAGACGCGCACATTAGTTCTACCGACTTCGGATTGAATATGAAAAAATGGATAATGGGGGACGCCATTACCCGGTAACATTCTATCTTCAGAAAATACATTACTATAAAAGACAAATGTGGTTCCACTCGTCCTCGCAGACGTGCGGGTGATTAGTAGAACTATTGCCAATATCTAAAAACGAATAAGAAAATAGCTCCCTGTTTTGAATATGGTTATAGCGAATATGGGGAAAATTAGTGTAAGGTGACACTAGAACTTAGTGCGGTAGCAGGAAATGCCGATATACGAGAGTTTATTTCCTTGTCAAAATAACAAACAACTAATCGGTTTGAGGTTAGTGTGAATGGAATTTTTACTTGGCGGTGTATTGTCTCTGAGCGAACAATGAGTGGTTCATAGAGATTACAGTTTATATGTGGTCAAGAAGAAGTATTAGATCACGTTTTGACTTGACATATAGTAGAGTACAGATGGAATTTTAATTGTTAGACATTCTATACCGTCATTTTCTGAAAAATGTTAAGATGTTTATGGAATATAAACTATTTGCAGATTAAAAGCTGACGTTGTGAACTTAACGATATGTATACTTTCTTTTCAAAGAAAAAAAAAAAAAAAGGGGTTAATCTTCTCTGGTCAAAATATCATTGGAGACTGTATTACTGTGGAAAGCAGTTAGTTAAAGTCAGCTGCTATAAAAATATCTGTATAAGGCTACAACATTGGAGTTCTGGATAAGTGTGTCCAGTCCCTGTGTGCTATTGGCTATGGTTTACTAGTAAGTGCACCATGTACTGGGAATGAATATGCATTAATAGATTTATTGGAAGGGTTTTTTCCAATTCAGTTTCAAATTGGGTATGCAAAAGGTTGGAAATGTTTTTGAAAACTGTATTTAAGTTGTTCCTCAAGAAAGGGGGAGTGGAAACATGTTAATGGTGTCAAAATGCCCTGAATCCTAAGAATTTCCTGTGAAAGACTGATCACCTTTTACTAGAAATTGTTGGAACAGGTGGGATTTACTTATAAAATGTATAAAAGACACCAGACTCTATTCAAACTGTATAATTACTTTGAAAATCTATTATGTCCTTGGGAAAATTATGAAGAGTTGTACCCTTATATTGAATAAGTTATTCGAATAGGTTTATTTTTTATTTTTGTTTTTTGCTATAACATGTGTTCATAGGTCAAATTATCAATTCCTTGGGGTTATGGTCTTTGGGTAAATACACAAATGTGCTTTGTTCATTCTGCATATAAAAAGTGATGTAAGTTACTCCACAGGGTTTATTGGAGTGTGGGTTTCTGTGAGGGTTTTGTTGATAAATACATCATCTGTAATTCATCTGAGAGATCACCAGTAGAATAAGGGAGTTGTCATGAAAGGTGACGTCAGAATGCTTTAAGGCATGGGAGAGAATATCACCACAAGTGGGTGTGGAGCTCATACCCACTCTAATCGACTGAATAGTGAGGGACAACTGTGTCTGATGACCTGTGAACTGTATCAAATAATAGACATGTTGAAATGATATGGGCCAGGATGAATTATGAATTAAAGGAATTGGGGTACTGACCTTTTATTACCAGGCCACTCATGAGAGGAAAACTGAGACAAAAGGGCTATTGGGAAAATAGATAATACTGGTAATAAAAGTGTTTAGTATAAATGTTAATTATTAAAGGGATGATGTGTATTGTATTGATATGGTCAAGTTTGAGTTAAAGTACACACTAAGGATTGTTATCCTGAATATTGGGTTGGAAAATGTATTAAAAATAAAATAATAACTGTTTAGTTATTTAGATATAGCACTGTTTAAATTTAATAGGCCTAGGGCCGCTCTGGAAAATACTCCTGAGACAAGGAGGTTGACAACTTACAGAAGATTAGATAAGGTTTTTTGTTTATTTTGTTTTATAATGTCATTGGAATTGTAATGATAAAACTTTTATAAAATAATGGAATAAAAAGGTATTCTGTTGTGCAATGATACCCAAGGATGAAGAAGAAAGAGACCAACAATAACATTGGCATAGAATGAAACGGATGGACGTTTTCCATTACATTACAAATAGTGGTAATATTGCAAATGTGCAATTATTATAATTTATTTTTTCTCTTTTTCTCGTTTGGTCAATTTATTTGTTTTGAGGAACATAAGGTTGTGAATATGTTCCTAAGGAGGGAATGATATCTATTTTAAATTGATTAGAAAAGATTTGAGAATGTTTTAGTATGTATCAAACAATGACTGTTATCGGTTTGAAAAACTGTGACTACATTGGGAATATGAAGGGACTTATAAATGAAGGTAATGGTAGTAAAGGGGTGTTATTTCTAGAAATATGTATAAAAATAGAGATAATTCACAGAAAAGGAAAGACAGCTGGCTGTGTAAAATATAGGGACAATTCTAAAAGTAAATAGAACAATTCACATATCTAAAGATATGGTAAAAAGAATAAGTGGTGGCATTTTGAACATTAGAGCAAAAGTTTAAGAAACTTATGACATAGTTTTGTTAGGATTGGATATTAATCCAACTGGAAAACGCTTGAATGATTATATGTTATTTTACAGCAGTTGCTGTAGGGACAATCATTTGACTATCATTATGAATATTTCTGTGGCAGGAGGCCAGGTATTTGAGGCAGAATGGTTACATAGGGCTGTTATTAAAAATTAAGATTTAGTGATCTTGCTATAAGAAGGAAGTCTGTTGTCAGGGAATAACCCATGAGTTAGTGTGTATGTCCTCAGGAAAAAACAGCCAGAAATGGAAGGGCTTGGGCTGCATTCTGGAGATTGAGTGTACATCAAGATACACCAGGCTGGTGGTATACTTCTTACAACACTGCAGTGGTAAAATTCTTCATGTCTCTCTTTGGTGGGTGCATAAGTCTCATGAGAAGTGAGGTCCAGCTGAATAATGGGTGAGCTTGAAAACACCATGACAGAGGACGTGGAATCAGAGAGAGAGAGAGAGAGAGAGAGAGAGAGACTAGATTCCACTATAGACATACTGGGTTGAGTTTGGGGGCTACTTGTTTCATTTTTTAATGCATCATGTGAAAAAGAATAGATGATAGGATATTATACTCTAAACAAACATGTTAAAGGGATTGATATGAAAGCATAAACAGTGTTGAATTAATTCAAGAAGAGATAATGTTAATTGTAGGTTATGCACATGATTATCAGTTGAAATGGAGCAGATGGGAAACTAAGTAAAAATTGACATGATTTGGGAACACCTCTCAGAACCTGGGGCCGAAAGGGGAAGACTGGGTGGAAGCATGAGGAAGCTTTTTAGGGCTTTTATTTTTGTGGAGTCCAGCAGAAAAGTATCCTGGAGGCATAGAGTCAGGTAAAGAGAGAGTGGGAATTGTCATGGTCTCAGATTTCAGTTTGCATGAATATATTTATGCATAACACATAACATTGTCAATGCTGTTATGTTTTGTCTGTTGTTTTCCAAGTCTTATGTTTAGGAAAACAGAAGGAGAGGGGTTCGCCAGCTTCAGCTGGAATGTCAGTTTGTTGTGTGATGAGTGATGGAAGTAAGAGGATGTATGGTGCAATCATAGAACAGAGGCCATAAGTCTCTAAGTATGAATGCCTCACAGAAAGTAGGCAGAAACCTGAACCAGGACGAGAGGTTCTGCGTCTGATGATCCAAGGGGACCAGAAGGACCTCTCCCAGTGATACCAGGAGATCTAGTCCACGTTCAAGTGTTCCGGAGGAAGTGGGATCAACCGAGGAGAGAAGGACCCTAGGAGGTGGCCAAAGCAACAAGAACGGCCGTCCAAGTGAAAGGAAGCCAGACGTGGTACCATCTGAACCACTGCAGCTGAGTCCCAACAGAGAGAAGGATACAACCACATAGAGATGAGGACACAGAGGATGCTGATTCACCAGGAGGGAGCCCGGAGGGAGCAGGAGCAGCGGAAACGATTGAGACGCCAGGGAGGAGCCAAGAAAACAGCAAATGAAGTGAAAGTCAAAATACGACAAGTGCACTGACTAATGCACCCATAAGAGGAGGAGAGGCCTCACAAGGAACAGAATGAGAAGATCTTTTCTCTAAAAATTGAAACCTTCCAGATGGAAGTTAAGTCCGGCCTGAGGAGGGAGCCTCAGGTGAAGAAAGAGGAGGAAAAGTCCTGCAAGCTGAAGAAAATGGGGATTTCCTCACAATTGACTTTTAAACTTTTGAATGGTCTCCTTTACAGACAATTGATGTTAGAACAACAAAAGAATAATGACATTGACATAACAGAAGTAACAGTGAATGCTAGTATAGAAACAACAGACTAATGCATAATCAAGATGTATGGTGGAAGCAGGAAGAGAAGAAAGGAATCAGCCGAACAATCCAAAAAGACTGACAAGGTTTGAATCTCTGTTCCACCTCAATTTATAACAGAAGCAGGAGAACTGAAGTCTATCTCAATCATAAGGATCAAACCCTTACTGGAGATGGCCCTCTGTGGATGGACACATCACCAAACAAAGGGACAAGTCGTTTGGGACGCGAAAGGATGTGACCTGACATTAATCAAAGAGAAAGACGAGAGGGTGCTCATCATGAATCAGATTGAACCAGTTGAAGGTGAAGAATTAATAGTTGAAATAACAAGAACAACAGTGACCGAAGGGAGTAGCACCACGGTCATTAAGATTGATCCTACCCCTGCACATGAACAGGAAGAACCTGTGACAACAACAAGGGTGACGGCTGCTGTGACGACCACAGTAGCTTCCGCTAAGATGACATCGACCTCCCTTACCAAGCAGATCACTGTACCCACAAAGCATCCTGAGACATCAGAGTCAGGAGAGTTTTTTACTGACATTTGGAACTTTCTGATAAAAGTTAATGATCTACCTCAAGATAAGAACATTGTAAAAGCGACAGAATTAGATATATCAGAATTAGAACCACTCAAGGACACCACACGAGAAGAAGTAGTGAAGAACGAGTGGTACAAATGGGCTAAGTATATGGCAAACAAACACAGAATGGACAATTGTATTTTGTGTAGAAAATCACATTTGTCTGATCTTTTAATAGTCTCTGAACTGTCATCATTTAAAAACTGTGTAAGTTGGAAAAATGACCATTATACCAATAGAAAGTATTCTATTCCCTTGTGTGACATAGAATATAGGATTGCTCTGGGTAAGCACTAGGGGTAAAACTATGTTGAATAAGACCATGTTGGGAGACAATGATTGTGATGCCTATAACATTAGAACTGAATTAACTGTACCTCAATTAGACAGAGGTACCGTGGTTAAAGGAAAATATGAATGTTTTTACAGCCATGACACCGAAGGAATTGATGTAGGAAACTACTGTAGAATGTGATACTATTTGGGTGCTAGAGACTACAGGAGTACGTAGAAATAATGATAAAGGGTTGATAATGAATAGATAAGGGTTGTGTGGTAAAATAACTCAGGTTGCATCATCTCTTACTATGTTGAAAAATCAAGACAGAGGTATTGCTGATTGTTCTTTCCACACATCCAGAAACTAACTGTTGAATGTATTGCATAATGAATGGATTGGTCTTTGTGCCTTAGTTAGAACAATTCAACAGGTTACCATTATTAAATCACCCCATGATGACTATGTTAATCCTAGGGTTAAAAGGGCGTATGAGAAAGACCCTGAGGTATACCTTGATACAATTGGACAGCCTAGAGGTGTACCTCGAGAGTTCAAGGCAAGAGATGAAGTTAAATCAGGATTTGGAATCTATATTTTTGTGGATAACACCAAATAAAAACTTAGAGTGGATTAATTATATATATTATAACCAACAGAGATTCATTAACTATACTGACTCGGCTCTAACAGCATTGGGGAAACAGGTACAGGCTACCAGTAAAATGACTTGGCAAAATAGACAGGTTAAGGCAAATGCTGGGTTTGACCCTCATGTTTGGGATTGGTTGGATCTAGCATTAGGAAAGTGGGGAGCTATGTTTGCTAGGATGGCTATTATGCTGGGAGGAGGGTTATTGGCTCTGGGTATTATATTTTGTTGTGTTTTACCCTTGGTAAAATCACTTGTGGTCCAGACAACAGTTAAACAGATGTCTGTAAGGAGAGTTGACCCTCCTGTGATAATTAGTCCTGTACCTGGGAGACCAGGTCAGTATACTGACAAAAATGGATAGCCCTGCAATGTGGTTGGTGGACCTCTAGACTGCCCGTTTGGTAATCCAAATTGTCTACGTGGAGTGGTGCAGGGAGGTGGTTATGCTTGCCATGATTTTCGTAAGGATGGTCTACCTGTATATGCTGTATTCCCAAATTCAGATGAATGTCTACTTGTACATGTCCACAAACAGTGTCATTTGCGCCGTAAGTGCAAGTGGTGCAAAAATTGAATGTGGAAGGCCATGACCATCAAGGAGACCCCGTGTTTTAATATGTTTTAATATCAAAGAGGAGATTGTAGTATCTGTAAGGATGAGGACTGTGCTCCTATGTAAGGATTTTAGTATATCTATTTTTGTTTAAGGCCTTGTGTTTTTGTATGTTTGGTTGAATTTTTAGATATGTATATCAATGAATATATCTGGTTTCCTTTAATTAATACTAGTTATGCCTTCTAAAGAACTAGGTTAATTTCAAAAACATGTTAGGTAACAGAGGGTATTCCGGTTACAAGTGTCTATGGACCATGTCCTTAATCTTCTAAACAAAGGTTGGTATCATTGATATCACTTTATTAGAGAGGTGTCTTATTAGAGAGGTGTTTTGTAACTGCATGTAGGTCTTTGGTTTTCTCATATTCAATTTATTATTATATTCCTTGTATTTTTTTTTAATTTTTATATACCTAATTTGATCTTTTACTCTTACGACAATTGGAGATGTTTGGTCTAGTTAGGTTTTCTTTACTGTTTCTGATTGGATCTTTTACTCCTATTTCACATTGGAGATGTTTGGTCTAGTTGGTTTATCTGCTTCACTTTGTTTTTATTTTTTGTTTTTTCTTGTTTATCATAGGTATTCTCATTTACTATCCCAAAGTTTTGTTTGTATAATTTATGTGGCTATTTAGCCCCAGAGGAGGGATTTGTAGGAGTAAATGAGATGTATAGGACAGCACATAGATGTATAAAATGGCTGAACATTAAAGATAGACCACACTAATGAAAGGGAGAGAACACATGGTCTGCTGACCTGACACTTAGGATAAAGAGACACATGGTCTGCTGACCTGACACTAATGATAAAGAGATTCATAGTCAGCTGCTTCTACACAGAGGTTTATAGGACAGAATCTGCTGATTCCAATAAAGGCAAACAAAACAAAGAGTACATTGACACATTATGCTGACACACTAAAGATAGAGGGATCCATAGTCAGCTGCTTCTAAAAAGAAGGCCTATAGGGCTGAATCTGCTGATTCCAATGGGGGCAAAGTGCATTGACACATTGATGAAAGGAAGAGACACAGAATCTGCTGACACACTAGGATGGAGGGTCCGGCCACCATTGTAGTCTAGCTGAGAGCAGATATGAGCGTTATTGGGCGTGAACAAGTAGGAGGCTTGAACTAAAAGATAATGGTGGTGAAAGACTTAAGAAAAGAAAGGTCATTTGCATAAGGGATGGACATAGTGCTATGTGTGTATAAATATAGGAGCTAAGGCTCTGGGAAATTGTGTGTGTTCCGCGGGGTGTGTTCCGCGGGGACATGCCAGTTGGCTGTACAGTTGTAATAAAGAGCATGTTTGAATTTACAAGTTCTGATAAGCGTTGTATTTGAAATGATTTTCCACGACAGGAGCAGACAGCTTCACAACACCTAGAACAGACAGACAGGGAGCAGATAGCTTCACAACACTTGGACAAGACAGTACAGGGTTCAGACAGCTTCACAACACCTAGAACAGACAGTACAGGGAACAGACAGCTTCACAACACCTAGACAAGACAGTACAGGGAGCAGACAGCTTCACAACACCTAGGCAAGACAGTACAGGGAGCAGACAGCTTCACAACTCCTAGACAAGACAGTATAGGGAGCAAACAGCTTCACAACACCTAGACAAGACAGTACAGGGAGCAGACAGCTTCACAACACCTAGACAGTACAGGGAGCAGACAGCTTCACAACTCCTAGACAAGACAGTACAGGGAGCAAACAGCTTCACAACACCTAGACAAGTCAGTACAGGGAGCAGACAGCTTAAAAACACCTAGACAAGTCAGTACAGGGAGCAGACAGCTTCACAACACCTAGACAAGACAGTACAGGGAGCAGACAGCTTCACAACACCTAGACAAGACAGTACAGGGAGCAGACAGCTTCACAACACCTAGACAAGTCAGTACAGGGAGCACACAGCTTAAAAACACCTAGACAAGTAGGGCACAGGGAGCAGACAGCTTCACAACACCTGGACAAGACAGTACAGGGAGCACACAGCTTCACAACACCTAGACAAGACAGTACAGGGAGAAGACAGCTTCACAATACCTGGACAAGACAGTAAAGGTAGCAGATAGCTTCACAGCACCTGGACAAGACAGTACAGGGAGCAGAGAGCTTCACAACACCTAGAACAGACAGTACAGGGAGCAGATAGCTTCACAACACTAGGACAAGACAGTACAGGGTTCAGACAGCTTCACAACACCTAGAACAGACAGTACAGGGAACAGACAGCTTCACAACACCTAGACAAGACAGTACAGGGAGCAGACAGCTTCACAACACCTAGGCAAGACAGTACAGGGAGCATACAGCTTCACAACTCCTAGACAAGACAGTATAGGGAGCAAACAGCCTCACAACACCTAGACAAGACAGTACAGGGAGCAGACAGCTTCACAACACCTAGACAAGACAGTACAGGGAGCAGACAGCTTCACAACACCTGGACAAGACAGTACAGGGAGCAGACAGCTTCACAACACCTAGACAGTACAGGGAGCAGACAGCTTCACAACTCCTAGACAAGACAGTACAGGGAGCAGACAGATTCACAACACCTAGACAAGAGAGTCCAGGGAGCAGACAGCTTCACAACACCTGGACAAGACAGTACATGGAGCACACAGCTTCACAACACCTGGACAAGACAGTAAAGGTAGCAGATAGCTTCACAGCACCTGGACAAGACAGTACAGGGAGCAGACAGCTTCACAACACCTAGAACAGACAGACAGGGAGCAGATAGCTTCACAACACTTGGACAAGACAGTACAGTGTTCAGACAGCTTCACAACACCTAGAACAGACAGTACAGGGAACAGACAGCTTCACAACACCTAGACAAGACAGTACAGGGAGCAGACAGCTTCACAACACCTAGACAAGACAGTACAGGGAGCAGACAGCTTCACAACACCTGGACAAGACAGTACAGGGAGCAGACAGCTTCACATCACCTGGACAAGACAGTACAGGGAGCAGACAGCTTCGCAACACCTGGACAAGACAGTACAGGGAGCAGACAGCTTCACAACACCTGGATAAGACAGTACAGGGAGCAGACAGCTTCACAACACCTAGACATGACAGTACAGGGAGCAGATAGCTTCACAGCACCTGGACAAGACAGTACAGGGAGCAGACAGCTTCACAACACCTAGACAAGACAGTACAGGGAGCAGACAGCTTCACAACACCTAGACAATACAGGGAGCAGACAGCTTCACAACACCTAGACAAGACAGTACAGGGAGCAGACAGCTTCACAACACCTAGACAAGACAGTACAGGGAGCAGACAGCTTCACAACACCTAGACAAGTCAGTACAGGGAGCAAACAGCTTAAAAACACCGAGACAAGACAGTACAGGGAGCAGACAGCTTCACAACACCTGGACAAGACAGTACAGGGAGCACACAGCTTCACAACACCTAGACAAGACAGTACAGGGAGAAGACAGCTTCACAACATCTAGACAAGACAGTACAGCGAGCAGACAGCGTCACAACACCTAGACAAGACAGTACAGGGAGCAGACAGCTTCACAACACCTGGACAAGACAGTACAGGGAGCAGACAGCTTCACAACACCTAGACAAGAGAGTCCAGGGAGCAGACAGCTTCACAACACCTGGACAAGACAGTACAGGGAGCACACAGCTTCACAACACCTGGACAAGACAGTAAAGGTAGCAGATAGCTTCACAGCACCTGGACAAGACAGTACAGGGAGCAGACAGCTTCACAACACCTAGAACAGACAGACAGGGAGCAGATAGCTTCACAACACTTGGACAAGACAGTACAGGGTTCAGACAGCTTCACAACACCTAGAACAGACAGTACAGGGAACAGACAGCTTCACAACACCTAGACAAGACAGTACAGGGAGCAGACAGCTTCACAACACCTAGGCAAGACAGTACAGGGAGCAGACAGCTTCACAACTCCTAGACAAGACAGTATAGGGAGCAAACAGCTTCACAACACCTAGACAAGACAGTACAGGGAGCAGACAGCTTCACAACACCTGGACAAGACAGTACAGGGAGCAGACAGCTTCACAACACCTAGACAGTACAGGGAGCAGACAGCTTCACAACTCCTAGACAAGACAGTACAGGGAGCAAACAGCTTCACAACACCTAGACAAGTCAGTACAGGGAGCAGACAGCTTAAAAACACCTAGACAAGTCAGTACAGGGAGCAGACAGCTTCACAACACCTAAACAAGACAGTACAGGGAGCAGACAGCTTCACAACACCTAGACAAGACAGTACAGGGAGCAGACAGCTTCACAACACCTAGACAAGTCAGTACAGGGAGCAGACAGCTTCACAACACCTGGACAAGACAGTACAGGGAGCACACAGCTTCACAACACCTAGACAAGACAGTACAGGGAGAAGACAGCTTCACAACACCTAGACAAGACAGTACAGCGAGCAGACAGCTTCACAACACCTAGACAAGACAGTACAGGGAGCAGAGAGCTTCACAACACCTGGACAAGACAGTACAGGGAGCAGACAGCTTCACAACACCTAGACAAGAGAGTCGTCCAGGGAGCAGACAGCTTCACAACACCTGGAAAAGACAGTACAGGGAGCACACAGCTTCACAATACCTGGACATGACAGTAAAGGTAGCAGATAGCTTCACAGCACCTGGACAAGACAGTACAGGGAGCAGAGAGCTTCACAACACCTAGAACAGACAGACAGGGAGCAGATAGCTTCACAACACTTGGACAAGACAGTACAGGGTTCAGACAGCTTCACAACACCTAGAACAGACAGTACTGGGAACAGACAGCTTCACAACACCTAGACAAGACAGTACAGGGAGCAGACAGCTTCACATCACCTAGGCAAGACAGTACAGGGAGCAGACAGCTTCACAACTCCTAGACAAGACAGTATAGGGAGCAAACAGCTTCACAACACCTAGACAAGACAGTACAGGGAGCAGACAGCTTCACAACACCTAGACAAGACAGTACAGGGAGCAGACAGCTTCACAACACCTGGACAAGACAGTACAGGGAGCAGACAGCATCACAACACCTAGACAGTACAGGGAGCAGACAGCTTCACAACTCCGAGACATGACAGTACATGGAGCAGACAGCTTCACAACACCTAGACAAGACAGTACAGGGAGCAGACAATTTAAAACACCTAGACAAGACAGTACAGGGAGCAAACAGCTTCACAACACCTAGACAAGACAGTAAAGGGAGCAAACAGCTTCACAACACCTAGACAAGACAGTACAGGGAGCAGACAGCTTCACAACACCTAGACAAGACAGTACAGGGAGCAGACAGCTTCACAACACCTAGACAAGTCATTACAGGGAGCAGGCAGCTTAAAAACACCTAGACAAGTCAGTACAGGGAGCAGACAGCTTCACAACACCTAGACAAGACAGTACAGGGAACAGACAGCTTCACAACACCTGGACAAGACAGTACAGGGAGCAGACAGCTTCACAACACCTGGACAAGACAGTACAGGGAGCAGACAGCTTCACAACACCTAGACAAGTCAGTACAGGGAGCAAACAGCTTAAAAACACCTAGACAAGACAGTACAGGGAGCAGACAGCTTCACAACACCTGGACAAGACAGTACAGGGAGCAGACAGCTTCACAACACCTGGAAAAGACAGTACAGGGAGCAGACAGCTTCACAACACCTGGACAAGACAGTACGGGGAGCAGACAGCTTCACAACACCTGGACAAGACAGTACAGGGAGCAGACAGCTTCACAATACCTAGACAAGACAGTACAGGGAGCAGACAGCTTCACAACACCTGGACAAGACAGTACAGGGAGCACACAGCATCACAACACCTGGACAAGACAGTACAGGGAGCAGACAGCTACACAACACCTAGACAAGACCGTACAGGTAGCAGATAGCTTCACAGCACCTGGACAAGACAGTACAGGGAGCAGACAGCTTCAAAACACCTAGAACAGACAGTACAGGGAGCAGATAGCTTCACAACACTTGGACAAGACGGTACAGGGAGCAAACAGCTTCACAACACCTAGACAAGACAGTACAGGGAGCAGACAGCTTAAAAACACCTAGACAAGTCAGTACAGGGAGCAGACAGCTTCACAACACCTAGACAAGACAGTACAGGGAGCAGACAGCTTCACAACACCTAGACAAGACAGTACAGGGAGGAGACAGCGTCACAACACCTAGACAAGACAGTACAGGGAGCAGACAGCTTCTCAACACCTGGACATTACAGTACAGGGAGCACACAGCTTCACAACACCTGGACAAGACAGTACAGGGAGCAGATAGCTTCACAACACCTGGATAAGACAGTACAGGGAGCAGACAGCTTCACAACACCTAGACAAGACAGTAAAAGGTAGCAGATAGCTTCACAGCAACTGGACAAGACAGTACAGGGAGCAGACAGATTCACAACACCTAGAACATACAGTACAGGGAGCAAATAGCTTCACAACACCTGGACAGACAGTACAGGGAGCACACAGCTTCACAACACCTGGACAAGACAGTACAGGGAACAGACAGCTTCACAACACCTAGACAAGACAGTACAGGGAGCAGACAGCTTCACAAACACCTGGATAAGACAGTACAGGGAGCAGACAGCTTCACAACACCTAGACATGACAGTACAGGGAGCAGATAGCTTCACAGCTCCTGGACAAGACAGTACAGGGAGCAGACAGCTTCACAACACCTAGACAAGACAGTATAGGGAGCAGACAGCTTCACAACACCTAGACAATACAGGGAGCAGACAGCTTCACAACACCTAGACAAGACAGTACAGGGAGCAGACAACTTCACAACTCCTAGACAAGACAATACAGGGAGCAGATAGCTTCACAACACCTAGACAAGACAGTACAGGGAGCAGACAGCTTCACAACACCTAGACAAGACAGTACAGGTAGCAGATAGCTTCACAGCACCTGGACAAGACAGTACAGGGAGCAGACACCTTCACAACACCTAGAACAGACAGAACAGGGAGAATATATTTTCACAACACTTGGACAAGAAAGTACAGGGAGCAGACAGCTTCACAACACCTAGACAAGACAGTACAGGGAGCAGACAGCTTCACAGCACCTAGACAAGACAGTACAGGGAGCAGACAGCTTCACAACACCTAGACAAGACAGTACAGGGAGCAGACAGCTTCACAACACCTAGACAGTACAGGGAGCAGACAGCTTCACAACACCTAGACAAGACAGTACAGGGAGCAGACAGCTTCACAACACCTAGACAAGTCAGTACATGGAGCAAACAGCTTAAAAACACCTAGACAAGACAGTACAGGGAGCAGACAGCTTCACAACACCTGGACAAGACAGTACAGGGAGCAGACAGCTTCACAACACCTGGACAAGACAGTACGGGGAGCAGAAAGCTTCACAACACCTGGACAAGACAGTACAGGGAGCAGACAGCTTCAAAACACCTAGACAAAACAGTACAGGGAGCAGACAGCTTCACAACACCTGGACAAGTCAGTACAGGGAGCAAACAGCTTAAAAACGCCTAGACAAGACAGTACAGGGAGCAGACAGCTTCACAACACCTGGACAAGACAGTACAGGGAGCAGACAGCTTCACAACACCTGGACAAGACAGTACAGGGAGCAGACAGCTTCACAGCACATGGACAAGACAGTACGGGGAGCAGACAGCTTCACAACACCTGGACAAGACAGTACAGGGAGCAGACAGCTTCACAACACCTAGACAAGACAGTACAGGGAGCAGACAGCTTCACAACACCCGGACAAGACAGTACAGGGAGCACACAGCTTCACAACACCTAGACAAGACAGTACAGGGAGCAGATAGCTTCACAACACCTGGACAAGACAGTACAGGGAGCACACAGCTTCACAACACCTAGACAAGACAGTACAGGTAGCAGATAGCTTCACAGCACCTGGACAAGACAGTACAGGGAGCAGACAGCTTCACAACACCTAGAACAGACAGTACAGGGAGCAGATAGCTTCACAACACTTGGACAAGACAGTACAGGGAGCAAACAGCTTCACAACACCTAGACAAGACATTACAGGGAGCAGACAGCTTCACAACTCCTAGACAAGACAGTACAGGGAGCAGACAGCTTCACAACACCTAGACATGTCAGTACAGGGAGCAGACAGCTTAAAAACACCTAGACAAGTCAGTACAGGGAGCAGACAGCTTCAAAACACCTAGACAAGACAGTACAGGGAGCAGACAGCTTCACAACACCTAGACAAGACAGTACAGGGAGCAGACAGCGTCACAACACCTAGACAAGACAGTACAGGGAGCAGACAGCCTCTCAACACCTGGACAAGACAGTACAGGGAGCACACAGCTTCACAACAACTGGACAAGACAGTACAGGGAGCAGATAGCTTCACAACACCTGGACAAGACAGTACAGGGAGCAGACAGCTTCACAACACCTAGACAAGACAGTAAAAGGTAGCAGATAGCTTCACAGCAACTGGACAAGACAGTACAGGGAGCAGATAGCTTCACAACACCTGGACAGACAGTACAGGGAGCAGACAGCTTCACAACACCTGGACAAGACAGTAAAGGGAGCAGACAGCTTCACAACACCTAGACAAGACAGTACAGGGAGCAGACAATTTAAAACACCTAGACAAGACAGTACAGGGAGCAGACAACTTCACAACTCCTAGACAAGACAGTACAGAGAGCAAACAGCTTCACAACACCTAGACAAGAGAGTACAGGGAGCAGACAGCTTCACAGCACCTGGACAAGACAGTACAGGGAGCAGACAGCTTCACAACACCTAGACAAGACAGTACAGGGAGCAGACAGCTTCACAACACCTAGACAAGACAGTACAGGTAGCAGATAGCTTCACAGCACCTGGACAAGACAGTACAGGGAGCAGACACCTTCACAACACCTAGACAAGACGGTACAGGGAGCAGACAGCTTCACAACACCTAGACAAGACAGTACAGGGAGCAGACAGCTTCACAACACCTAGACAAGTCAGTACATGGAGCAAACAGCTTAAAAACACCTAGACAAGACAGTATAGGGAGCAGACGGCTTCACAACACCTGGACAAGACAGTACAGGGAGCAGACAGCTTCACAACACCTGGACAAGACAGTACAGGGAGCAGACAGCTTCACAACACCTGGACAAGACAGTACGGGGAGCAGAAAGCTTCACAACACCTGGACAAGTCAGTACAGGGAGCAAACAGCTTGAAAACACATAGACAAGACAGTACAGGGAGCAGACAGCTTCACAACACCTGGACAAGACAGTACATGGAGCAGACAGCTTCACAACACCTGGACAAGACAGTAAAAGGTAGCAGATAGCTTCACAGCAACTGGACAAGACAGTACAGGGAGCAGACACCTTCACAACACCTAGACAAGACGGTACAGGGAGCAGACAGCTTCACAACACCTAGACAAGACAGTACAGGGAGCAGACAGCTTCACAACACCTAGACAAGTCAGTACATGGAGCAAACAGCTTAAAAACACCTAGACAAGACAGTATAGGGAGCAGACGGCTTCACAACACCTGGACAAGACAGTACAGGGAGCAGACAGCTTCACAACACCTGGACAAGACAGTACAGGGAGCAGACAGCTTCACAACACCTGGACAAGACAGTACGGGGAGCAGAAAGCTTCACAACACCTGGACAAGTCAGTACAGGGAGCAAACAGCTTGAAAACACATAGACAAGACAGTACAGGGAGCAGACAGCTTCACAACACCTGGACAAGACAGTACATGGAGCAGACAGCTTCACAACACCTGGACAAGACAGTAAAAGGTAGCAGATAGCTTCACAGCAACTGGACAAGACAGTACAGGGAGCAGACAGCTTCACAACACCTAGCCAAGACAGTACAGGGAGCAGACAGCTTCACAAACACCTGGATAAGACAGTACAGGGAGCAGACAGCTTCACAACACCTAGACATGACAGTACAGGGAGCAGATAGCTTCACAGCACCTGGACAAGACAGTACAGGGAGCAGACAGCTTCACAACACCTAGACAAGACAGTATAGGGAGCAGACAGCTTCACAACACCTAGACAATACAGGGAGCAGACAGCTTCACAACACCTAGACAAGACAGTACAGGGAGCAGACAACTTCACAACTCCTAGACAAGACAATACAGGGAGCAGATAGCTTCACAACACCTAGACAAGACAGTACAGGGAGCAGACAGCTTCACAACACCTAGACAAGACAGTACAGGTAGCAGATAGCTTCACAGCACCTGGACAAGACAGTACAGGGAGCAGACACCTTCACAACACCTAGAACAGACAGAACAGGGAGAAGATATTTTCACAACACTTGGACAAGAAAGTACAGGGAGCAGACAGCTTCACAACACCTAGACAAGACAGTACAGGGAGCAGACAGCTTCACAGCACCTAGACAAGACAGTACAGGGAGCAGACAGCTTCACAACACCTAGACAAGACAGTACAGGGAGCAGACAGCTTCACAACACCTAGACAGTACAGGGAGCAGACAGCTTCACAACACCTAGACAAGACAGTACAGGGAGCAGACAGCTTCACAACACCTAGACAAGTCAGTACATGGAGCAAACAGCTTAAAAACACCTAGACAAGACAGTACAGGGAGCAGACAGCTTCACAACACCTGGACAAGACAGTACAGGGAGCAGACAGCTTCACAACACCTGGACAAGACAGTACGGGGAGCAGAAAGCTTCACAACACCTGGACAAGACAGTACAGGGAGCAGACAGCTTCAAAACACCTAGACAAAACAGTACAGGGAGCAGACAGCTTCACAACACCTAGACAAGTCAGTACAGGGAGCAAACAGCTTAAAAACGCCTAGACAAGACAGTACAGGGAGCAGACAGCTTCACAACACCTGGACAAGACAGTACAGGGAGCAGATAGCTTCACAGCACCTGGACAAGACAGTACAGGGAGCAGACACCTTCACAACACCTAGACAAGACAGTACAGGGAGCAGACAGCTTCACAACACCTAGACAAGACAGTACAGGGAGCAGACAGCTTCACAACACCTAGACAAGTCAGTACATGGAGCAAACAGCTTAAAAACACCTAGACAAGACAGTACAGGGAGCAGACGGCTTCACAACACCTGGACAAGACAGTACAGGGAGCAGACAGCTTCACAACACCTGGACAAGAACGTACAGGGAGCAGACAGCTTCACAACACCTGGACAAGACAGTACGGGGAGCAGAAAGCTTCACAACACCTGGACAAGTCAGTACAGGGAGCAAACAGCTTGAAAACACATAGACAAGACAGTACAGGGAGCAGACAGCTTCACAACACCTGGACAAGACAGTACATGGAGCAGACAGCTTCACAACACCTGGACAAGACAGTAAAAGGTAGCAGATAGCTTCACAGCAACTGGACAAGACAGTACAGGGAGCAGACAGCTTCACAACACCTTGCCAAGACAGTACAGGGAGCAGACAGCTTCACAAACACCTGGATAAGACAGTACAGGGAGCAGACAGCTTCACAACACCTAGACATGACAGTACAGGGAGCAGATAGCTTCACAGCACCTGGACAAGACAGTACAGGGAGCAGACAGCTTCACAACACCTAGACAAGACAGTATAGGGAGCAGACAGCTTCACAACACCTAGACAATACAGGGAGCAGACAGCTTCACAACACCTAGACAAGACAGTACAGGGAGCAGACAACTTCACAACTCCTAGACAAGACAATACAGGGAGCAGATAGCTTCACAACACCTAGACAAGACAGTACAGGGAGCAGACAGCTTCACAACACCTAGACAAGACAGTACAGGTAGCAGATAGCTTCACAGCACCTGGACAAGACAGTACAGGGAGCAGACACCTTCACAACACCTAGAACAGACAGAACAGGGAGAAGATATTTTCACAACACTTGGACAAGAAAGTACAGGGAGCAGACAGCTTCACAACACCTAGACAAGACAGTACAGGGAGCAGACAGCTTCACAGCACCTAGACAAGACAGTACAGGGAGCAGACAGCTTCACAACACCTAGACAAGACAGTACAGGGAGCAGACAGCTTCACAACACCTAGACAGTACAGGGAGCAGACAGCTTCACAACACCTAGACAAGACAGTACAGGGAGCAGACAGCTTCACAACACCTAGACAAGTCAGTACATGGAGCAAACAGCTTAAAAACACCTAGACAAGACAGTACAGGGAGCAGACAGCTTCACAACACCTGGACAAGACAGTACAGGGAGCAGACAGCTTCACAACACCTGGACAAGACAGTACGGGGAGCAGAAAGCTTCACAACAACTGGACAAGACAGTACAGGGAGCAGACAGCTTCAAAACACCTAGACAAAACAGTACAGGGAGCAGACAGCTTCACAACACCTAGACAAGTCAGTACAGGGAGCAAACAGCTTAAAAACGCCTAGACAAGACAGTACAGGGAGCAGACAGCTTCACAACACCTGGACAAGACAGTACAGGGAGCAGACAGCTTCACAACACCTGGACAAGACAGTACAGGGAGCAGACAGCTTCACAGCACATGGACAAGACAGTACGGGGAGCAGACAGCTTCACAACACCTGGACAAGACAGTACAGGGAGCAGACAGCTTCACAACACCTAGACAAGACAGTACAGGGAGCAGACAGCTTCACAACACCCGGACAAGACAGTACAGGGAGCACACAGCTTCACAACACCTAGACAAGACAGTACAGGGAGCAGATAGCTTCACAACACCTGGACAAGACAGTACAGGGAGCGGACAGCTTCACAACACCTAGACAAGACAGTACAGGTAGCAGATAGCTTCACAGCACCTGGACAAGACAGTACAGGGAGCAGACAGCTTCACAACACCTAGAACAGACAGTACAGGGAGCAGATAGCTTCACAACACTTGGACAAGACAGTACAGGGAGCAAACAGCTTCACAACACCTAGACAAGACATTACAGGGAGCAGACAGCTTCACAACTCCTAGACAAGACAGTACAGGGAGCAGACAGCTTCACAACACCTAGACATGTCAGTACAGGGAGCAGACAGCTTAAAAACACCTAGACAAGTCAGTACAGGGAGCAGACAGCTTCACAACACCTAGACAAGACAGTACAGGGAGCAGACAGCTTCACAACACCTAGACAAGACAGTACAGGGAGCAGACAGCGTCACAACACCTAGACAAGACAGTACAGGGAGCAGACAGCCTCTCAACACCTGGACAAGACAGTACAGGTAGCAGACAGCTTCACAACAACTGGACAAGACAGTACAGGGAGCAGATAGCTTCACAACACCTGGACAAGACAGTACAGGGAGCAGACAGCTTCACAACACCTAGACAAGACAGTAAAAGGTAGCAGATAGCTTCACAGCAACTGGACAAGACAGTACAGGGAGCAGATAGCTTCACAACACCTGGACAGACAGTACAGGGAGCAGACAGCTTCACAACACCTAGACAAGACAGTACAGGGAGCAGACAGCTTCACAACACCTAGACAAGTCAGTACATGGAGCAAACAGCTTAAAAACACCTAGACAAGACAGTACAGGGAGCAGACGGCTTCACAACACCTGGACAAGACAGTACAGGGAGCAGACAGCTTCACAACACCTGGACAAGACAGTACAGGGAGCAGACAGCTTCACAACACCTGGACAAGACAGTACGGGGAGCAGAAAGCTTCACAACACCTGGACAAGTCAGTACAGGGAGCAAACAGCTTGAAAACACATAGACAAGACAGTACAGGGAGCAGACAGCTTCACAACACCTGGACAAGACAGTACATGGAGCAGACAGCTTCACAACACCTGGACAAGACAGTAAAAGGTAGCAGATAGCTTCACAGCAACTGGACAAGACAGTACAGGGAGCAGACAGCTTCACAACACCTAGCCAAGACAGTACAGGGAGCAGACAGCTTCACAAACACCTGGATAAGACAGTACAGGGAGCAGACAGCTTCACAACACCTAGACATGACAGTACAGGGAGCAGATAGCTTCACAGCACCTGGACAAGACAGTACAGGGAGCAGACAGCTTCACAACACCTAGACAAGACAGTATAGGGAGCAGACAGCTTCACAACACCTAGACAATACAGGGAGCAGACAGCTTCACAACACCTAGACAAGACAGTACAGGGAGCAGACAACTTCACAACTCCTAGACAAGACAATACAGGGAGCAGATAGCTTCACAACACCTAGACAAGACAGTACAGGGAGCAGACAGCTTCACAACACCTAGACAAGACAGTACAGGTAGCAGATAGCTTCACAGCACCTGGACAAGACAGTACAGGGAGCAGACACCTTCACAACACCTAGAACAGACAGAACAGGGAGAAGATATTTTTCACAACACTTGGACAAGAAAGTACAGGGAGCAGACAGCTTCACAACACCTAGACAAGACAGTACAGGGAGCAGACAGCTTCACAGCACCTAGACAAGACAGTACAGGGAGCAGACAGCTTCACAACACCTAGACAAGACAGTACAGGGAGCAGACAGCTTCACAACACCTAGACAGTACAGGGAGCAGACAGCTTCACAACACCTAGACAAGACAGTACAGGGAGCAGACAGCTTCACAACACCTAGACAAGTCAGTACATGGAGCAAACAGCTTAAAAACACCTAGACAAGACAGTACAGGGAGCAGACAGCTTCACAACACCTGGACAAGACAGTACAGGGAGCAGACAGCTTCACAACACCTGGACAAGACAGTACGGGGAGCAGAAAGCTTCACAACACCTGGACAAGACAGTACAGGGAGCAGACAGCTTCAAAACACCTAGACAAAACAGTACAGGGAGCAGACAGCTTCACAACACCTGGACAAGTCAGTACAGGGAGCAAACAGCTTAAAAACGCCTAGACAAGACAGTACAGGGAGCAGACAGCTTCACAACACCTGGACAAGACAGTACAGGGAGCAGACAGCTTCACAACACCTGGACAAGACAGTACAGGGAGCAGACAGCTTCACAGCACATGGACAAGACAGTACGGGGAGCAGACAGCTTCACAACACCTGGACAAGACAGTACAGGGAGCAGACAGCTTCACAACACCTAGACAAGACAGTACAGGGAGCAGACAGCTTCACAACACCCGGACAAGACAGTACAGGGAGCACACAGCTTCACAACACCTAGACAAGACAGTACAGGGAGCAGATAGCTTCACAACACCTGGACAAGACAGTACAGGGAGCGGACAGCTTCACAACACCTAGACAAGACAGTACAGGTAGCAGATAGCTTCACAGCACCTGGACAAGACAGTACAGGGAGCAGACAGCTTCACAACACCTAGAACAGACAGTACAGGGAGCAGATAGCTTCACAACACTTGGACAAGACAGTACAGGGAGCAAACAGCTTCACAACACCTAGACAAGACATTACAGGGAGCAGACAGCTTCACAACTCCTAGACAAGACAGTACAGGGAGCAGACAGCTTCACAACACCTAGACATGTCAGTACAGGGAGCAGACAGCTTAAAAACACCTAGACAAGTCAGTACAGGGAGCAGACAGCTTCACAACACCTAGACAAGACAGTACAGGGAGCAGACAGCTTCACAACACCTAGACAAGACAGTACAGGGAGCAGACAGCGTCACAACACCTAGACAAGACAGTACAGGGAGCAGACAGCCTCTCAACACCTGGACAAGACAGTACAGGGAGCACACAGCTTCACAACAACTGGACAAGACAGTACAGGGAGCAGATAGCTTCACAACACCTGGACAAGACAGTACAGGGAGCAGACAGCTTCACAACACCTAGACAAGACAGTAAAAGTTGGCAGATAGCTTCACAGCAACTGGACAAGACAGTACAGGGAGCAGATAGCTTCACAACACCTGGACAGACAGTACAGGGAGCAGACAGCTTCACAACACCTGGACAAGACAGTAAAGGGAGCAGACAGCTTCACAACACCTAGACAAGACAGTACAGGGAGCAGACAATTTAAAACACCTAGACAAGACAGTACAGGGAGCAGACAACTTCACAACTCCTAGACAAGACAGTACAGAGAGCAAACAGCTTCACAACACCTAGACAAGAGAGTACAGGGAGCAGACAGCTTCACAGCACCTGGACAAGACAGTACAGGGAGCAGACAGCTTCACATCACCTGGACAAGACAGTACAGGGAGCAGACAGCTTCGCACCACCTGGACAAGACAGTACAGGGAGCAGACAGCTTCACAACACCTGGATAAGACAGTACAGGGAGCAGACAGCTTCACAACACCTAGACATGACAGTACAGGGAGCAGATAGCTTCACAGCACCTGGACAAGACAGTACAGGGAGCAGATAGCTTCACAACACCTAGACAAGACAGTACAGGGAGCAGACAGCTTCACAACACCTAGACAATACAGGGAGCAGACAGCTTCACAACACCTAGACAAGACAGTACAGGGAGCAGACAGCTTCACAACACCTAGACAAGACAGTACAGGGAGCAGACAGCTCCACAACACCTAGACAAGTCAGTACAGGGAGCAAACAGCTTAAAAACACCGAGACAAGACAGTACAGGGAGCAGACAGCTTCACAACACCTGGACAAGACAGTACAGGGAGCACACAGCTTCACAACACCGAGACAAGACACTACAGGGAGCAGACAGCTTCACAACACCTGGACAAGACAGTACAGGGAGCACACAGCTTCACAACACCTAGACAAGACAGTACAGGGAGAAGACAGCTTCACAACATCTAGACAAGACAGTACAGCGAGCAGACAGCGTCACAACACCTAGACAAGACAGTACAGGGAGCAGACAGCTTCACAACACCTGGACAAGACAGTAGAGGGAGCAGACAGCTTCACAACACCTAGACAAGAGAGTCCAGGGAGCAGACAGCTTCACAACACCTGGACAAGACAGTACAGGGAGCACACAGCTTCACAACACCTGGACAAGACAGTAAAGGTAGCAGATAGCTTCACAGCACCTGGACAAGACAGTACAGGGAGCAGACAGCTTCACAACACCTAGAACAGACAGACAGGGAGCAGATAGCTTCACAACACTTGGACAAGACAGTACAGGGTTCAGACAGCTTCACAACACCTAGAACAGACAGTACAGGGAACAGACAGCTTCACAACACCTAGACAAGACAGTACAGGGAGCAGACAGCTTCACAACACCTAGGCAAGACAGTACAGGGAGCAGACAGCTTCACAACTCCTAGACAAGACAGTATAGGGAGCAAACAGCTTCACAACACCTAGACAAGACAGTACAGGGAGCAGACAGCTTCACAACACCTGGACAAGACAGTACAGGGAGCAGACAGCTTCACAACACCTAGACAGTACAGGGAGCAGACAGCTTCACAACTCCTAGACAAGACAGTACAGGGAGCAAACAGCTTCACAACACCTAGACAAGTCAGTACAGGGAGCAGACAGCTTAAAAACACCTAGACAAGTCAGTACAGGGAGCAGACAGCTTCACAACACCTAAACAAGACAGTACAGGGAGCAGACAGCTTCACAACACCTAGACAAGACAGTACAGGGAGCAGACAGCTTCACAACACCTAGACAAGTCAGCACAGGGAGCAAACAGCTTCACAACACCTAGACAAGACAGTACAGGGAGCAGACAGCTTCACAACACCTGGACAAGACAGTACAGGGAGCAGACAGCTTCACAACACCTAGACAGTACAGGGAGCAGACAGCTTCACAACTCCTAGACAAGAAAGTACAGGGAGCAAACAGCTTCACAACACCTAGACAAGTCAGTAAAGGGAGCAGACAGCTTCGCAACACCTGGACAAGACAGTACAGGGAGCAGACAGCTTCACAACACCTGGATAAGACAGTACAGGGAGCATACAGCTTCACAACACCTAGACATGACAGTACAGGGAGCAGATAGCTTCACAGCACCTGGACAAGACAGTACAGGGAGCAGACAGCTTCACAACACCTAGACAAGACAGTACAGGGAGCAGACAGCTTCACAACACCTAGACAATACAGGGAGCAGACAGCTTCACAACACCTAGACAAGACAGTACAGGGAGCAGACAGCTTCACAACACCTAGACAAGACAGTACAGGGAGCAGACAGCTTCACAACACCTAGACAAGTCAGTACAGGGAGCAAACAGCTTAAAAACACCAAGACAAGACAGTACAGGGAGCAGACAGCTTCACAACACCTGGACAAGACAGTACAGGGAGCACACAGCTTCACAACACCTAGACAAGACAGTACAGGGAGAAGACAGCTTCACAACATCTAGACAAGACAGTACAGCGAGCAGACAGCGTCACAACACCTAGACAAGACAGTACAGGGAGCAGACAGCTTCACAACACCTGGACAAGACAGTACAGGGAGCAGACAGCTTCACAACACCTAGACAAGAGAGTCCAGGGAGCAGACAGCTTCACAACACCTGGACAAGACAGTACAGGGAGCACACAGCTTCACAACACCTGGCCAAGACAGTAAAGGTAGCAGATAGCTTCACAGCACCTGGACAAGACAGTACAGGGAGCAGACAGCTTCACAACACCTAGAACAGACAGACAGGGAGCAGATAGCTTCACAACACTTGGACAAGACAGTACAGGGTTCAGACAGCTTCACAACACCTAGAACAGACAGTACAGGGAACAGACAGCTTCACAACACCTAGACAAGACAGTACAGGGAGCAGACAGCTTCACAACACCTAGGCAAGACAGTACAGGGAGCAGACAGCTTCACAACTCCTAGACATGACAGTATAGGGAGCAAACAGCTTCACAACACCTAGACAAGACAGTACAGGGAGCAGACAGCTTCACAACACCTGGACAAGACAGTACAGGGAGCAGACAGCTTCACAACACCTAGACAGTACAGGGAGCAGACAGCTTCACAACTCCTAGACAAGACAGTACAGGGAGCAAACAGCTTCACAACACCTAGACAAGTCAGTACAGGGAGCAGACAGCTTAAAAACACCTAGACAAGTCAGTACAGGGAGCAGACAGCTTCACAACACCTAGACAAGACAGTACAGGGAGCAGACAGCTTCACAACACCTAGACAAGACAGTACAGGGAGCAGACAGCTTCACAACACCTAGACAAGTCAGTACAGGGAGCACACAGCTTAAAAACACCTAGACAAGTCAGTACAGGGAGCAGACAGCTTCACAACACCTGGACAAGACAGTACAGGGAGCACACAGCTTCACAACACCTAGACAAGACAGTACAGGGAGAAGACAGCTTCACAACACCTAGACAAGACAGTACAGCGAGCAGACAGCTTCACAACACCTAGACAAGACAGTACAGGGAGCAGAGAGCTTCACAACACCTGGACAAGACAGTACAGGGAGCAGACAGCTTCACAACACCTAGACAAGAGAGTCGTCCAGGGAGCAGACAGCTTCACAACACCTGGAAAAGACAGTACAGGGAGCACACAGCTTCACAATACCTGGACATGACAGTAAAGGTAGCAGATAGCTTCACAGCACCTGGACAAGACAGTACAGGGAGCAGAGAGCTTCACAACACCTAGAACAGACAGACAGGGAGCAGATAGCTTCACAACACTTGGACAAGACAGTACAGGGTTCAGACAGCTTCACAACACCTAGAACAGACAGTACAGGGAGCAGACAGCTTCACATCACCTAGGCAAGACAGTACAGGGAGCATACAGCTTCACAACTCCTAGACAAGACAGTATAGGGAGCAAACAGCTTCACAACACCTAGACAAGACAGTACAGGGAGCAGACAGCTTCACAACACCTAGACAAGACAGTACAGGGAGCAGACAGCTTCACAACACCTGGACAAGACAGTACAGGGAGCAGACAGCATCACAACACCTAGACAGTACAGGGAGCAGACAGCTTCACAACTCCGAGACATGACAGTACATGGAGCAGACAGCTTCACAACACCTAGACAAGACAGTACAGGGAGCAGACAATTTAAAACACCTAGACAAGACAGTACAGGGAGCAAACAGCTTCACAACACCTAGACAAGACAGTAAAGGGAGCAAACAGCTTCACAACACCTAGACAAGACAGTACAGGGAGCAGACAGCTTCACAACACCTAGACAAGACAGTACAGGGAGCAGACAGCTTCACAACACCTAGACAAGTCATTACAGGGAGCAGGCAGCTTAAAAACACCTAGACAAGTCAGTACAGGGAGCAGACAGCTTCACAACACCTAGACAAGACAGTACAGGGAACAGACAGCTTCACAACACCTGGACAAGACAGTACAGGGAGCAGACAGCTTCACAACACCTGGACAAGACAGTACAGGGAGCAGACAGCTTCACAACACCTAGACAAGTCAGTACAGGGAGCAAACAGCTTAAAAACACCTAGACAAGACAGTACAGGGAGCAGACAGCTTCACAACACCTGGACAAGACAGTACAGGGAGCAGACAGCTTCACAACACCTGGAAAAGACAGTACAGGGAGCAGACAGCTTCACAACACCTGGACAAGACAGTACGGGGAGCAGACAGCTTCACAACACCTGGACAAGACAGTACAGGGAGCAGACAGCTTCACAATACCTAGACAAGACAGTACAGGGAGCAGACAGCTTCACAACACCTGGACAAGACAGTACAGGGAGCACACAGCTTCACAACACCTGGACAAGACAGTACAGGGAGCAGACAGCTTCACAACACCTAGACAAGACCGTACAGGTAGCAGATAGCTTCACAGCACCTGGACAAGACAGTACAGGGAGCAGACAGCTTCAAAACACCTAGAACAGACAGTACAGGGAGCAGATAGCTTCACAACACTTGGACAAGACGGTACAGGGAGCAAACAGCTTCACAACACCTAGACAAGACAGTACAGGGAGCAGACAGCTTAAAAACACCTAGACAAGTCAGTACAGGGAGCAGACAGCTTCACAACACCTAGACAAGACAGTACAGGGAGCAGACAGCTTCACAACACCTAGACAAGACAGTACAGGGAGGAGACAGCGTCACAACACCTAGACAAGACAGTACAGGGAGCAGACAGCTTCTCAACACCTGGACATTACAGTACAGGGAGCACACAGCTTCACAACACCTGGACAAGACAGTACAGGGAGCAGATAGCTTCACAACACCTGGATAAGACAGTACAGGGAGCAGACAGCTTCACAACACCTAGACAAGACAGTAAAAGGTAGCAGATAGCTTCACAGCAACTGGACAAGACAGTACAGGGAGCAGACAGATTCACAACACCTAGAACATACAGTACAGGGAGCAAATAGCTTCACAACACCTGGACAGACAGTACAGGGAGCACACAGCTTCACAACACCTGGACAAGACAGTACAGGGAACAGACAGCTTCACAACACCTAGACAAGACAGTACAGGGAGCAGACAGCTTCACATCACCTAGGCAAGACAGTACAGGGAGCATACAGCTTCACAACTCCTAGACAAGACAGTATAGGGAGCAAACAGCTTCACAACACCTAGACAAGACAGTACAGGGAGCAGACAGCTTCACAACACCTAGACAAGACAGTACAGGGAGCAGACAGCTTCACAACACCTGGACAAGACAGTACAGGGAGCAGACAGCATCACAACACCTAGACAGTACAGGGAGCAGACAGCTTCACAACTCCGAGACATGACAGTACATGGAGCAGACAGCTTCACAACACCTAGACAAGACAGTACAGGGAGCAGACAATTTAAAACACCTAGACAAGACAGTACAGGGAGCAAACAGCTTCACAACACCTAGACAAGACAGTAAAGGGAGCAAACAGCTTCACAACACCTAGACAAGACAGTACAGGGAGCAGACAGCTTCACAACACCTAGACAAGACAGTACAGGGAGCAGACAGCTTCACAACACCTAGACAAGTCATTACAGGGAGCAGGCAGCTTAAAAACACCTAGACAAGTCAGTACAGGGAGCAGACAGCTTCACAACACCTAGACAAGACAGTACAGGGAACAGACAGCTTCACAACACCTGGACAAGACAGTACAGGGAGCAGACAGCTTCACAACACCTGGACAAGACAGTACAGGGAGCAGACAGCTTCACAACACCTAGACAAGTCAGTACAGGGAGCAAACAGCTTAAAAACACCTAGACAAGACAGTACAGGGAGCAGACAGCTTCACAACACCTGGACAAGACAGTACAGGGAGCAGACAGCTTCACAACACCTGGAAAAGACAGTACAGGGAGCAGACAGCTTCACAACACCTGGACAAGACAGTACGGGGAGCAGACAGCTTCACAACACCTGGACAAGACAGTACAGGGAGCAGACAGCTTCACAATACCTAGACAAGACAGTACAGGGAGCAGACAGCTTCACAACACCTGGACAAGACAGTACAGGGAGCACACAGCTTCACAACACCTGGACAAGACAGTACAGGGAGCAGACAGCTTCACAACACCTAGACAAGACCGTACAGGTAGCAGATAGCTTCACAGCACCTGGACAAGACAGTACAGGGAGCAGACAGCTTCAAAACACCTAGAACAGACAGTACAGGGAGCAGATAGCTTCACAACACTTGGACAAGACGGTACAGGGAGCAAACAGCTTCACAACACCTAGACAAGACAGTACAGGGAGCAGACAGCTTAAAAACACCTAGACAAGTCAGTACAGGGAGCAGACAGCTTCACAACACCTAGACAAGACAGTACAGGGAGCAGACAGCTTCACAACACCTAGACAAGACAGTACAGGGAGGAGACAGCGTCACAACACCTAGACAAGACAGTACAGGGAGCAGACAGCTTCTCAACACCTGGACATTACAGTACAGGGAGCACACAGCTTCACAACACCTGGACAAGACAGTACAGGGAGCAGATAGCTTCACAACACCTGGATAAGACAGTACAGGGAGCAGACAGCTTCACAACACCTAGACAAGACAGTAAAAGGTAGCAGATAGCTTCACAGCAACTGGACAAGACAGTACAGGGAGCAGACAGATTCACAACACCTAGAACATACAGTACAGGGAGCAAATAGCTTCACAACACCTGGACAGACAGTACAGGGAGCACACAGCTTCACAACACCTGGACAAGACAGTACAGGGAACAGACAGCTTCACAACACCTAGACAAGACAGTACAGGGAGCAGACAGCTTCACAAACACCTGGATAAGACAGTACAGGGAGCAGACAGCTTCACAACACCTAGACATGACAGTACAGGGAGCAGATAGCTTCACAGCTCCTGGACAAGACAGTACAGGGAGCAGACAGCTTCACAACACCTAGACAAGACAGTATAGGGAGCAGACAGCTTCACAACACCTAGACAATACAGGGAGCAGACAGCTTCACAACACCTAGACAAGACAGTACAGGGAGCAGACAACTTCACAACTCCTAGACAAGACAATACAGGGAGCAGATAGCTTCACAACACCTAGACAAGACAGTACAGGGAGCAGACAGCTTCACAACACCTAGACAAGACAGTACAGGTAGCAGATAGCTTCACAGCACCTGGACAAGACAGTACAGGGAGCAGACACCTTCACAACACCTAGAACAGACAGAACAGGGAGAAGATATTTTCACAACACTTGGACAAGAAAGTACAGGGAGCAGACAGCTTCACAACACCTAGACAAGACAGTACAGGGAGCAGACAGCTTCACAGCACCTAGACAAGACAGTACAGGGAGCAGACAGCTTCACAACACCTAGACAAGACAGTACAGGGAGCAGACAGCTTCACAACACCTAGACAGTACAGGGAGCAGACAGCTTCACAACACCTAGACAAGACAGTACAGGGAGCAGACAGCTTCACAACACCTAGACAAGTCAGTACATGGAGCAAACAGCTTAAAAACACCTAGACAAGACAGTACAGGGAGCAGACAGCTTCACAACACCTGGACAAGACAGTACAGGGAGCAGACAGCTTCACAACACCTGGACAAGACAGTACGGGGAGCAGAAAGCTTCACAACACCTGGACAAGACAGTACAGGGAGCAGACAGCTTCAAAACACCTAGACAAAACAGTACAGGGAGCAGACAGCTTCACAACACCTGGACAAGTCAGTACAGGGAGCAAACAGCTTAAAAACGCCTAGACAAGACAGTACAGGGAGCAGACAGCTTCACAACACCTGGACAAGACAGTACAGGGAGCAGACAGCTTCACAACACCTGGACAAGACAGTACAGGGAGCAGACAGCTTCACAGCACATGGACAAGACAGTACGGGGAGCAGACAGCTTCACAACACCTGGACAAGACAGTACAGGGAGCAGACAGCTTCACAACACCTAGACAAGACAGTACAGGGAGCAGACAGCTTCACAACACCCGGACAAGACAGTACAGGGAGCACACAGCTTCACAACACCTAGACAAGACAGTACAGGGAGCAGATAGCTTCACAACACCTGGACAAGACAGTACAGGGAGCACACAGCTTCACAACACCTAGACAAGACAGTACAGGTAGCAGATAGCTTCACAGCACCTGGACAAGACAGTACAGGGAGCAGACAGCTTCACAACACCTAGAACAGACAGTACAGGGAGCAGATAGCTTCACAACACTTGGACAAGACAGTACAGGGAGCAAACAGCTTCACAACACCTAGACAAGACATTACAGGGAGCAGACAGCTTCACAACTCCTAGACAAGACAGTACAGGGAGCAGACAGCTTCACAACACCTAGACATGTCAGTACAGGGAGCAGACAGCTTAAAAACACCTAGACAAGTCAGTACAGGGAGCAGACAGCTTCAAAACACCTAGACAAGACAGTACAGGGAGCAGACAGCTTCACAACACCTAGACAAGACAGTACAGGGAGCAGACAGCGTCACAACACCTAGACAAGACAGTACAGGGAGCAGACAGCCTCTCAACACCTGGACAAGACAGTACAGGGAGCACACAGCTTCACAACAACTGGACAAGACAGTACAGGGAGCAGATAGCTTCACAACACCTGGACAAGACAGTACAGGGAGCAGACAGCTTCACAACACCTAGACAAGACAGTAAAAGGTAGCAGATAGCTTCACAGCAACTGGACAAGACAGTACAGGGAGCAGATAGCTTCACAACACCTGGACAGACAGTACAGGGAGCAGACAGCTTCACAACACCTGGACAAGACAGTAAAGGGAGCAGACAGCTTCACAACACCTAGACAAGACAGTACAGGGAGCAGACAATTTAAAACACCTAGACAAGACAGTACAGGGAGCAGACAACTTCACAACTCCTAGACAAGACAGTACAGAGAGCAAACAGCTTCACAACACCTAGACAAGAGAGTACAGGGAGCAGACAGCTTCACAGCACCTGGACAAGACAGTACAGGGAGCAGACAGCTTCACAACACCTAGACAAGACAGTACAGGGAGCAGACAGCTTCACAACACCTAGACAAGACAGTACAGGTAGCAGATAGCTTCACAGCACCTGGACAAGACAGTACAGGGAGCAGACACCTTCACAACACCTAGACAAGACGGTACAGGGAGCAGACAGCTTCACAACACCTAGACAAGACAGTACAGGGAGCAGACAGCTTCACAACACCTAGACAAGTCAGTACATGGAGCAAACAGCTTAAAAACACCTAGACAAGACAGTATAGGGAGCAGACGGCTTCACAACACCTGGACAAGACAGTACAGGGAGCAGACAGCTTCACAACACCTGGACAAGACAGTACAGGGAGCAGACAGCTTCACAACACCTGGACAAGACAGTACGGGGAGCAGAAAGCTTCACAACACCTGGACAAGTCAGTACAGGGAGCAAACAGCTTGAAAACACATAGACAAGACAGTACAGGGAGCAGACAGCTTCACAACACCTGGACAAGACAGTACATGGAGCAGACAGCTTCACAACACCTGGACAAGACAGTAAAAGGTAGCAGATAGCTTCACAGCAACTGGACAAGACAGTACAGGGAGCAGACAGCTTCACAACACCTAGCCAAGACAGTACAGGGAGCAGACAGCTTCACAAACACCTGGATAAGACAGTACAGGGAGCAGACAGCTTCACAACACCTAGACATGACAGTACAGGGAGCAGATAGCTTCACAGCACCTGGACAAGACAGTACAGGGAGCAGACAGCTTCACAACACCTAGACAAGACAGTATAGGGAGCAGACAGCTTCACAACACCTAGACAATACAGGGAGCAGACAGCTTCACAACACCTAGACAAGACAGTACAGGGAGCAGACAACTTCACAACTCCTAGACAAGACAATACAGGGAGCAGATAGCTTCACAACACCTAGACAAGACAGTACAGGGAGCAGACAGCTTCACAACACCTAGACAAGACAGTACAGGTAGCAGATAGCTTCACAGCACCTGGACAAGACAGTACAGGGAGCAGACACCTTCACAACACCTAGAACAGACAGAACAGGGAGAAGATATTTTCACAACACTTGGACAAGAAAGTACAGGGAGCAGACAGCTTCACAACACCTAGACAAGACAGTACAGGGAGCAGACAGCTTCACAGCACCTAGACAAGACAGTACAGGGAGCAGACAGCTTCACAACACCTAGACAAGACAGTACAGGGAGCAGACAGCTTCACAACACCTAGACAGTACAGGGAGCAGACAGCTTCACAACACCTAGACAAGACAGTACAGGGAGCAGACAGCTTCACAACACCTAGACAAGTCAGTACATGGAGCAAACAGCTTAAAAACACCTAGACAAGACAGTACAGGGAGCAGACAGCTTCACAACACCTGGACAAGACAGTACAGGGAGCAGACAGCTTCACAACACCTGGACAAGACAGTACGGGGAGCAGAAAGCTTCACAACACCTGGACAAGACAGTACAGGGAGCAGACAGCTTCAAAACACCTAGACAAAACAGTACAGGGAGCAGACAGCTTCACAACACCTAGACAAGTCAGTACAGGGAGCAAACAGCTTAAAAACGCCTAGACAAGACAGTACAGGGAGCAGACAGCTTCACAACACCTGGACAAGACAGTACAGGGAGCAGATAGCTTCACAGCACCTGGACAAGACAGTACAGGGAGCAGACACCTTCACAACACCTAGACAAGACAGTACAGGGAGCAGACAGCTTCACAACACCTAGACAAGACAGTACAGGGAGCAGACAGCTTCACAACACCTAGACAAGTCAGTACATGGAGCAAACAGCTTAAAAACACCTAGACAAGACAGTACAGGGAGCAGACGGCTTCACAACACCTGGACAAGACAGTACAGGGAGCAGACAGCTTCACAACACCTGGACAAGACAGTACAGGGAGCAGACAGCTTCACAACACCTGGACAAGACAGTACGGGGAGCAGAAAGCTTCACAACACCTGGACAAGTCAGTACAGGGAGCAAACAGCTTGAAAACACATAGACAAGACAGTACAGGGAGCAGACAGCTTCACAACACCTGGACAAGACAGTACATGGAGCAGACAGCTTCACAACACCTGGACAAGACAGTAAAAGGTAGCAGATAGCTTCACAGCAACTGGACAAGACAGTACAGGGAGCAGACAGCTTCACAACACCTTGCCAAGACAGTACAGGGAGCAGACAGCTTCACAAACACCTGGATAAGACAGTACAGGGAGCAGACAGCTTCACAACACCTAGACATGACAGTACAGGGAGCAGATAGCTTCACAGCACCTGGACAAGACAGTACAGGGAGCAGACAGCTTCACAACACCTAGACAAGACAGTATAGGGAGCAGACAGCTTCACAACACCTAGACAATACAGGGAGCAGACAGCTTCACAACACCTAGACAAGACAGTACAGGGAGCAGACAACTTCACAACTCCTAGACAAGACAATACAGGGAGCAGATAGCTTCACAACACCTAGACAAGACAGTACAGGGAGCAGACAGCTTCACAACACCTAGACAAGACAGTACAGGTAGCAGATAGCTTCACAGCACCTGGACAAGACAGTACAGGGAGCAGACACCTTCACAACACCTAGAACAGACAGAACAGGGAGAAGATATTTTCACAACACTTGGACAAGAAAGTACAGGGAGCAGACAGCTTCACAACACCTAGACAAGACAGTACAGGGAGCAGACAGCTTCACAGCACCTAGACAAGACAGTACAGGGAGCAGACAGCTTCACAACACCTAGACAAGACAGTACAGGGAGCAGACAGCTTCACAGCACCTAGACAAGACAGTACAGGGAGCAGACAGCTTCACAACACCTAGACAAGACAGTACAGGGAGCAGACAGCTTCACAACACCTAGACAGTACAGGGAGCAGACAGCTTCACAACACCTAGACAAGACAGTACAGGGAGCAGACAGCTTCACAACACCTAGACAAGTCAGTACATGGAGCAAACAGCTTAAAAACACCTAGACAAGACAGTACAGGGAGCAGACAGCTTCACAACACCTGGACAAGACAGTACAGGGAGCAGACAGCTTCACAACACCTGGACAAGACAGTACGGGGAGCAGAAAGCTTCACAACACCTGGACAAGACAGTACAGGGAGCAGACAGCTTCAAAACACCTAGACAAAACAGTACAGGGAGCAGACAGCTTCACAACACCTAGACAAGTCAGTACAGGGAGCAAACAGCTTAAAAACGCCTAGACAAGACAGTACAGGGAGCAGACAGCTTCACAACACCTGGACAAGACAGTACAGGGAGCAGATAGCTTCACAGCACCTGGACAAGACAGTACAGGGAGCAGACACCTTCACAACACCTAGACAAGACAGTACAGGGAGCAGACAGCTTCACAACACCTAGACAAGACAGTACAGGGAGCAGACAGCTTCACAACACCTAGACAAGTCAGTACATGGAGCAAACAGCTTAAAAACACCTAGACAAGACAGTACAGGGAGCAGACGGCTTCACAACACCTGGACAAGACAGTACAGGGAGCAGACAGCTTCACAACACCTGGACAAGACAGTACAGGGAGCAGACAGCTTCACAACACCTGGACAAGACAGTACGGGGAGCAGAAAGCTTCACAACACCTGGACAAGTCAGTACAGGGAGCAAACAGCTTGAAAACACATAGACAAGACAGTACAGGGAGCAGACAGCTTCACAACACCTGGACAAGACAGTACATGGAGCAGACAGCTTCACAACACCTGGACAAGACAGTAAAAGGTAGCAGATAGCTTCACAGCAACTGGACAAGACAGTACAGGGAGCAGACAGCTTCACAACACCTTGCCAAGACAGTACAGGGAGCAGACAGCTTCACAAACACCTGGACAAGACAGTACAGGGAGCAGACAGCTTCACAACACCTAGACATGACAGTACAGGGAGCAGATAGCTTCACAGCACCTGGACAAGACAGTACAGGGAGCAGACAGCTTCACAACACCTAGACAAGACAGTATAGGGAGCAGACAGCTTCACAACACCTAGACAATACAGGGAGCAGACAGCTTCACAACACCTAGACAAGACAGTACAGGGAGCAGACAACTTCACAACTCCTAGACAAGACAATACAGGGAGCAGATAGCTTCACAACACCTAGACAAGACAGTACAGGGAGCAGACAGCTTCACAACACCTAGACAAGACAGTACAGGTAGCAGATAGCTTCACAGCACCTGGACAAGACAGTACAGGGAGCAGACACCTTCACAACACCTAGAACAGACAGAACAGGGAGAAGATATTTTCACAACACTTGGACAAGAAAGTACAGGGAGCAGACAGCTTCACAACACCTAGACAAGACAGTACAGGGAGCAGACAGCTTCACAGCACCTAGACAAGACAGTACAGGGAGCAGACAGCTTCACAACACCTAGACAAGACAGTACAGGGAGCAGACAGCTTCACAACACCTAGACAGTACAGGGAGCAGACAGCTTCACAACACCTAGACAAGACAGTACAGGGAGCAGACAGCTTCACAACACCTAGACAAGTCAGTACATGGAGCAAACAGCTTAAAAACACCTAGACAAGACAGCACAGGGAGCAGACAGCTTCACAACACCTGGACAAGACAGTACAGGGAGCAGACAGCTTCACAACACCTGGACAAGACAGTACGGGGAGCAGAAAGCTTCACAACACCTGGACAAGACAGTACAGGGAGCAGACAGCTTCAAAACACCTAGACAAAACAGTACAGGGAGCAGACAGCTTCACAACACCTAGACAAGTCAGTACAGGGAGCAAACAGCTTAAAAACGCCTAGACAAGACAGTACAGGGAGCAGACAGCTTCACAACACCTGGACAAGACAGTACAGGGAGCAGACAGCTTCACAACACCTGGACAAGACAGTACAGGGAGCAGACAGCTTCACAGCACATGGACAAGACAGTACGGGGAGCAGACAGCTTCACAACACCTGGACAAGACAGTACAGGGAGCAGACAGCTTCACAACACCTAGACAAGACAGTACAGGGAGCAGACAGCTTCACAACACCCGGACAAGACAGTACAGGGAGCACACAGCTTCACAACACCTAGACAAGACAGTACAGGGAGCAGATAGCTTCACAACACCTGGACAAGACAGTACAGGGAGCGGACAGCTTCACAACACCTAGACAAGACAGTACAGGTAGCAGATAGCTTCACAGCACCTGGACAAGACAGTACAGGGAGCAGACAGCTTCACAACACCTAGAACAGACAGTACAGGGAGCAGATAGCTTCACAACACTTGGACAAGACAGTACAGGGAGCAAACAGCTTCACAACACCTAGACAAGACATTACAGGGAGCACACAGCTTCACAACTCCTAGACAAGACAGTACAGGGAGCAGACAGCTTCACAACACCTAGACATGTCAGTACAGGGAGCAGACAGCTTAAAAACACCTAGACAAGTCAGTACAGGGAGCAGACAGCTTCACAACACCTAGACAAGACAGTACAGGGAGCAGACAGCTTCACAACACCTAGACAAGACAGTACAGGGAGCAGACAGCGTCACAACACCTAGACAAGACAGTACAGGGAGCAGACAGCCTCTCAACACCTGGACAAGACAGTACAGGTAGCAGACAGCTTCACAACAACTGGACAAGACAGTACAGGGAGCAGATAGCTTCACAACACCTGGACAAGACAGTACAGGGAGCAGACAGCTTCACAACACCTAGACAAGACAGTAAAAGGTAGCAGATAGCTTCACAGCAACTGGACAAGACAGTACAGGGAGCAGATAGCTTCACAACACCTGGACAGACAGTACAGGGAGCAGACAGCTTCACAACACCTAGACAAGACAGTACAGGGAGCAGACAGCTTCACAACACCTAGACAAGTCAGTACATGGAGCAAACAGCTTAAAAACACCTAGACAAGACAGTACAGGGAGCAGACGGCTTCACAACACCTGGACAAGACAGTACAGGGAGCAGACAGCTTCACAACACCTGGACAAGACAGTACAGGGAGCAGACAGCTTCACAACACCTGGACAAGACAGTACGGGGAGCAGAAAGCTTCACAACACCTGGACAAGTCAGTACAGGGAGCAAACAGCTTGAAAACACATAGACAAGACAGTACAGGGAGCAGACAGCTTCACAACACCTGGACAAGACAGTACATGGAGCAGACAGCTTCACAACACCTGGACAAGACAGTAAAAGGTAGCAGATAGCTTCACAGCAACTGGACAAGACAGTACAGGGAGCAGACAGCTTCACAACACCTAGCCAAGACAGTACAGGGAGCAGACAGCTTCACAAACACCTGGATAAGACAGTACAGGGAGCAGACAGCTTCACAACACCTAGACATGACAGTACAGGGAGCAGATAGCTTCACAGCACCTGGACAAGACAGTACAGGGAGCAGACAGCTTCACAACACCTAGACAAGACAGTATAGGGAGCAGACAGCTTCACAACACCTAGACAATACAGGGAGCAGACAGCTTCACAACACCTAGACAAGACAGTACAGGGAGCAGACAACTTCACAACTCCTAGACAAGACAATACAGGGAGCAGATAGCTTCACAACACCTAGACAAGACAGTACAGGGAGCAGATAGCTTCACAGCACCTGGACAAGACAGTACAGGGAGCAGACACCTTCACAACACCTAGAACAGACAGAACAGGGAGAAGATATTTTTCACAACACTTGGACAAGAAAGTACAGGGAGCAGACAGCTTCACAACACCTAGACAAGACAGTACAGGGAGCAGACAGCTTCACAGCACCTAGACAAGACAGTACAGGGAGCAGACAGCTTCACAACACCTAGACAAGACAGTACAGGGAGCAGACAGCTTCACAACACCTAGACAGTACAGGGAGCATACAGCTTCACAACACCTAGACAAGACAGTACAGGGAGCAGACAGCTTCACAACACCTAGACAAGTCAGTACATGGAGCAAACAGCTTAAAAACACCTAGACAAGACAGTACAGGGAGCAGACAGCTTCACAACACCTGGACAAGACAGTACAGGGAGCAGACAGCTTCACAACACCTGGACAAGACAGTACGGGGAGCAGAAAGCTTCACAACACCTGGACAAGACAGTACAGGGAGCAGACAGCTTCAAAACACCTAGACAAAACAGTACAGGGAGCAGACAGCTTCACAACACCTAGACAAGTCAGTACAGGGAGCAAACAGCTTAAAAACGCCTAGACAAGACAGTACAGGGAGCAGACAGCTTCACAACACCTGGACAAGACAGTACAGGGAGCAGACAGCTTCACAACACCTGGACAAGACAGTACAGGGAGCAGACAGCTTCACAGCACATGGACAAGACAGTACGGGGAGCAGACAGCTTCACAACACCTGGACAAGACAGTACAGGGAGCAGACAGCTTCACAACACCTAGACAAGACAGTACAGGGAGCAGACAGCTTCACAACACCCGGACAAGACAGTACAGGGAGCACACAGCTTCACAACACCTAGACAAGACAGTACAGGGAGCAGATAGCTTCACAACACCTGGACAAGACAGTACAGGGAGCGGACAGCTTCACAACACCTAGACAAGACAGTACAGGTAGCAGATAGCTTCACAGCACCTGGACAAGACAGTACAGGGAGCAGACAGCTTCACAACACCTAGAACAGACAGTACAGGGAGCAGATAGCTTCACAACACTTGGACAAGACAGTACAGGGAGCAAACAGCTTCACAACACCTAGACAAGACATTACAGGGAGCAGACAGCTTCACAACTCCTAGACAAGACAGTACAGGGAGCAGACAGCTTCACAACACCTAGACATGTCAGTACAGGGAGCAGACAGCTTAAAAACACCTAGACAAGTCAGTACAGGGAGCAGACAGCTTCACAACACCTAGACAAGACAGTACAGGGAGCAGACAGCTTCACAACACCTAGACAAGACAGTACAGGGAGCAGACAGCGTCACAACACCTAGACAAGACAGTACAGGGAGCAGACAGCCTCTCAACACCTGGACAAGACAGTACAGGGAGCACACAGCTTCACAACAACTGGACAAGACAGTACAGGGAGCAGATAGCTTCACAACACCTGGACAAGACAGTACAGGGAGCAGACAGCTTCACAACACCTAGACAAGACAGTAAAAGTTGGCAGATAGCTTCACAGCAACTGGACAAGACAGTGCAGGGAGCAGATAGCTTCACAACACCTGGACAGACAGTACAGGGAGCAGACAGCTTCACAACACCTGGACAAGACAGTAAAGGGAGCAGACAGCTTCACAACACCTAGACAAGACAGTACAGGGAGCAGACAATTTAAAACACCTAGACAAGACAGTACAGGGAGCAGACAACTTCACAACTCCTAGACAAGACAGTACAGAGAGCAAACAGCTTCACAACACCTAGACAAGAGAGTACAGGGAGCAGACAGCTTCACAGCACCTGGACAAGACAGTACAGGGAGCAGACAGCTTCACAACACCTAGACAAGACAGTACAGGGAGCAGACAGCTTCACAACACCTAGACAAGACAGTACAGGTAGCAGATAGCTTCACAGCACCTGGACAAGACAGTACAGGGAGCAGACACCTTCACAACACCTAGACAAGACAGTACAGGGAGCAGACAGCTTCACAACACCTAGACAAGACAGTACAGGGAGCAGACAGCTTCACAACACCTAGACAAGTCAGTACATGGAGCAAACAGCTTAAAAACACCTAGACAAGACAGTACGGGGAGCAGAAAGCTTCACAACACCTGGACAAGACAGTACAGGGAGCAGACAGCTTCAAAACACCTAGACAAAACAGTACAGGGAGCAGACAGCTTCACAACACCTAGACAAGTCAGTACAGGGAGCAAACAGCTTAAAAACGCCTAGACAAGACAGTACAGGGAGCAGACAGCTTCAGAACACCTGGACAAGACAGTACAGGGAGCAGATAGCTTCACAGCACCTGGACAAGACAGTACAGGGAGCAGACACCTTCACAACACCTAGACAAGACAGTACAGGGAGCAGACAGCTTCACAACACCTAGACAAGACAGTACAGGGAGCAGACAGCTTCACAACACCTAGACAAGTCAGTACATGGAGCAAACAGCTTAAAAACACCTAGACAAGACAGTACAGGGAGCAGACGGCTTCACAACACCTGGACAAGACAGTACAGGGAGCAGACAGCTTCACAACACCTGGACAAGACAGTACAGGGAGCAGACAGCTTCACAACACCTGGACAAGACAGTACGGGGAGCAGAAAGCTTCACAACACCTGGACAAGTCAGTACAGGGAGCAAACAGCTTGAAAACACATAGACAAGACAGTACAGGGAGCAGACAGCTTCACAACACCTGGACAAGACAGTACATGGAGCAGACAGCTTCACAACACCTGGACAAGACAGTAAAAGGTAGCAGATAGCTTCACAGCAACTGGACAAGACAGTACAGGGAGCAGACAGCTTCACAACACCTAGCCAAGACAGTACAGGGAGCAGACAGCTTCACAAACACCTGGATAAGACAGTACAGGGAGCAGACAGCTTCACAACACCTAGACATGACAGTACAGGGAGCAGATAGCTTCACAGCACCTGGACAAGACAGTACAGGGAGCAGACAGCTTCACAACACCTAGACAAGACAGTATAGGGAGCAGACAGCTTCACAACACCTAGACAATACAGGGAGCAGACAGCTTCACAACACCTAGACAAGACAGTACAGGGAGCAGACAACTTCACAACTCCTAGACAAGACAATACAGGGAGCAGATAGCTTCACAACACCTAGACAAGACAGTACAGGGAGCAGACAGCTTCACAACACCTAGACAAGACAGTACAGGTAGCAGATAGTTTCACAGCACCTGGACAAGACAGTACAGGTAGCAGACACCTTCACAACACCTAGAACAGACAGAACAGGGAGAAGATATTTTCACAACACTTGGACAAGAAAGTACAGGGAGCAGACAGCTTCACAACACCTAGACAAGACAGTACAGGGAGCAGACAGCTTCACAGCACCTAGACAAGACAGTACAGGGAGCAGACAGCTTCACAACACCTAGACAAGACAGTACAGGGAGCAGACAGCTTCACAACACCTAGACAGTACAGGGAGCAGACAGCTTCACAACACCTAGACAAGACAGTACAGGGAGCAGACAGCTTCACAACACCTAGACAAGTCAGTACATGGAGCAAACAGCTTAAAAACACCTAGACAAGACAGTACAGGGAGCAGACAGCTTCACAACACCTGGACAAGACAGTACAGGGAGCAGACAGCTTCACAACACCTGGACAAGACAGTACGGGGAGCAGAAAGCTTCACAACACCTGGACAAGACAGTACAGGGAGCAGACAGCTTCAAAACACCTAGACAAAACAGTACAGGGAGCAGACAGCTTCACAACACCTAGACAAGTCAGTACAGGGAGCAAACAGCTTAAAAACGCCTAGACAAGACAGTACAGGGAGCAGACAGCTTCACAACACCTGGACAAGACAGTACAGGGAGCAGACAGCTTCACAGCACATGGACATGACAGTACGGGGAGCAGACAGCTTCACAACACCTGGACAAGACAGTACAGGGAGCAGACAGCTTCACAACACCTAGACAAGACAGTACAGGGAGCAGACAGCTTCACAACACCCGGACAAGACAGTACAGGGAGCACACAGCTTCACAACACCTAGACAAGACAGTACAGGGAGCAGATAGCTTCACAACACCTGGACAAGACAGTACAGGGAGCGGACAGCTTCACAACACCTAGACAAGACAGTACAGGTAGCAGATAGCTTCACAGCACCTGGACAAGACAGTACAGGGAGCAGACAGCTTCACAACACCTAGAACAGACAGTACAGGGAGCAGATAGCTTCACAACACTTGGACAAGACAGTACAGGGAGCAAACAGCTTCACAACACCTAGACAAGACATTACAGGGAGCAGACAGCTTCACAACTCCTAGACAAGACAGTACAGGGAGCAGACAGCTTCACAACACCTAGACATGTCAGTACAGGGAGCAGACAGCTTAAAAACACCTAGACAAGTCAGTACAGGGAGCAGACAGCTTCACAACACCTAGACAAGACAGTACAGGGAGCAGACAGCTTCACAACACCTAGACAAGACAGTACAGGGAGCAGACAGCGTCACAACACCTAGACAAGACAGTACAGGGAGCAGACAGCCTCTCAACACCTGGACAAGACAGTACAGGGAGCACACAGCTTCACAACAACTGGACAAGACAGTACAGGGAGCAGATAGCTTCACAACACCTGGACAAGACAGTACAGGGAGCAGACAGCTTCACAACACCTAGACAAGACAGTAAAAGGTAGCAGATAGCTTCACAGCAACTGGACAAGACAGTACAGGGAGCAGATAGCTTCACAACACCTGGACAGACAGTACAGGGAGCAGACAGCTTCACAACACCTAGACAAGACAGTACAGGGAGCAGACAGCTTCACAACACCTAGACAAGTCAGTACATGGAGCAAACAGCTTAAAAACACCTAGACAAGACAGTACAGGGAGCAGACGGCTTCACAACACCTGGACAAGACAGTACAGGGAGCAGACAGCTTCACAACACCTAGAAAAGACAGTACAGGGAGCAGACAGCTTCACAACACCTGGACAAGACAGTACGGGGAGCAGAAAGCTTCACAACACCTGGACAAGTCAGTACAGGGAGCAAACAGCTTGAAAACACATAGACAAGACAGTACAGGGAGCAGACAGCTTCACAACACCTGGACAAGACAGTACATGGAGCAGACAGCTTCACAACACCTGGACAAGACAGTAAAAGGTAGCAGATAGCTTCACAGCAACTGGACAAGACAGTACAGGGAGCAGACAGCTTCACAACACCTAGCCAAGACAGTACAGGGAGCAGACAGCTTCACAAACACCTGGATAAGACAGTACAGGGAGCAGACAGCTTCACAACACCTAGACATGACAGTACAGGGAGCAGATAGCTTCACAGCACCTGGACAAGACAGTACAGGGAGCAGACAGCTTCACAACACCTAGACAAGACAGTATAGGGAGCAGACAGCTTCACAACACCTAGACAATACAGGGAGCAGACAGCTTCACAACACCTAGACAAGACAGTACAGGGAGCAGACAACTTCACAACTCCTAGACAAGACAATACAGGGAGCAGATAGCTTCACAACACCTAGACAAGACAGTACAGGGAGCAGACAGCTTCACAACACCTAGACAAGACAGTACAGGTAGCAGATAGCTTCACAGCACCTGGACAAGACAGTACAGGGAGCAGACACCTTCACAACACCTAGAACAGACAGAACAGGGAGAAGATATTTTCACAACACTTGGACAAGAAAGTACAGGGAGCAGACAGCTTCACAACACCTAGACAAGACAGTACAGGGAGCAGACAGCTTCACAGCACCTAGACAAGACAGTACAGGGAGCAGACAGCTTCACAACACCTAGACAAGACAGTACAGGGAGCAGACAGCTTCACAACACCTAGACAGTACAGGGAGCAGACAGCTTCACAACACCTAGACAAGACAGTACAGGGAGCAGACAGCTTCACAACACCTAGACAAGTCAGTACATGGAGCAAACAGCTTAAAAACACCTAGACAAGACAGTACAGGGAGCAGACAGCTTCACAACACCTGGACAAGACAGTACAGGGAGCAGACAGCTTCACAACACCTGGACAAGACAGTACGGGGAGCAGAAAGCTTCACAACACCTGGACAAGACAGTACAGGGAGCAGACAGCTTCAAAACACCTAGACAAAACAGTACAGGGAGCAGACAGCTTCACAACACCTAGACAAGTCAGTACAGGGAGCAAACAGCTTAAAAACGCCTAGACAAGACAGTACAGGGAGCAGACAGCTTCACAACACCTGGACAAGACAGTACAGGGAGCAGACAGCTTCACAACACCTGGACAAGACAGTACAGGGAGCAGACAGCTTCACAGCACATGGACAAGACAGTACGGGGAGCAGACAGCTTCACAACACCTGGACAAGACAGTACAGGGAGCAGACAGCTTCACAACACCTAGACAAGACAGTACAGGGAGCAGACAGCTTCACAACACCCGGACAAGACAGTACAGGGAGCACACAGCTTCACAACACCTAGACAAGACAGTACAGGGAGCAGATAGCTTCACAACACCTGGACAAGACAGTACAGGGAGCGGACAGCTTCACAACACCTAGACAAGACAGTACAGGTAGCAGATAGCTTCACAGCACCTGGACAAGACAGTACAGGGAGCAGACAGCTTCACAACACCTAGAACAGACAGTACAGGGAGCAGATAGCTTCACAACACTTGGACAAGACAGTACAGGGAGCAAACAGCTTCACAACACCTAGACAAGACAGTACAGGGAGCAGACAGCTTCACAACTCCTAGACAAGACAGTACAGGGAGCAGACAGCTTCACAACACCTAGACATGTCAGTACAGGGAGCAGACAGCTTAAAAACACCTAGACAAGTCAGTACAGGGAGCAGACAGCTTCACAACACCTAGACAAGACAGTACAGGGAGCAGACAGCTTCACAACACCTAGACAAGACAGTACAGGGAGCAGACAGCGTCACAACACCTAGACAAGACAGTACAGGGAGCAGACAGCCTCTCAACACCTGGACAAGACAGTGCAGGGAGCACACAGCTTCACAACAACTGGACAAGACAGTACAGGGAGCAGATAGCTTCACAACACCTGGACAAGACAGTACAGGGAGCAGACAGCTTCACAACACCTAGACAAGACAGTAAAAGTTGGCAGATAGCTTCACAGCAACTGGACAAGACAGTACAGGGAGCAGATAGCTTCACAACACCTGGACAGACAGTACAGGGAGCAGACAGCTTCACAACACCTGGACAAGACAGTAAAGGGAGCAGACAGCTTCACAACACCTAGACAAGACAGTACAGGGAGCAGACAATTTAAAACACCTAGACAAGACAGTACAGGGAGCAGACAACTTCACAACTCCTAGACAAGACAGTACAGAGAGCAAACAGCTTCACAACACCTAGACAAGAGAGTACAGGGAGCAGACAGCTTCACAGCACCTGGACAAGACAGTACAGGGAGCAGACAGCTTCACAACACCTAGACAAGACAGTACAGGGAGCAGACAGCTTCACAACACCTAGACAAGACAGTACAGGTAGCAGATAGCTTCACAGCACCTGGACAAGACAGTACAGGGAGCAGACACCTTCACAACACCTAGACAAGACAGTACAGGGAGCAGACAGCTTCACAACACCTAGACAAGACAGTACAGGGAGCAGACAGCTTCACAACACCTAGACAAGTCAGTACAGGGAGCAAACAGCTTAAAAACGCCTAGACAAGACAGTACAGGGAGCAGACAGCTTCACAACACCTGGACAAGACAGTACAGGGAGCAGACAGCTTCACAGCACATGGACATGACAGTACGGGGAGCAGACAGCTTCACAACACCTGGACAAGACAGTACAGGGAGCAGACAGCTTCACAACACCTAGACAAGACAGTACAGGGAGCAGACAGCTTCACAACACCCGGACAAGACAGTACAGGGAGCACACAGCTTCACAACACCTAGACAAGACAGTACAGGGAGCAGATAGCTTCACAACACCTGGACAAGACAGTACAGGGAGCGGACAGCTTCACAACACCTAGACAAGACAGTACAGGTAGCAGATAGCTTCACAGCACCTGGACAAGACAGTACAGGGAGCAGACAGCTTCACAACACCTAGAACAGACAGTACAGGGAGCAGATAGCTTCACAACACTTGGACAAGACAGTACAGGGAGCAAACAGCTTCACAACACCTAGACAAGACATTACAGGGAGCAGACAGCTTCACAACTCCTAGACAAGACAGTACAGGGAGCAGACAGCTTCACAACACCTAGACATGTCAGTACAGGGAGCAGACAGCTTAAAAACACCTAGACAAGTCAGTACAGGGAGCAGACAGCTTCACAACACCTAGACAAGACAGTACAGGGAGCAGACAGCTTCACAACACCTAGACAAGACAGTACAGGGAGCAGACAGCGTCACAACACCTAGACAAGACAGTACAGGGAGCAGACAGCCTCTCAACACCTGGACAAGACAGTACAGGGAGCACACAGCTTCACAACAACTGGACAAGACAGTACAGGGAGCAGATAGCTTCACAACACCTGGACAAGACAGTACAGGGAGCAGACAGCTTCACAACACCTAGACAAGACAGTAAAAGGTAGCAGATAGCTTCACAGCAACTGGACAAGACAGTACAGGGAGCAGATAGCTTCACAACACCTGGACAGACAGTACAGGGAGCAGACAGCTTCACAACACCTAGACAAGACAGTACAGGGAGCAGACAGCTTCACAACACCTAGACAAGTCAGTACATGGAGCAAACAGCTTAAAAACACCTAGACAAGACAGTACAGGGAGCAGACGGCTTCACAACACCTGGACAAGACAGTACAGGGAGCAGACAGCTTCACAACACCTAGAAAAGACAGTACAGGGAGCAGACAGCTTCACAACACCTGGACAAGACAGTACGGGGAGCAGAAAGCTTCACAACACCTGGACAAGTCAGTACAGGGAGCAAACAGCTTGAAAACACATAGACAAGACAGTACAGGGAGCAGACAGCTTCACAACACCTGGACAAGACAGTACATGGAGCAGACAGCTTCACAACACCTGGACAAGACAGTAAAAGGTAGCAGATAGCTTCACAGCAACTGGACAAGACAGTACAGGGAGCAGACAGCTTCACAACACCTAGCCAAGACAGTACAGGGAGCAGACAGCTTCACAAACACCTGGATAAGACAGTACAGGGAGCAGACAGCTTCACAACACCTAGACATGACAGTACAGGGAGCAGATAGCTTCACAGCACCTGGACAAGACAGTACAGGGAGCAGACAGCTTCACAACACCTAGACAAGACAGTATAGGGAGCAGACAGCTTCACAACACCTAGACAATACAGGGAGCAGACAGCTTCACAACACCTAGACAAGACAGTACAGGGAGCAGACAACTTCACAACTCCTAGACAAGACAATACAGGGAGCAGATAGCTTCACAACACCTAGACAAGACAGTACAGGGAGCAGACAGCTTCACAACACCTAGACAAGACAGTACAGGTAGCAGATAGCTTCACAGCACCTGGACAAGACAGTACAGGGAGCAGACACCTTCACAACACCTAGAACAGACAGAACAGGGAGAAGATATTTTCACAACACTTGGACAAGAAAGTACAGGGAGCAGACAGCTTCACAACACCTAGACAAGACAGTACAGGGAGCAGACAGCTTCACAGCACCTAGACAAGACAGTACAGGGAGCAGACAGCTTCACAACACCTAGACAAGACAGTACAGGGAGCAGACAGCTTCACAACACCTAGACAGTACAGGGAGCAGACAGCTTCACAACACCTAGACAAGACAGTACAGGGAGCAGACAGCTTCACAACACCTAGACAAGTCAGTACATGGAGCAAACAGCTTAAAAACACCTAGACAAGACAGTACAGGGAGCAGACAGCTTCACAACACCTGGACAAGACAGTACAGGGAGCAGACAGCTTCACAACACCTGGACAAGACAGTACGGGGAGCAGAAAGCTTCACAACACCTGGACAAGACAGTACAGGGAGCAGACAGCTTCAAAACACCTAGACAAAACAGTACAGGGAGCAGACAGCTTCACAACACCTAGACAAGTCAGTACAGGGAGCAAACAGCTTAAAAACGCCTAGACAAGACAGTACAGGGAGCAGACAGCTTCACAACACCTGGACAAGACAGTACAGGGAGCAGACAGCTTCACAACACCTGGACAAGACAGTACAGGGAGCAGACAGCTTCACAGCACATGGACAAGACAGTACGGGGAGCAGACAGCTTCACAACACCTGGACAAGACAGTACAGGGAGCAGACAGCTTCACAACACCTAGACAAGACAGTACAGGGAGCAGACAGCTTCACAACACCCGGACAAGACAGTACAGGGAGCACACAGCTTCACAACACCTAGACAAGACAGTACAGGGAGCAGATAGCTTCACAACACCTGGACAAGACAGTACAGGGAGCGGACAGCTTCACAACACCTAGACAAGACAGTACAGGTAGCAGATAGCTTCACAGCACCTGGACAAGACAGTACAGGGAGCAGACAGCTTCACAACACCTAGAACAGACAGTACAGGGAGCAGATAGCTTCACAACACTTGGACAAGACAGTACAGGGAGCAAACAGCTTCACAACACCTAGACAAGACAGTACAGGGAGCAGACAGCTTCACAACTCCTAGACAAGACAGTACAGGGAGCAGACAGCTTCACAACACCTAGACATGTCAGTACAGGGAGCAGACAGCTTAAAAACACCTAGACAAGTCAGTACAGGGAGCAGACAGCTTCACAACACCTAGACAAGACAGTACAGGGAGCAGACAGCTTCACAACACCTAGACAAGACAGTACAGGGAGCAGACAGCGTCACAACACCTAGACAAGACAGTACAGGGAGCAGACAGCCTCTCAACACCTGGACAAGACAGTGCAGGGAGCACACAGCTTCACAACAACTGGACAAGACAGTACAGGGAGCAGATAGCTTCACAACACCTGGACAAGACAGTACAGGGAGCAGACAGCTTCACAACACCTAGACAAGACAGTAAAAGTTGGCAGATAGCTTCACAGCAACTGGACAAGACAGTACAGGGAGCAGATAGCTTCACAACACCTGGACAGACAGTACAGGGAGCAGACAGCTTCACAACACCTGGACAAGACAGTAAAGGGAGCAGACAGCTTCACAACACCTAGACAAGACAGTACAGGGAGCAGACAATTTAAAACACCTAGACAAGACAGTACAGGGAGCAGACAACTTCACAACTCCTAGACAAGACAGTACAGAGAGCAAACAGCTTCACAACACCTAGACAAGAGAGTACAGGGAGCAGACAGCTTCACAGCACCTGGACAAGACAGTACAGGGAGCAGACAGCTTCACAACACCTAGACAAGACAGTACAGGGAGCAGACAGCTTCACAACACCTAGACAAGACAGTACAGGTAGCAGATAGCTTCACAGCACCTGGACAAGACAGTACAGGGAGCAGACACCTTCACAACACCTAGACAAGACAGTACAGGGAGCAGACAGCTTCACAACACCTAGACAAGACAGTACAGGGAGCAGACAGCTTCACAACACCTAGACAAGTCAGTACATGGAGCAAACAGCTTAAAAACACCTAGACAAGACAGTACAGGGAGCAGACGGCTTCACAACACCTGGACAAGACAGTACAGGGAGCAGACAGCTTCACAACACCTGGACAAGACAGTACAGGGAGCAGACAGCTTCACAACACCTGGACAAGACAGTACAGGGAGCAAACAGCTTGAAAACACATAGACAAGACAGTACAGGGAGCAGACAGCTTCACAACACCTGGACAAGACAGTACATGGAGCAGACAGCTTCACAACACCTGGACAAGACAGTAAAAGGTAGCAGATAGCTTCACAGCAACTGGACAAGACAGTACAGGGAGCAGACAGCTTCACAACACCTAGCCAAGACAGTACAGGGAGCAGACAGCTTCACAAACACCTGGATAAGACAGTACAGGGAGCAGACAGCTTCACAACACCTAGACATGACAGTACAGGGAGCAGATAGCTTCACAGCACCTGGACAAGACAGTACAGGGAGCAGACAGCTTCACAACACCTAGACAAGACAGTATAGGGAGCAGACAGCTTCACAACACCTAGACAATACAGGGAGCAGACAGCATCACAACACCTAGACAAGACAGTACAGGGAGCAGACAACTTCACAACTCCTAGACAAGACAGTACAGGGAGCAGATAGCTTCACAACACCTAGACAAGACAGTACAGGGAGCAGAGAGCTTCACAACACCTAGACAAGACAGTACAGGTAGCAGATAGCTTCACAGCACCTGGACAAGACAGTACAGGGAGCAGACAGCTTCACAACACCTAGACAAGACAGAACAGGGAGAAGATATTTTCACAACACTTGGACAAGAAAGTACAGGGAGCAGACAGCTTCACAACACCTAGACAAGACAGTACAGGGAGCAGACAGCTTCACAACACCTAGACAAGACAGTACAGGGAGCAGACAGCTTCACAACACCTAGACAAGACAGTACAGGGAGCAGACAGCTTCACAACACCTAGACAGTACAGGGAGCAGACAGCTTCACAACACCTAGACAAGACAGTACAGGGAGCAGACAACTTCAAAACTCCTAGACAAGACAGTACAGGGAGCAGACAGCTTCACAACACCTAGACAAGACAGTACAGGTAGCAGATAGCTTCACAGCACCTGGACAAGACAGTACAGGGAGCAGACACCTTCACAACACCTAGACAAGACAGTACAGGGAGCAGACAGCTTCACAACACCTAGACAAGACAGTACAGGGAGCAGACAGCATCACAACACCTAGACAAGTCAGTACATGGAGCAAACAGCTTAAAAACACCTAGACAAGACAGTACAGGGAGCAGACAGCTTCACAACACCTGGACAAGACAGTACAGGGAGCAGACAGCTTCACAACACCTGGACAAGACAGTACAGGGAGCAGACAGCTTCAAAACACCTGGACAAGACAGTACGGGGAGCAGAAAGCTTCACAACACCTGGACAAGTCAGTACAGGGAGCAAACAGCTTAAAAACACATAGACAAGACAGTACAGGGAGCAGACAGCTTCACAACACCTGGACAAGACAGTACATGGAGCAGACAGCTTCACAACACCTGGACAAGACAGTAAAAGGTAGCAGATAGCTTCACAGCACCTGGACAAGACAGTACAGGGAGCAGACAGCTTCACAACACCTAGACAAGACAGTACAGGGAGCAGACAGCTTCACAACACCTAGACAATACAGGGAGCAGACAGCTTCACAACACCTAGACAAGACAGTACAGGGAGCAGACAACTTCACAACTCCTAGACAAGACAGTACAGGGAGCAGATAGCTTCACAACACCTAGACAAGACAGTACAGGGAGCAGAGAGCTTCACAACACCTAGACAAGACAGTACAGGTAGCAGATAGCTTCACAGCACCTGGACAAGACAGTACAGGGAGCAGACACCTTCACAACACCTAGACAAGACAGTACAGGGAGCAGACAGCTTCACAACACCTGGACAAGACAGTACGGGGAGCAGACAGCTTCACAACACCTGGACAAGACAGTACAGGGAGCAGACAGCTTCACAACACCTAGACAAGACAGTACAGGGAGCAGACAGCTTCACAACACCCGGACAAGACAGTACAGGGAGCACACAGCTTCACAACACCTGGACAAGACAGTACAGGGAGCAGATAGCTTCACAACACCTGGACAAGACAGTACAGGGAGCAGACAGCTTCACAACACCTAGAACAGACAGTACAGGGAGCAGATAGCTTCACAACACTTGAACAAGACAGTACAGGGAGCAAACAGCTTCACAACACCTAGACAAGACATTACAGGGAGCAGACAGCTTCACAACTCCTAGACAAGACAGTACAGGGAGCAGACAGCTTCACAACACCTGGACAAGACAGTACAGGGAGCAGACAGCTTCACAACACCTGGACAAGACAGTACAGGGAGCAGACAGCTTTACAACACCTGGACAAGACAGTACGGGGAGCAGAAAGCTTCACAACACCTGGACAAGTCAGTACAGGGAGCAAACAGCTTAAAAACACATAGACAAGACAGTACAGGGAGCAGACAGCTTCACAACACCTGGACAAGACAGTACATGGAGCAGACAGCTTCACAACACCTGGACAAGACAGTAAAAGGTAGCAGATAGCTTCACAGCAACTGGACAAGACAGTACAGGGAGCAGACAGCTTCACAACACCTAGCCAAGACAGTACAGGGAGCAGACAGCTTCACAAACACCTGGATAAGACAGTACAGGGAGCAGACAGCTTCACAACACCTAGACATGACAGTACAGGGAGCAGATAGCTTCACAGCACCTGGACAAGACAGTACAGGGAGCAGACAGCTTCACAACACCTAGACAAGACAGTATAGGGAGCAGACAGCTTCACAACACCTAGACAATACAGGGAGCAGACAGCATCACAACACCTAGACAAGACAGTACAGGGAGCAGACAACTTCACAACTCCTAGACAAGACAGTACAGGGAGCAGATAGCTTCACAACACCTAGACAAGACAGTACAGGGAGCAGAGAGCTTCACAACACCTAGACAAGACAGTACAGGTAGCAGATAGCTTCACAGCACCTGGACAAGACAGTACAGGGAGCAGACAGCTTCACAACACCTAGACAAGACAGAACAGGGAGAAGATATTTTCACAACACTTGGACAAGAAAGTAAAGGGAGCAGACAGCTTCACAACACCTAGACAAGACAGTACAGGGAGCAGACAGCTTCACAACACCTAGACAAGACAGTACAGGGAGCAGACAGCTTCACAACACCTAGACAAGACAGTACAGGGAGCAGACAGCTTCACAACACCTAGACAGTACAGGGAGCAGACAGCTTCACAACACCTAGACAAGTCAGTACATGGAGCAAACAGCTTAAAAACACCTAGACAAGACAGTACAGGGAGCAGACAGCTTCACAACACCTGGACAAGACAGTACAGGGAGCAGACAGCTTCACAACACCTGGACAAGACAGTACAGGGAGCAGACAGCTTCAAAACACCTGGACAAGACAGTACGGGGAGCAGAAAGCTTCACAACACCTGGACAAGTCAGTACAGGGAGCAAACAGCTTAAAAACACATAGACAAGACAGTACATGGAGCAGACAGCTTCACAACACCTGGACAAGACAGTACATGGAGCAGACAGCTTCAAAACACCTGGACAAGACAGTAAAAGGTAGCAGAAATTTTCACAGCAACTGGACAAGACAGTACAGGGAGCAGACAGCTTCACAACACCTAGCCAAGACAGTACAGGGAGCAGACAGCTTCACAAACACCTGGATAAGACAGTACAGGGAGCAGACAGCTTCACATCACCTAGACATGACAGTACAGGGAGCAGATAGCTTCACAGCACCTGGACAAGACAGTACAGGGAGCAGACAGCTTCACAACACCTAGACAAGACAGTATAGGGAGCAGACAGCTTCACAACACCTAGACAATACAGGGAGCAGACAGCTTCTCAACACCTAGACAAGACAGTACAGGGAGCACACAGCTTCACAACACCTGGACAAGACAGTACAGGGAGCAGATAGCTTCACAACACCTGGACAAGACAGTACAGGGAGCAGACAGCTTCACAACACCTAGACAAGACAGTAAAAGGTAGCAGATAGCTTCACAGCAACTGGACAAGACAGTACAGGGAGCAGACACCTTCACAACACCTAGACAAGACAGTACAGGGAGCAGACAGCTTCACAACACCTGGACAAGACAGTACGGGGAGCAGGCAGCTTCACAACACCTGGACAAGACAGTACAGGGAGCAGACAGCTTCACAACACCTAGACAAGACAGTACAGGGAGCAGACAGCTTCACAACACCCGGACAAGACAGTACAGGGAGCACACAGCTTCACAACACCTGGACAAGACAGTACAGGGAGCAGATAGCTTCACAACACCTGGACAAGACAGTACAGGGAGCAGACAGCTTCACAACACCTAGAACAGACAGTACAGGGAGCAGATAGCTTCACAACACTTGAACAAGACAGTACAGGGAGCAAACAGCTTCACAACACCTAGACAAGACATTACAGGGAGCAGACAGCTTCACAACTCCTAGACAAGACAGTACAGGGAGCAGACAGCTTCACAACACCTGGACAAGACAGTACAGGGAGCAGACAGCTTCACAACACCTGGACAAGACAGTACAGGGAGCAGACAGCTTTACAACACCTGGACAAGACAGTACGGGGAGCAGAAAGCTTCACAACACCTGGACAAGTCAGTACAGGGAGCAAACAGCTTAAAAACACATAGACAAGACAGTACAGGGAGCAGACAGCTTCACAACACCTGGACAAGACAGTACATGGAGCAGACAGCTTCACAACACCTGGACAAGACAGTAAAAGGTAGCAGATAGCTTCACAGCAACTGGACAAGACAGTACAGGGAGCAGACAGCTTCACAACACCTAGCCAAGACAGTACAGGGAGCAGACAGCTTCACAAACACCTGGATAAGACAGTACAGGGAGCAGACAGCTTCACAACACCTAGACATGACAGTACAGGGAGCAGATAGCTTCACAGCACCTGGACAAGACAGTACAGGGAGCAGACAGCTTCACAACACCTAGACAAGACAGTATAGGGAGCAGACAGCTTCACAACACCTAGACAATACAGGGAGCAGACAGCATCACAACACCTAGACAAGACAGTACAGGGAGCAGACAACTTCACAACTCCTAGACAAGACAGTACAGGGAGCAGATAGCTTCACAACACCTAGACAAGACAGTACAGGGAGCAGAGAGCTTCACAACACCTAGACAAGACAGTACAGGTAGCAGATAGCTTCACAGCACCTGGACAAGACAGTACAGGGAGCAGACAGCTTCACAACACCTAGACAAGACAGAACAGGGAGAAGATATTTTCACAACACTTGGACAAGAAAGTAAAGGGAGCAGACAGCTTCACAACACCTAGACAAGACAGTACAGGGAGCAGACAGCTTCACAACACCTAGACAAGACAGTACAGGGAGCAGACAGCTTCACAACACCTAGACAAGACAGTACAGGGAGCAGACAGCTTCACAACACCTAGACAGTACAGGGAGCAGACAGCTTCACAACACCTAGACAAGACAGTACAGGGAGCAGACAACTTCACAACTCCTAGACAAGACAGTACAGGGAGCAGACAGCTTCACAACACCTAGACAAGACAGTACAGGTAGCAGATAGCTTCACAGCACCTGGACAAGACAGTACAGGGAGCAGACACCTTCACAACACCTAGACAAGAAAGTACAGGGAGCAGACAGCTTCACAACACCTAGACAAGACAGTACAGGGAGCAGACAGCTTCACAACACCTAGACAAGTCAGTACATGGAGCAAACAGCTTAAAAACACCTAGACAAGACAGTACAGGGAGCAGACAGCTTCACAACACCTGGACAAGACAGTACAGGGAGCAGACAGCTTCACAACACCTGGACAAGACAGTACAGGGAGCAGACAGCTTCAAAACACCTGGACAAGACAGTACGGGGAGCAGAAAGCTTCACAACACCTGGACAAGTCAGTACAGGGAGCAAACAGCTTAAAAACACATAGACAAGACAGTACATGGAGCAGACAGCTTCACAACACCTGGACAAGACAGTACATGGAGCAGACAGCTTCAAAACACCTGGACAAGACAGTAAAAGGTAGCAGAAATTTTCACAGCAACTGGACAAGACAGTACAGGGAGCAGACAGCTTCACAACACCTAGCCAAGACAGTACAGGGAGCAGACAGCTTCACAAACACCTGGATAAGACAGTACAGGGAGCAGACAGCTTCACATCACCTAGACATGACAGTACAGGGAGCAGATAGCTTCACAGCACCTGGACAAGACAGTACAGGGAGCAGACAGCTTCACAACACCTAGACAAGACAGTATAGGGAGCAGACAGCTTCACAACACCTAGACAATACAGGGAGCAGACAGCTTCTCAACACCTAGACAAGACAGTACAGGGAGCACACAGCTTCACAACACCTGGACAAGACAGTACAGGGAGCAGATAGCTTCACAACACCTGGACAAGACAGTACAGGGAGCAGACAGCTTCACAACACCTAGACAAGACAGTAAAAGGTAGCAGATAGCTTCACAGCAACTGGACAAGACAGTACAGGGAGCAGATAGCTTCACAACACCTGGACAGACAGTACAGGGAGCACACAGCTTCACAACACCTGGATAAGACAGTACAGGGAGCAGACAGCTTCACAACACCTAGACATGACAGTACAGGGAGCAGATAGCTTCACAGCACCTGGACAAGACAGTACAGGGAGCAGACAGCTTCACAACACCTAGACAAGACAGTACAGGGAGCAGACAGCTTCACAACACCTAGACAATACAGGGAGCAGACAGCTTCACATCACCTGGACAAGACAGTAAAGGGAGCAGACAGCTTCGCAACACCTGGACAAGACAGTACATGGAGCAGACAGCTTCACAACACCTGGACAAGACAGTAAAAGGTAGCAGATAGCTTCACAGCAACTGGACAAGACAGTACAGGTAGCAGATAGCTTCACAGCACCTGGACAAGACAGTACAGGGAGCAGACAGCTTCACAACACCTAGACAAGACAGAACAGGGAGAAGATATTTTCACAACACTTGGACAAGAAAGTACAGGGAGCAGAAAGCTTCATCAACACCTAGACAAGACAGTACAGGGAGCAGACAGCTTCACAACACCTAGACAAGACAGTACAGGGAGCAGACAGCTTCACAACACCTAGACAAGACAGTACAGGGAGCAGACAGCTTCACAACACCTAGACAGTACAGGGAGCAGACAGCTTCACAACACCTAGACAAGACAGTACAGGGAGCAGACAACTTCACAACTCCTAGACAAGACAGTACAGGGAGCAGACAGCTTCACAACACCTAGACAAGACAGTACAGGTAGCAGATAGCTTCACAGCACCTGGACAAGACAGTACAGGGAGCAGACACCTTCACAACACCTAGACAAGACAGTACAGGGAGCAGACAGCTTCACAACACCTAGACAAGACAGTACAGGGAGCAGACAGCTTCACAACACCTGGACAAGACAGTACAGGGAGCAGACAGCTTCACAACACCTGGACAAGACAGTACAGGGAGCAGACAGCTTCAAAACACCTGGACAAGACAGTACGGGGAGCAGAAAGCTTCACAACACCTGGACAAGTCAGTACAGGGAGCAAACAGCTTAAAAACACATAGACAAGACAGTACAGGGAGCAGACAGCTTCACAACACCTGGACAAGACAGTACATGGAGCAGACAGCTTCACAACACCTGGACAAGACAGTAAAAGGTAGCAGATAGCTTCACAGCAACTGGACAAGACAGTACAGGGAGCAGACAGCTTCACAACACCTATCCAAGACAGTACAGGGAGCAGACAGCTTCACAAACACCTGGATAAGACAGTACAGGGAGCAGACAGCTTCACAACACCTAGACATGACAGTACAGGGAGCAGATAGCTTCACAGCACCTGGACAAGACAGTACAGGGAGCAGACAGCTTCACAACACCTAGACAAGACAGTATAGGGAGCAGACAGCTTCACAACACCTAGACAATACAGGGAGCAGACAGCTTCACAACACCTAGACAAGACAGTACAGGGAGCAGACAACTTCACAACTCCTAGACAAGACAGTACAGGGAGCAGATAGCTTCACAACACCTAGACAAGACAGTACAGGTAGCAGATAGCTTCACAGCACCTGGACAAGACAGTACAGGGAGCAGACACCTTCACAACACCTAGACAAGACAGTACAGGGAGCAGACAGCTTCACAACACCTGGACAAGACAGTACAGGGAGCAGACAGCTTCACAACACCTGGACAAGACAGTACAGGGAGCAGACAGCTTCACAACACCTAGACAAGACAGTACAGGGAGCAGACAGCTTCACAACACCCGGACAAGACAGTACAGGGAGCACACAGCTTCACAACACCTGGACAAGACAGTACAGGGAGCAGATAGCTTCACAACACCTGGACAAGACAGTACAGGGAGCAGATAGCTTCACAACACCTAGACAAGACAGTACAGGTAGCAGATAGCTTCACAGCACCTGGACAAGACAGTACAGGGAGCAGACAGCTTCACAACACCTAGAACAGACAGTACAGGGAGCAGATAGCTTCACATCACTTGAACAAGACAGTACAGGGAGCAAACAGCTTCACAACACCTAGACAAGACATTACAGGGAGCAGACAGCTTCACAACTCCTAGACAAGACAGTACAGGGAGCAGACAGCTTCACAACACCTAGACAAGTCAGTACAGGGAGCAGACAGCTTAAAAACACCTAGACAAGTCAGTACAGGGAGCAGACAGCTTCACAACACCTAGACAAGACAGTACAGGGAGCAGACAGCTTCACAACACCTAGACAAGACAGTACAGGGAGCAGACAGCGTCACAACACCTAGACAAGACAGTACAGGGAGCAGACAGCTTCTCAACACCTGGACAAGACAGTACAGGGAGGACACAGCTTCACAACACCTGGACAAGACAGTACAGGGAGCAGATAGCTTCACAACACCTGGACAAGACAGTACAGGGAGCAGACAGCTTCACAACACCTAGACAAGACAGTAAGAGGTAGCAGATAGCTTCACAGCAACTGGACACGACAGTACAGGGAGCAGATAGCTTCACAACACCTGGACAGACAGTACAGGGAGCACACAGCTTCACAACACCTGGACAAGACAGTACAGGGAGCAGACAGCTTCACAACACCTAGACAAGACAGTACAGGGACCAGACAGCTTCACAACACCTGGACAAGACAGTACAGGGAGCAGACAGCTTCACATCACCTAGACAATACAGTACAGGGAGCAGACAATTTAAAACACCTAGACAAGACAGTACAGGGAGCAAACAGCTTCACAACACCTAGACAAGACAGTACAGGGAGCAGACAGCTTCACAGCACCTGGACAAGACAGTACAGGGAGCAGACAGCTTCACAACACCTAGACAAGACAGTACAGGTAGCAGGTAGCAGACAGCTTCGCAACACCTGGACAAGACAGTACAGGGAGCAGACAGCTTCACAACACCTGGATAAGACAGTACAGGGAGCAGACAGCTTCACAACACCTAGACATGAGAGTACAGGGAGCAGATAGCTTCACAGCACCTGGACAAGACAGTACAGGGAGCAGACAGCTTCACAACACCTAGACAAGACAGGGAGCAGACAGCTTCACAACACCTAGACAAGACAGTACAGGGAGCAGACAGCTTCACAATTCCTAGACAAGACAGTACAGGGAGCAGACAGCTTCACAACACCTAGACAAGTCAGTACAGGGAGCAGACAGCTTAAAAACACCTAGACAAGTCAGTACAGGGAGCAGACAGCTTCACAACACCTAGACAAGACAGTACAGGGAGCAGACAGCTTCACAACTCCTAGACAAGACAGTACAGGGAGCAGACAGCGTCACAACATCTAGACAAGACAGTACAGGGAGCAGACAGCTTCTCAACACCTGGACAAGACAGTACAGGGAGCACACAGCTTCACAACACCTGGACAAGACAGTACAGGGAGCAGATAGCTTCACAACACCTGGACAAGACAGTACAGGGAGCAGACAGCTTCACAACACCTAGACAAGACAGTAAAAGGTAGCAGATAGCTTCACAGCAACTTGACAAGACAGTACAGGGAGCAGATAGCTTCACAACACCTGGACAGACAGTACAGGGAGCACACAGCTTCACAACACCTGGATAAGACAGTACAGGGAGCAGACAGCTTCACAACACCTAGACATGACAGTACAGGGAGCAGATAGCTTCACAGCACCTGGACAAGACAGTACAGGGAGCAGACAGCTTCACAACACCTAGACAAGACAGTACAGGGAGCAGACAGCTTCACAACACCTAGACAATACAGGGAGCAGACAGCTTCACAACACCTAGACAAGACAGTACAGGGAGCAGGTAGCAGACAGCTTCGCAACACCTGGACAAGACAGTACAGGGAGCAGACAGCTTCACAACACCTGGATAAGACAGTACAGGGAGCAGACAGCTTCACAACACCTAGACATGAGAGTACAGGGAGCAGATAGCTTCACAGCACCTGGACAAGACAGTACAGGGAGCAGACAGCTTCACAACACCTAGACAAGACAGGGAGCAGACAGCTTCACAACACCTAGACAAGACAGTACAGGGAGCAGACAGCTTCACAATTCCTAGACAAGACAGTACAGGGAGCAGACAGCTTCACAACACCTAGACAAGTCAGTACAGGGAGCAGACAGCTTAAAAACACCTAGACAAGTCAGTACAGGGAGCAGACAGCTTCACAACACCTAGACAAGACAGTACAGGGAGCAGACAGCTTCACAACTCCTAGACAAGACAGTACAGGGAGCAGACAGCGTCACAACATCTAGACAAGACAGTACAGGGAGCAGACAGCTTCTCAACACCTGGACAAGACAGTACAGGGAGCACACAGCTTCACAACACCTGGACAAGACAGTACAGGGAGCAGATAGCTTCACAACACCTGGACAAGACAGTACAGGGAGCAGACAGCTTCACAACACCTAGACAAGACAGTAAAAGGTAGCAGATAGCTTCACAGCAACTTGACAAGACAGTACAGGGAGCAGATAGCTTCACAACACCTGGACAGACAGTACAGGGAGCACACAGCTTCACAACACCTGGATAAGACAGTACAGGGAGCAGACAGCTTCACAACACCTAGACATGACAGTACAGGGAGCAGATAGCTTCACAGCACCTGGACAAGACAGTACAGGGAGCAGACAGCTTCACAACACCTAGACAAGACAGTACAGGGAGCAGACAGCTTCACAACACCTAGACAATACAGGGAGCAGACAGCTTCACATCACCTGGACAAGACAGTAAAGGGAGCAGACAGCTTCGCAACACCTGGACAAGACAGTACAGGGAGCAGACAGCTTCACAACACCTGGATAAGACAGTACAGGGAGCAGACAGCTTCACAACACCTAGACATGACAGTACAGGGAGCAGATAGCTTCACAGCACCTGGACAAGACAGTACAGGGAGCAGACAGCTTCACAACACCTAGACAAGACAGTACAGGGAGCAGACAGCTTCACAACACCTAGACAATACAGGGAGCAGACAGCTTCACAACACCTAGACAAGACAGTACAGGGAGCAGACAGCTTCACAACACCTAGAACAGACAGTACAGGGAGCTGATAGCTTCACAACACTTGGACAAGACAGTACAGGGAGCAAACAGCTTCACAACACCTAGACAAGACATTACAGGGAGCAGACAGCTTCACAACACCTAGACAAGACAGTACAGGGAGCAGACAGCTTCACAACACCTAGACAAGACAGTACAGGGAGCAGACAGCTTCACAACACCTAGACAAGTCAATACAGGGAGCAGACAGCTTAAAAATACCTAGACAAGTCAGTACAGGGAGCAGACAGCTTCACAACACCTAGACAAGACAGTACAGGGAGCAGACAGCTTCACAACACCTAGAAAAGACAGTACAGGGAGCAGACAGCGTCACAACACCTAGACAAGACAGTACAGGGAGCAGACAGCTTCTCAACACCTGGACAAGACAGTACAGGGAGCAGACAGCTTCACAACACCTGGACAAGACAGTACAGGGAGCAGATAGCTTCACAACACCTGGACAAGACAGTACAGGGAGCAGACAGCTTCACAACACCTATACAAGACAGTAAAAGGTAGCAGATAGCTTCACAGCAACTGGACAAGACAGTACAGGGAGCAGATAGCTTCACAACACCTGTACAGACAGTACAGGGAGCACACAGCTTCACAACACCTGGACAAGAGAGTACAGGGAGCAGACAGCTTCACAACACCTAGACAAGACAGTACAGGGAACAGACAGCTTCACAACACCTGGACAAGACAGTACAGGGAGCAGACAGCTTCACATCACCTGGACAAGACAGGAAAGGGAGCAGACATTTTCGCAACACCTGGACAAGACAGTACAGGGAGCAGACAGCTTCACAACATCTGGATAAGACAGTACAGGGAGCAGACAGCTTCACAACACCTAGACATGACAATACAGGGAGCAGATAGCTTCACAGCACCTGGAAAAGACAGTACAGAGAGCAAACAGCTTCACAACACCTAGACAAGTCAGTACAGGGAGCAGACAGCTTCACAACACCTAGACAAGACAGTACAGGGAGCAGACAGCTTCACAACCCCTAGACAAGACAGTACAGGGAGCAGACAGCGTCACAACACCTAGACAAGACAGTACAGGGAGCAGACAGCTTCTCAACACCTAGACAAGACAGTACAGGGAGCAGACAGCTTCACAACACCTAGACAATACAGGGAGCAGACAGCTTCACATCACCTGGACAAGACAGTAAAGGGAGCAGACAGCTTCGCAACACCTGGACAAGACAGTACATGGAGCAGACAGCTTCACAACACCTGGACAAGACAGTAAAAGGTAGCAGATAGCTTCACAGCAACTGGACAAGACAGTACAGGGAGCAGACAGCTTCACAACACCTAGCCAAGACAGTACAGGGAGCAGACAGCTTCACAAACACCTGGATAAGACAGTACAGGGAGCAGACAGCTTCACAACACCTAGACATGACAGTACAGGGAGCAGATAGCTTCACAGCACCTGGACAAGACAGTACAGGGAGCAGACAGCTTCACAACACCTAGAACAGACAGTACAGGGAGCAGATAGCTTCACATCACTTGAACAAGACAGTACAGGGAGCAAACAGCTTCACAACACCTGGACAAGACAGTACAGGGAGCAGATAGCTTCACAACACCTGGACAAGACAGTACAGGGAGCAGACAGCTTCACAACACCTATACAAGACAGTAAAAGGTAGCAGATAGCTTCACAGCAACTGGACAAGACAGTACAGGGAGCAGATAGCTTCACAACACCTGTACAGACAGTACAGGGAGCACACAGCTTCACAACACCTGGACAAGAGAGTACAGGGAGCAGACAGCTTCACAACACCTAGACAAGACAGTACAGGGAACAGACAGCTTCACAACACCTGGACAAGACAGTACAGGGAGCAGACAGCTTCACATCACCTGGACAAGACAGGAAAGGGAGCAGACATTTTCGCAACACCTGGACAAGACAGTACAGGGAGCAGACAGCTTCACAACATCTGGATAAGACAGTACAGGGAGCAGACAGCTTCACAACACCTAGACATGACAATACAGGGAGCAGATAGCTTCACAGCACCTGGAAAAGACAGTACAGAGAGCAAACAGCTTCACAACACCTAGACAAGTCAGTACAGGGAGCAGACAGCTTCACAACACCTAGACAAGACAGTACAGGGAGCAGACAGCTTCACAACCCCTAGACAAGACAGTACAGGGAGCAGACAGCGTCACAACACCTAGACAAGACAGTACAGGGAGCAGACAGCTTCTCAACACCTAGACAAGACAGTACAGGGAGCAGACAGCTTCACAACACCTAGACAATACAGGGAGCAGACAGCTTCACATCACCTGGACAAGACAGTAAAGGGAGCAGACAGCTTCGCAACACCTGGACAAGACAGTACATGGAGCAGACAGCTTCACAACACCTGGACAAGACAGTAAAAGGTAGCAGATAGCTTCACAGCAACTGGACAAGACAGTACAGGGAGCAGACAGCTTCACAACACCTAGCCAAGACAGTACAGGGAGCAGACAGCTTCACAAACACCTGGATAAGACAGTACAGGGAGCAGACAGCTTCACAACACCTAGACATGACAGTACAGGGAGCAGATAGCTTCACAGCACCTGGACAAGACAGTACAGGGAGCAGACAGCTTCACAACACCTAGAACAGACAGTACAGGGAGCAGATAGCTTCACATCACTTGAACAAGACAGTACAGGGAGCAAACAGCTTCACAACACCTAGACAAGACATTACAGGGAGCAGACAGCTTCACAACTCCTAGACAAGACAGTACAGGGAGCAGACAGCTTCACAACACCTAGACAAGTCAGTACAGGGAGCAGACAGCTTAAAAACACCTAGACAAGTCAGTACAGGGAGCAGACAGCTTCACAACACCTAGACAAGACAGTACAGGGAGCAGACAGCTTCACAACACCTAGACAAGACAGTACAGGGAGCAGACAGCGTCACAACACCTAGCCAAGACAGTACAGGGAGCAGACAGCTTCTCAACACCTGGACAAGACAGTACAGGGAGCACACAGCTTCACAACACCTGGACAAGACAGTACAGGGAGCAGATAGCTTCACAACACCTGGACAAGACAGTACAGGGAGCAGACAGCTTCACAACACCTAGACAAGACAGTAAGAGGTAGCAGATAGCTTCACAGCAACTGGACAAGACAGTACAGGGAGCAGATAGCTTCACAACACCTGGACAGACAGTACAGGGAGCACACAGCTTCACAACACCTGGACAAGACAGTACAGGGAGCAGACAGCTTCACAACACCTAGACAAGACAGTACAGGGACCAGACAGCTTCACAACACCTGGACAAGACAGTACAGGGAGCAGACAGCTTCACATCACCTAGACAATACAGTACAGGGAGCAGACAATTTAAAACACCTAGACAAGACAGTACAGGGAGCAAACAGCTTCACAACACCTAGACAAGACAGTACAGGGAGCAGACAGCTTCACAGCACCTGGACAAGACAGTACAGGGAGCAGACAGCTTCACAACACCTAGACAAGACAGTACAGGTAGCAGGTAGCAGACAGCTTCGCAACACCTGGACAAGACAGTACAGGGAGCAGACAGCTTCACAACACCTGGATAAGACAGTACAGGGAGCAGACAGCTTCACAACACCTAGACATGAGAGTACAGGGAGCAGATAGCTTCACAGCACCTGGACAAGACAGTACAGGGAGCAGACAGCTTCACAACACCTAGACAAGACAGGGAGCAGACAGCTTCACAACACCTAGACAAGACAGTACAGGGAGCAGACAGCTTCACAATTCCTAGACAAGACAGTACAGGGAGCAGACAGCTTCACAACACCTAGACAAGTCAGTACAGGGAGCAGACAGCTTAAAAACACCTAGACAAGTCAGTACAGGGAGCAGACAGCTTCACAACACCTAGACAAGACAGTACAGGGAGCAGACAGCTTCACAACTCCTAGACAAGACAGTACAGGGAGCAGACAGCGTCACAACATCTAGACAAGACAGTACAGGGAGCAGACAGCTTCTCAACACCTGGACAAGACAGTACAGGGAGCACACAGCTTCACAACACCTGGACAAGACAGTACAGGGAGCAGATAGCTTCACAACACCTGGACAAGACAGTACAGGGAGCAGACAGCTTCACAACACCTAGACAAGACAGTAAAAGGTAGCAGATAGCTTCACAGCAACTTGACAAGACAGTACAGGGAGCAGATAGCTTCACAACACCTGGACAGACAGTACAGGGAGCACACAGCTTCACAACACCTGGATAAGACAGTACAGGGAGCAGACAGCTTCACAACACCTAGACATGACAGTACAGGGAGCAGATAGCTTCACAGCACCTGGACAAGACAGTACAGGGAGCAGACAGCTTCACAACACCTAGACAAGACAGTACAGGGAGCAGACAGCTTCACAACACCTAGACAATACAGGGAGCAGACAGCTTCACAACACCTAGACAAGACAGTACAGGGAGCAGGTAGCAGACAGCTTCGCAACACCTGGACAAGACAGTACAGGGAGCAGACAGCTTCACAACACCTGGATAAGACAGTACAGGGAGCAGACAGCTTCACAACACCTAGACATGAGAGTACAGGGAGCAGATAGCTTCACAGCACCTGGACAAGACAGTACAGGGAGCAGACAGCTTCACAACACCTAGACAAGACAGGGAGCAGACAGCTTCACAACACCTAGACAAGACAGTACAGGGAGCAGACAGCTTCACAATTCCTAGACAAGACAGTACAGGGAGCAGACAGCTTCACAACACCTAGACAAGTCAGTACAGGGAGCAGACAGCTTAAAAACACCTAGACAAGTCAGTACAGGGAGCAGACAGCTTCACAACACCTAGACAAGACAGTACAGGGAGCAGACAGCTTCACAACTCCTAGACAAGACAGTACAGGGAGCAGACAGCGTCACAACATCTAGACAAGACAGTACAGGGAGCAGACAGCTTCTCAACACCTGGACAAGACAGTACAGGGAGCACACAGCTTCACAACACCTGGACAAGACAGTACAGGGAGCAGATAGCTTCACAACACCTGGACAAGACAGTACAGGGAGCAGACAGCTTCACAACACCTAGTCAAGACAGTAAAAGGTAGCAGATAGCTTCACAGCAACTTGACAAGACAGTACAGGGAGCAGATAGCTTCACAACACCTGGACAGACAGTACAGGGAGCACACAGCTTCACAACACCTGGATAAGACAGTACAGGGAGCAGACAGCTTCACAACACCTAGACATGACAGTACAGGGAGCAGATAGCTTCACAGCACCTGGACAAGACAGTACAGGGAGCAGACAGCTTCACAACACCTAGACAAGACAGTACAGGGAGCAGACAGCTTCACAACACCTAGACAATACAGGGAGCAGACAGCTTCACATCACCTGGACAAGACAGTAAAGGGAGCAGACAGCTTCGCAACACCTGGACAAGACAGTACAGGGAGCAGACAGCTTCACAACACCTGGATAAGACAGTACAGGGAGCAGACAGCTTCACAACACCTAGACATGACAGTACAGGGAGCAGATAGCTTCACAGCACCTGGACAAGACAGTACAGGGAGCAGACAGCTTCACAACACCTAGACAAGACAGTACAGGGAGCAGACAGCTTCACAACACCTAGACAATACAGGGAGCAGACAGCTTCACAACACCTAGACAAGACAGTACAGGGAGCAGACAGCTTCACAACACCTAGAACAGACAGTACAGGGAGCTGATAGCTTCACAACACTTGGACAAGACAGTACAGGGAGCAAACAGCTTCACAACACCTAGACAAGACATTACAGGGAGCAGACAGCTTCACAACACCTAGACAAGACAGTACAGGGAGCAGACAGCTTCACAACACCTAGACAAGACAGTACAGGGAGCAGACAGCTTCACAACACCTAGACAAGTCAATACAGGGAGCAGACAGCTTAAAAATACCTAGACAAGTCAGTACAGGGAGCAGACAGCTTCACAACACCTAGACAAGACAGTACAGGGAGCAGACAGCTTCACAACACCTAGAAAAGACAGTACAGGGAGCAGACAGCGTCACAACACCTAGACAAGACAGTACAGGGAGCAGACAGCTTCTCAACACCTGGACAAGACAGTACAGGGAGCAGACAGCTTCACAACACCTGGACAAGACAGTACAGGGAGCAGATAGCTTCACAACACCTGGACAAGACAGTACAGGGAGCAGACAGCTTCACAACACCTATACAAGACAGTAAAAGGTAGCAGATAGCTTCACAGCAACTGGACAAGACAGTACAGGGAGCAGATAGCTTCACAACACCTGTACAGACAGTACAGGGAGCACACAGCTTCACAACACCTGGACAAGAGAGTACAGGGAGCAGACAGCTTCACAACACCTAGACAAGACAGTACAGGGAACAGACAGCTTCACAACACCTGGACAAGACAGTACAGGGAGCAGACAGCTTCACATCACCTGGACAAGACAGGAAAGGGAGCAGACATTTTCGCAACACCTGGACAAGACAGTACAGGGAGCAGACAGCTTCACAACATCTGGATAAGACAGTACAGGGAGCAGACAGCTTCACAACACCTAGACATGACAATACAGGGAGCAGATAGCTTCACAGCACCTGGAAAAGACAGTACAGAGAGCAAACAGCTTCACAACACCTAGACAAGTCAGTACAGGGAGCAGACAGCTTCACAACACCTAGACAAGACAGTACAGGGAGCAGACAGCTTCACAACCCCTAGACAAGACAGTACAGGGAGCAGACAGCGTCACAACACCTAGACAAGACAGTACAGGGAGCAGACAGCTTCTCAACACCTAGACAAGACAGTACAGGGAGCAGACAGCTTCACAACACCTAGACAATACAGGGAGCAGACAGCTTCACATCCCCTGGACAAGACAGTAAAGGGAGCAGACAGCTTCGCAACACCTGGACAAGACAGTACATGGAGCAGACAGCTTCACAACACCTGGACAAGACAGTAAAAGGTAGCAGATAGCTTCACAGCAACTGGACAAGACAGTACAGGGAGCAGACAGCTTCACAACACCTAGCCAAGACAGTACAGGGAGCAGACAGCTTCACAAACACCTGGATAAGACAGTACAGGGAGCAGACAGCTTCACAACACCTAGACATGACAGTACAGGGAGCAGATAGCTTCACAGCACCTGGACAAGACAGTACAGGGAGCAGACAGCTTCACAACACCTAGACAAGACAGTATAGGGAGCAGACAGCTTCACAACTCCTAGACAAGACAGTACAGGGAGCAGACAGCATCACAACACCTAGACAAGACAGTACAGGGAGCAGACAACTTCACAACTCCTAGACAAGACAGTACAGGGAGCAGATAGCTTCACAACACCTAGACAAGACAGTACAGGGAGCAGAGAGCTTCACAACACCTAGACAAGACAGTACAGGTAGCAGATAGCTTCACAGCACCTGGACAAGACAGTACAGGGAGCAGACAGCTTCACAACACCTAGACAAGACAGAACAGGGAGAAGATATTTTCACAACACTTGGACAAGAAAGTACAGGGAGCAGAAAGCTTCATCAACACCTAGACAAGACAGTACAGGGAGCAGACAGCTTCACAACACCTAGACAAGACAGTACAGGGAGCAGACAGCTTCACAACACCTAGACAAGACAGTACAGGGAGCAGACAGCTTCACAACACCTAGACAGTACAGGGAGCAGACAGCTTCACAACACCTAGACAAGACAGTACAGGTAGCAGATAGCTTCACAGCACCTGGACAAGACAGTACAGGGAGCAGACAGCTTCACAACACCTATACAAGACAGTAAAAGGTAGCAGATAGCTTCACAGCAACTGGACAAGACAGTACAGGGAGCAGATAGCTTCACAACACCTGTACAGACAGTACAGGGAGCACACAGCTTCACAACACCTGGACAAGAGAGTACAGGGAGCAGACAGCTTCACAACACCTAGACAAGACAGTACAGGGAACAGACAGCTTCACAACACCTGGACAAGACAGTACAGGGAGCAGACAGCTTCACATCACCTGGACAAGACAGGAAAGGGAGCAGACATTTTCGCAACACCTGGACAAGACAGTACAGGGAGCAGACAGCTTCACAACATCTGGATAAGACAGTACAGGGAGCAGACAGCTTCACAACACCTAGACATGACAATACAGGGAGCAGATAGCTTCACAGCACCTGGAAAAGACAGTACAGAGAGCAAACAGCTTCACAACACCTAGACAAGTCAGTACAGGGAGCAGACAGCTTCACAACACCTAGACAAGACAGTACAGGGAGCAGACAGCTTCACAACACCTAGACAAGACAGTACAGGGAGCAGACAGCGTCACAACACCTAGACAAGACAGTACAGGGAGCAGACAGCTTCTCAACACCTAGACAAGACAGTACAGGGAGCAGACAGCTTCACAACACCTAGACAATACAGGGAGCAGACAGCTTCACATCACCTGGACAAGACAGTAAAGGGAGCAGACAGCTTCGCAACACCTGGACAAGACAGTACATGGAGCAGACAGCTTCACAACACCTGGACAAGACAGTAAAAGGTAGCAGATAGCTTCACAGCAACTGGACAAGACAGTACAGGGAGCAGACAGCTTCACAACACCTAGCCAAGACAGTACAGGGAGCAGACAGCTTCACAAACACCTGGATAAGACAGTACAGGGAGCAGACAGCTTCACAACACCTAGACATGACAGTACAGGGAGCAGATAGCTTCACAGCACCTGGACAAGACAGTACAGGGAGCAGACAGCTTCACAACACCTAGACAAGACAGTATAGGGAGCAGACAGCTTCACAACACCTAGACAATACAGGGAGCAGACAGCATCACAACACCTAGACAAGACAGTACAGGGAGCAGACAACTTCACAACTCCTAGACAAGACAGTACAGGGAGCAGATAGCTTCACAACACCTAGACAAGACAGTACAGGGAGCAGAGAGCTTCACAACACCTAGACAAGACAGTACAGGTAGCAGATAGCTTCACAGCACCTGGACAAGACAGTACAGGGAGCAGACAGCTTCACAACACCTAGACAAGACAGAACAGGGAGAAGATATTTTCACAACACTTGGACAAGAAAGTACAGGGAGCAGAAAGCTTCATCAACACCTAGACAAGACAGTACAGGGAGCAGACAGCTTCACAACACCTAGACAAGACAGTACAGGGAGCAGACAGCTTCACAACACCTAGACAAGACAGTACAGGGAGCAGACAGCTTCACAACACCTAGACAGTACAGGGAGCAGACAGCTTCACAACACCTAGACAAGACAGTAAAGGGAGCAGACAACTTCACAACTCCTAGACAAGACAGTACAGGGAGCAGACAGCTTCACAACACCTAGACAAGACAGTACAGGTAGCAGACAGCTTCACAGCACCTGGACAAGACAGTACAGGGAGCAGACACCTTCACAACACCTAGACAAGACAGTACAGGGAGCAGACAGCTTCACAACACCTAGACAAGACAGTACAGGGAGCAGACAGCTTCGCAACACCTGGACAAGACAGTACAGGGAGCAGACAGCTTCACAACACCTGGACAAGACAGTACAGGGAGCAGACAGCTTCAAAACACCTGGACAAGACAGTACGGGGAGCAGAAAGCTTCACAACACCTGGACAAGTCAGTACAGGGAGCAAACAGCTTAAAAACACATAGACAAGACAGTACAGGGAGCAGACAGCTTCACAACACCTGGACAAGACAGTACATGGAGCAGACAGCTTCACAACACCTGGACAAGACAGTAAAAGGTAGCAGATAGCTTCACAGCAACTGGACAAGACAGTACAGGGAGCAGACAGCTTCACAACACCTAGCCAAGACAGTACAGGGAGCAGACAGCTTCACAAACACCTGGATAAGACAGTACAGGGAGCAGACAGCTTCACAACACCTAGACATGACAGTACAGGGAGCAGATAGCTTCACAGCACCTGGACAAGACAGTACAGGGAGCAGACAGCTTCACAACACCTAGACAAGACAGTATAGGGAGCAGACAGCTTCACAACACCTAGACAATACAGGGAGCAGACAGCTTCACAACACCTAGACAAGACAGTACAGGGAGCAGACAACTTCACAACTCCTAGACAAGACAGTACAGGGAGCAGATAGCTTCACAACACCTAGACAAGACAGTACAGGTAGCAGATAGCTTCACAGCACCTGGACAAGACAGTACAGGGAGCAGACACCTTCACAACACCTAGACAAGACAGTACAGGGAGCAGACAGCTTCACAACACCTGGACAAGACAGTACAGGGAGCAGACAGCTTCACAACACCTGGACAAGACAGTACAGGGAGCAGACAGCTTCACAACACCTAGACAAGACAGTACAGGGAGCAGACAGCTTCACAACACCCGGACAAGACAGTACAGGGAGCACACAGCTTCACAACACCTGGACAAGACAGTACAGGGAGCAGATAGCTTCACAACACCTGGACAAGACAGTACAGGGAGCAGATAGCTTCACAACACCTAGACAAGACAGTACAGGTAGCAGATAGCTTCACAGCACCTGGACAAGACAGTACAGGGCGCAGACAGCTTCACAACACCTAGAACAGACAGTACAGGGAGCAGATAGCTTCACATCACTTGAACAAGACAGTACAGGGAGCAAACAGCTTCACAACACCTAGACAAGACATTACAGGGAGCAGACAGCTTCACAACTCCTAGACAAGACAGTACAGGGAGCAGACAGCTTCACAACACCTAGACAAGTCAGTACAGGGAGCAGACAGCTTAAAAACACCTAGACAAGTCAGTACAGGGAGCAGACAGCTTCACAACACCTAGACAAGACAGTACAGGGAGCAGACAGCTTCACAACACCTAGACAAGACAGTACAGGGAGCAGACAGCGTCACAACACCTAGACAAGACAGTACAGGGAGCAGACAGCTTCTCAACACCTGGACAAGACAGTACAGGGAGCACACAGCTTCACAACACCTGGACAAGACAGTACAGGGAGCAGATAGCTTCACAACACCTGGACAAGACAGTACAGGGAGCAGACAGCTTCACAACACCTAGACAAGACAGTAAGAGGTAGCAGATAGCTTCACAGCAACTGGACAAGACAGTACAGGGAGCAGATAGCTTCACAACACCTGGACAGACAGTACAGGGAGCACACAGCTTCACAACACCTGGACAAGACAGTACAGGGAGCAGACAGCTTCACAACACCTAGACAAGACAGTACAGGGACCAGACAGCTTCACAACACCTGGACAAGACAGTACAGGGAGCAGACAGCTTCACATCACCTAGACAATACAGTACAGGGAGCAGACAATTTAAAACACCTAGACAAGACAGTACAGGGAGCAAACAGCTTCACAACACCTAGACAAGACAGTACAGGGAGCAGACAGCTTCACAGCACCTGGACAAGACAGTACAGGGAGCAGACAGCTTCACAACACCTAGACAAGACAGTACAGGTAGCAGGTAGCAGACAGCTTCGCAACACCTGGACAAGACAGTACAGGGAGCAGACAGCTTCACAACACCTGGATAAGACAGTACAGGGAGCAGACAGCTTCACAACACCTAGACATGAGAGTACAGGGAGCAGATAGCTTCACAGCACCTGGACAAGACAGTACAGGGAGCAGACAGCTTCACAACACCTAGACAAGACAGGGAGCAGACAGCTTCACAACACCTAGACAAGACAGTACAGGGAGCAGACAGCTTCACATTTCCTAGACAAGACAGTACAGGGAGCAGACAGCTTCACAACACCTAGACAAGTCAGTACAGGGAGCAGACAGCTTAAAAACACCTAGACAAGTCAGTACAGGGAGCAGACAGCTTCACAACACCTAGACAAGACAGTACAGGGAGCAGACAGCTTCACAACTCCTAGACAAGACAGTACAGGGAGCAGACAGCGTCACAACATCTAGACAAGACAGTACAGGGAGCAGACAGCTTCTCAACACCTGGACAAGACAGTACAGGGAGCACACAGCTTCACAACACCTGGACAAGACAGTACAGGGAGCAGATAGCTTCACAACACCTGGACAAGACAGTACAGGGAGCAGACAGCTTCACAACACCTAGACAAGACAGTAAAAGGTAGCAGATAGCTTCACAGCAACTGGACAAGACAGTACAGGGAGCAGATAGCTTCACAACACCTGGACAGACAGTACAGGGAGCACACAGCTTCACAACACCTGGATAAGACAGTACAGGGAGCAGACAGCTTCACAACACCTAGACATGACAGTACAGGGAGCAGATAGCTTCACAGCACCTGGACAAGACAGTACAGGGAGCAGACAGCTTCACAACACCTAGACAAGACAGTACAGGGAGCAGACAGCTTCACAACACCTAGACAATACAGGGAGCAGACAGCTTCACATCACCTGGACAAGACAGTAAAGGGAGCAGACAGCTTCGCAACACCTGGACAAGACAGTACAGGGAGCAGACAGCTTCACAACACCTGGATAAGACAGTACAGGGAGCAGACAGCTTCACAACACCTAGACATGACAGTACAGGGAGCAGATAGCTTCACAGCACCTGGACAAGACAGTACAGGGAGCAGACAGCTTCACAACACCTAGACAAGACAGTACAGGGAGCAGACAGCTTCACAACACCTAGACAATACAGGGAGCAGACAGCTTCACAACACCTAGACAAGACAGTACAGGGAGCAGACAGCTTCACAACACCTAGAACAGACAGTACAGGGAGCTGATAGCTTCACAACACTTGGACAAGACAGTACAGGGAGCAAACAGCTTCACAACACCTAGACAAGACATTACAGGGAGCAGACAGCTTCACAACACCTAGACAAGACAGTACAGGGAGCAGCCAGCTTCACAACACCTAGACAAGACAGTACAGGGAGCAGACAGCTTCACAACACCTAGACAAGTCAATACAGGGAGCAGACAGCTTAAAAATACCTAGACAAGTCAGTACAGGGAGCAGACAGCTTCACAACACCTAGACAAGACAGTACAGGGAGCAGACAGCTTCACAACACCTAGAAAAGGCAGTACAGGGAGCAGACAGCGTCACAACACCTACACAAGACAGTACAGGGAGCAGACAGCTTCTCAACACCTGGACAAGACAGTACAGGGAGCAGACAGCTTCACAACACCTGGACAAGACAGTACAGGGAGCAGATAGCTTCACAACACCTGGACAAGACAGTACAGGGAGCAGACAGCTTCACAACACCTATACAAGACAGTAAAAGGTAGCAGATAGCTTCACAGCAACTGGACAAGACAGTACAGGGAGCAGATAGCTTCACAACACCTGTACAGACAGTACAGGGAGCACACAGCTTCACAACACCTGGACAAGAGAGTACAGGGAGCAGACAGCTTCACAACACCTAGACAAGACAGTACAGGGAACAGACAGCTTCACAACACCTGGACAAGACAGTACAGGGAGCAGACAGCTTCACATCACCTGGACAAGACAGGAAAGGGAGCAGACATTTTCGCAACACCTGGACAAGACAGTACAGGGAGCAGACAGCTTCACAACATCTGGATAAGACAGTACAGGGAGCAGACAGCTTCACAACACCTAGACATGACAATACAGGGAGCAGATAGCTTCACAGCACCTGGAAAAGACAGTACAGAGAGCAAACAGCTTCACAACACCTGGACAAGTCAGTACAGGGAGCAGACAGCTTCACAACACCTAGACAAGACAGTACAGGGAGCAGACAGCTTCACAACACCTAGACAAGACAGTACAGGGAGCAGACAGCGTCACAACACCTAGACAAGACAGTACAGGGAGCAGACAGCTTCTCAACACCTGGACAAGACAGTACAGGGAGCACACAGCTTCACAACACCTGGACAAGACAGTACAGGGAGCAGATAGCTTCACAACACCTGGACAAGACAGTACAGGGAGCAGACAGCTTCACAACACCTATACAAGACAGTAAAAGGTAGCAGATAGCTTAACAGCAACTGGACAAGACAGTACAGGGAGCAGACAGCTTCACAACACCTGGACAAGACAGTACAGGGAGCAGACAGCTTCACAACACCTAGACAAGACAGTACAGGGAGCAGACAGCTTCACAACACCTAGACATGACAGTACAGGGAGCAGACAGCTTCACAACACCTGGACAAGACAGTACAGGGAGCAGACAGCTTCACATCACCTGGACAAGACAGGAAAGGGAGCAGACATTTTCGCAACACCTGGACAAGACAGTACAGGGAGCAGACAGCTTCACAACACCTGGATAAGACAGTACAGGGAGCAGACAGCTTCACAACACCTAGACATGACAGTACAGGGAGCAGATAGCTTCACAGCACCTGGACAAGACAGTACAGAGAGCAAACAGCTTCACAACACCTAGACAAGACAGTACAGGGAGCAGACAGCTTCACAGCACCTGGACAAGACAGTACAGGGAGCAGACAGCTTCACAACACCTAGACATGACAGTACAGGGAGCAGATAGCTTCACAGCACCTGGACAAGACAGTACAGGGAGCAGACAGCTTCACAACACCTAGACAAGACAGTACAGGGAGCAGACAGCTTCACAACACCTAGACAATACAGGGAGCAGACAGCTTCACAACACCTAGACAAGACAGTACAGGGAGCAGACAGCTTCACAACACCTAGAACAGACAGTACAGGGAGCAGATAGCTTCACAACACTTGGACAAGACAGTACAGGGAGCAAACAGCTTCACAACACCTAGACAAGACATTACAGGGAGCAGACAGCTTCACAACACCTAGACAAGACAGTACAGGGAGCAGACAGCTTCACAACACCTAGACAAGACAGTACAGGGAGCAGACAGCTTCACAACACCTAGACAAGTCAATACAGGGAGCAGACAGCTTAAAAACACCTAGACAAGTCAGTACAGGGAGCAGACAGCTTCACAACACCTAGACAAGACAGCACAGGGAGCAGACAGCTTCACAACACCTAGAAAAGACAGTACAGGGAGCAGACAGCGTCACAACACCTAGACAAGACAGTACAGGGAGCAGACAGCTTCTCAACACCTGGACAAGACATTACAGAAGGAGCAGACAGCTTCACAACACCTGGACAAGACAGTACAGGGAGCAGATAGCTTCACAACACCTGGACAAGACAGTACAGGGAGCAGACAGCTTCACAACACCTATACAAGACAGTAAAAGGTAGCAGATAGCTTCACAGCAACTGGACAAGACAGTACAGGGAGCAGATAGCTTCACAACACCTGTACAGACAGTACAGGGAGCACACAGCTTCACAACACCTGGACAAGAGAGTACAGGGAGCAGACAGCTTCACAACACCTAGACAAGACAGTACAGGGAACAGACAGCTTCACAACACCTGGACAAGACAGTACAGGGAGCAGACAGCTTCACATCACCTGGACAAGACAGGAAAGGGAGCAGACATTTTCGCAACACCTGGACAAGACAGTACAGGGAGCAGACAGCTTCACAACACCTGGATAAGACAGTACAGGGAGCAGACAGCTTCACAACACCTAGACATGACAATACAGGGAGTAGATAGCTTCACAGCACCTGGAAAAGACAGTACAGAGAGCAAACAGCTTCACAACACCTAGACAAGTCAGTACAGGGAGCAGACAGCTTCACAACACCTAGACAAGACAGTACAGGGAGCAGACAGCTTCACAACACCTAGACAAGACAGTACAGGGAGCAGACAGCGTCACAACACCTAGACAAGACAGTACAGGGAGCAGACAGCTTCTCAACACCTGGACAAGACAGTACAGGGAGCACACAGCTTCACAACACCTGGACAAGAGAGTACAGGGAGCAGACAGCTTCACAACACCTAGACAAGACAGTACAGGGAACAGACAGCTTCACAACACCTGGACAAGACAGTACAGGGAGCAGACAGCTTCACATCACCTGGACAAGACAGGAAAGGGAGCAGACATTTTCGCAACACCTGGACAAGACAGTACAGGGAGCAGACAGCTTCACAACATCTGGATAAGACAGTACAGGGAGCAGACAGCTTCACAACACCTAGACATGACAATACAGGGAGCAGATAGCTTCACAGCACCTGGAAAAGACAGTACAGAGAGCAAACAGCTTCACAACACCTGGACAAGTCAGTACAGGGAGCAGACAGCTTCACAACACCTAGACAAGACAGTACAGGGAGCAGACAGCTTCACAACACCTAGACAAGACAGTACAGGGAGCAGACAGCGTCACAACACCTAGACAAGACAGTACAGGGAGCAGACAGCTTCTCAACACCTGGACAAGACAGTACAGGGAGCACACAGCTTCACAACACCTGGACAAGACAGTACAGGGAGCAGATAGCTTCACAACACCTGGACAAGACAGTACAGGGAGCAGACAGCTTCACAACACCTATACAAGACAGTAAAAGGTAGCAGATAGCTTAACAGCAACTGGACAAGACAGTACAGGGAGCAGACAGCTTCACAACACCTGGACAAGACAGTACAGGGAGCAGACAGCTTCACAACACCTAGACAAGACAGTACAGGGAGCAGACAGCTTCACAACACCTAGACATGACAGTACAGGGAGCAGACAGCTTCACAACACCTGGACAAGACAGTACAGGGAGCAGACAGCTTCACATCACCTGGACAAGACAGGAAAGGGAGCAGACATTTTCGCAACACCTGGACAAGACAGTACAGGGAGCAGACAGCTTCACAACACCTGGATAAGACAGTACAGGGAGCAGACAGCTTCACAACACCTAGACATGACAGTACAGGGAGCAGATAGCTTCACAGCACCTGGACAAGACAGTACAGAGAGCAAACAGCTTCACAACACCTAGACAAGACAGTACAGGGAGCAGACAGCTTCACAGCACCTGGACAAGACAGTACAGGGAGCAGACAGCTTCACAACACCTAGACATGACAGTACAGGGAGCAGATAGCTTCACAGCACCTGGACAAGACAGTACAGGGAGCAGACAGCTTCACAACACCTAGACAAGACAGTACAGGGAGCAGACAGCTTCACAACACCTAGACAATACAGGGAGCAGACAGCTTCACAACACCTAGACAAGACAGTACAGGGAGCAGACAGCTTCACAACACCTAGAACAGACAGTACAGGGAGCAGATAGCTTCACAACACTTGGACAAGACAGTACAGGGAGCAAACAGCTTCACAACACCTAGACAAGACATTACAGGGAGCAGACAGCTTCACAACACCTAGACAAGACAGTACAGGGAGCAGACAGCTTCACAACACCTAGACAAGACAGTACAGGGAGCAGACAGCTTCACAACACCTAGACAAGTCAATACAGGGAGCAGACAGCTTAAAAACACCTAGACAAGTCAGTACAGGGAGCAGACAGCTTCACAACACCTAGACAAGACAGCACAGGGAGCAGACAGCTTCACAACACCTAGAAAAGACAGTACAGGGAGCAGACAGCGTCACAACACCTAGACAAGACAGTACAGGGAGCAGACAGCTTCTCAACACCTGGACAAGACATTACAGAAGGAGCAGACAGCTTCACAACACCTGGACAAGACAGTACAGGGAGCAGATAGCTTCACAACACCTGGACAAGACAGTACAGGGAGCAGACAGCTTCACAACACCTATACAAGACAGTAAAAGGTAGCAGATAGCTTCACAGCAACTGGACAAGACAGTACAGGGAGCAGATAGCTTCACAACACCTGTACAGACAGTACAGGGAGCACACAGCTTCACAACACCTGGACAAGAGAGTACAGGGAGCAGACAGCTTCACAACACCTAGACAAGACAGTACAGGGAACAGACAGCTTCACAACACCTGGACAAGACAGTACAGGGAGCAGACAGCTTCACATCACCTGGACAAGACAGGAAAGGGAGCAGACATTTTCGCAACACCTGGACAAGACAGTACAGGGAGCAGACAGCTTCACAACACCTGGATAAGACAGTACAGGGAGCAGACAGCTTCACAACACCTAGACATGACAATACAGGGAGTAGATAGCTTCACAGCACCTGGAAAAGACAGTACAGAGAGCAAACAGCTTCACAACACCTAGACAAGTCAGTACAGGGAGCAGACAGCTTCACAACACCTAGACAAGACAGTACAGGGAGCAGACAGCTTCACAACACCTAGACAAGACAGTACAGGGAGCAGACAGCGTCACAACACCTAGACAAGACAGTACAGGGAGCAGACAGCTTCTCAACACCTGGACAAGACAGTACAGGGAGCACACAGCTTCACAACACCTGGACAAGACAGTACAGGGAGCAGATAGCTTCACAACACCTGGACAAGACAGTACAGGGAGCAGACAGCTTCACAACACCTATACAAGACAGTAAAAGGTAGCAGATAGCTTAACAGCAACTGGACAAGACAGTACAGGGAGCAGACAGCTTCACAACACCTGGACAAGACAGTACAGGGAGCAGACAGCTTCACAACACCTAGACAAGACAGTACAGGGAGCAGACAGCTTCACAACACCTAGACATGACAGTACAGGGAGCAGACAGCTTCACAACACCTGGACAAGACAGTACAGGGAGCAGACAGCTTCACATCACCTGGACAAGACAGGAAAGGGAGCAGACATTTTCGCAACACCTGGACAAGACAGTACAGGGAGCAGACAGCTTCACAACACCTGGATAAGACAGTACAGGGAGCAGACAGCTTCACAACACCTAGACATGACAGTACAGGGAGCAGATAGCTTCACAGCACCTGGAAAAGACAGTACAGAGAGCAAACAGCTTCACAACACCTAGACAAGATAGTACAGGGAGCAGACAGCTTCACAGCACCTGGACAAGACAGTACAGGGAGCAGACAGCTTCACAACACCTATTCAAGACAGTACAGGGAGCAGATAGCTTCACAACACCTAGACAAGACAGTACAGGGAGTTGATAGCTTCACAACACCTGGACAAGACAGTACAGGGAGCAGACAGCTTCACAACACCTAGACAAGACAGTACAGGGAGCAAACAGCTTCACAACACCTAGACAAGACAGTACAGGGAGCAGACAGCTTCACAACACCTAGAAAAGACAGTAAAGGTAGCAGATAGCTTCACAGCACCTGGACAAGACAGTACAGGGAGCAGACAGCTTCACAACACCTGGACAAGACAGTACAGGGAGCAGACAGCTTCACAACACCTAGACAAGACAGTACAGGGAGCAGACAGCTTCACAACACCTAGACAGTACAGGGAGCAGACAGCTTCACAACACCTAGACAAGACAGTACAGGGAGCAGACAACTTCACAACTCCTAGACAAGACAGTACAGAGAGCAAACAGCTTCACAACACCTAGACAAGACAGTACAGGGAGCAGACAGCTTCACAGCACCTGGACAAGACAGTACAGGGAGCAGACAGCTTCACAACACCTAGACAATATAGTACAGGGAGCAGATAGCTTCACAACACCTAGACAAGACAGTACAGGGAGCAGAGAGCTTCACAACACCTAGACAAGTCAGTACAGGTAGCAGATAGCTTCACAGCACCTGGACAAGACAGTACAGGGAGCAGACAGCTTCACAACACCTAGACAAGATAGTACAGGGAGCAGATAGCTTCACAACACCTAGACAAGACAGTACAGGGAGCAGACAGCTTCACAACACCTAGAAAAGACAGTAAAGGTAGCAGATAGCTTCACAGCACCTGGACAAGACAGTACAGGGAGCAGACAGCTTCACAACACCTGGACAATACAGTACAGGGAGCAGACAGCTTCACAACACCTAGACAAGACAGTACAGGGAGCAGACAGCTTCACAACACCTAGACAGTACAGGGAGCAGACAGCTTCACAACACCTAGACAAGACAGTACAGGGAGCAGACAGCTTCACAGCACCTGGACAAGACAGTACAGGGAGCAGACAGCTTCACAACACCTAGAACAGACAGAACAGGGAGAAGATATTTTCACAACACTTGGACAAGAAAGTACAGGGAGAAGAGAGCTTCACAAAACCTAGACAAGTCAGTACAGGGAGCAGACAGCTTCACAACACCTAGACAAGACAGTACAGGGAGCAGACAGCTTCACAACACCTAGAACAGACAGTACAGGGAGCAGATAGCTTCACAACACTTGGACAAGACAGTACAGGGAGCAAACAGCTTCACAACACCTAGACAAGACATTTCAGGGAGCAGACAGCTTCACAACACCTAGACAAGACAGTACAGGGAGCAGAAAGCTTCACAACACCTAGACAAGACAGTACAGGGAGCAAACAGCTTCACAACACCTAGACAAGACAGTACAGGGAGCAGACAGCTTCACAACACCTAGAAAAGACAGTAAAGGTAGCAGATAGCTTCACAGCACCTGGACAAGACAGTACAGGGAGCAGACAGCTTCACAACACCTGGACAAGACAGTACAGGGAGCAGACAGCTTCACAACACCTAGACAAGACAGTACAGGGAGCAGACAGCTTCACAACACCTAGACAGTACAGGGAGCAGACAGCTTCACAACACCTAGACAAGACAGTACAGGGAGCAGACAACTTCACAACTCCTAGACAAGACAGTACAGAGAGCAAACAGCTTCACAACACCTAGACAAGACAGTACAGGGAGCAGACAGCTTCACAGCACCTGGACAAGACAGTACAGGGAGCAGACAGCTTCACAACACCTAGACAATATAGTACAGGGAGCAGATAGCTTCACAACACCTAGACAAGACAGTACAGGGAGCAGAGAGCTTCACAACACCTAGACAAGTCAGTACAGGTAGCAGATAGCTTCACAGCACCTGGACAAGACAGTACAGGGAGCAGACAGCTTCACAACACCTAGACAAGATAGTACAGGGAGCAGATAGCTTCACAACACCTAGACAAGACAGTACAGGGAGCAGACAGCTTCACAACACCTAGAAAAGACAGTAAAGGTAGCAGATAGCTTCACAGCACCTGGACAAGACAGTACAGGGAGCAGACAGCTTCACAACACCTGGACAAGACAGTACAGGGAGCAGACAGCTTCACAACACCTAGACAAGACAGTACAGGGAGCAGACAGCTTCACAACACCTAGACAGTACAGGGAGCAGACAGCTTCACAACACCTAGACAAGACAGTACAGGGAGAAGACAGCTTCACAGCACCTGGACAAGACAGTACAGGGAGCAGACAGCTTCACAACACCTAGAACAGACAGAACAGGGAGAAGATATTTTCACAACACTTGGACAAGAAGGTACAGGGAGAAGAGAGCTTCACAAAACCTAGACAAGACAGTACAGGGAGCAGACAGCTTCACAAAACCTAGACAAGACAGTACAGGGAGCAGACAGCTTCACAACACCTAGAACAGACAGTACAGGGAGCAGATAGCTTCACAACACTTGGACAAGACAGTACAGGGAGCAAACAGCTTCACAACACCTAGACAAGACATTTCAGGGAGCAGACAGCTTCACAACACCTAGACAAGACAGTACAGGGAGCAGACAGCTTCACAACACCTAGACAAGACAGTACAGGGAGCAGACAGCTTCACAACACCTAGACAAGTCAATACAGGGAGCAGACAGCTTAAAAACACCTAGACAAGCCAGTACAGGGAGCAGATAGCTTCACAGCACCTGGACAAGACAGTACAGGGAGCAGACAGCTTCACAACACCTGGACAAGACAGTACAGGGAGCAGACAGCTTCACAACACCTAGACAAGACAGTACAGGGAGCAGACAGCTTCACAACACCTAGACAGTACAGGGAGCAGACAGCTTCACAACACCTAGACAAGACAGTACAGGGAGCAGACAACTTCACAACTCCTAGACAAGACAGTACAGAGAGCAGACAGCTTCACAACACCTAGACAATATAGTACATGGAGCAGATAGCTTCACAACACCTAGACAAGACAGTACAGGGAGCAGAGAGCTTCACAACACCTAGACAAGTCAGTACAGGTAGCAGATAGCTTCACAGCACCTGGACAAGACAGTACAGGGAGCAGACACCTTCACAACACCTAGAACAGACAGAACAGGGAGAAGATATTTTCACAACACTTGGACAAGAAAGTACAGGGAGCAGACAGCTTCACAACACCTAGACAAGACAGTACAGGGAGCAGACAGCTTCACAACACCTAGAAAAGACAGTAAAGGTAGCAGATAGCTTCACAGCACCTGGACAAGACAGTACAGGGAGCAGACAGCTTCACAACACCTGGACAAGACAGTACAGGGAGCAGACAGCTTCACAACACCTAGACAAGACAGTACAGGGAGCAGACAGCTTCACAACACCTAGACAGTACAGGGAGCAGACAGCTTCACAACACCTAGACAAGACAGTACAGGGAGCAGACAGCTTCACAGCACCTGGACAAGACAGTACAGGGAGCAGACAGCTTCACAACACCTAGACAAGATAGTACAGGGAGCAGATAGCTTCACAACACCTAGACAAGACAGTACAGGGAGCAGAGAGCTTCACAACACCTAGACAAGACAGTACAGGTAGCAGATAGCTTCACAGCACCTGGACAAGAAAGTACAGGGAGCAGACAGCTTCACAACACCTAGAAAAGACAGTAAAGGTAGCAGATAGCTTTACAACACCTAGAAAAGACAGTAAAGGTAGCAGATAGCTTCACAGCACCTGGACAAGACAGTACAGGGAGCAGACAGCTTCACAACACCTGGACAAGACAGTACAGGGAGCAGACAGCTTCACAACACCTAGACAAGACAGTACAGGGAGCAGACAGCTTCACAACACCTAGACAGTACAGGGAGCAGACAGCTTCACAACACCTAGACAAGACAGTACAGGGAGCAGACAGCTTCACAGCACCTGGACAAGACAGTACAGGGAGCAGACAGCTTCACAACACCTAGACAAGACAGTACAGGGAGCAGACAACTTCACAACTCCTAGACAAGACAGTACAGAGAGCAAACAGCTTCACAACACCTAGACAAGACAGTACAGGGAGCAGACAGCTTCACAGCACCTGGACAAGACAGTACAGGGAGCAGACAGCTTCACAACACCTAGACAAGATAGTACAGGGAGCAGATAGCTTCACAACACCTAGACAAGACAGTACAGGGAGCAGAGAGCTTCACAACACCTAGACAAGACAGTACAGGTAGCATATAGCTTCACAGCACCTGGACAAGACAGTACAGGGAGCAGACACCTTCACAACACCTAGAACAGACAGAACAGGGAGAAGATATTTTCACAACACTTGGACAAGAAAGTACAGGGAGAAGACAGCTTCACAAAACCTAGACAAGACAGTACAGGGAGCAGACAGCTTCACAACACCTAGACAAGACAGTACAGGGAGCAGACAGCTTCACAACACCTAGAACAGACAGTACAGGGAGCAGATAGCTTCACAACACTTGGACAAGACAGTACAGGGAGCAAACAGCTTCACAACACCTAGACAAGACATTTCAGGGAGCAGACAGCTTCACAACACCTAGACAAGACAGTACAGGGGGCAGACAGCTTCACAACACCTAGACAAGACAGTACAGGGAGCAGACAGCTTCACAACACCTAGACAAGTCAATACAGGGAGCAGACAGCTTAAAAACACCTAGACAAGCCAGTACAGGGAGCAGACAGCTTCACAACACCTAGACAAGACAGTACAGGGAGCAGACAGCTTCACAACACCTAGACAAGACAGTACAGGGAGCAGACAGCGTCACAACACCTTGACAAGACAGTACAGGGAGCAGACAGCTTCTCAACACCTGGACAAGACAGTACAGGGAGCACACAGCTTCACAACACCTGGACAAGACAGTACAGGGAGCAGATAGCTTCACAACACCTGGACAAGACAGTACAGGGAGCAGACAGCTTCACAACACCTATACAAGACAGTAAAAGGTAGCAGATAGCTTCACAGCAACTGGACAAGACAGTACAGGGAGCAGATAGCTTCACAACACCTGGACAGACAGTACAGGGAGCACACAGCTTCACAACACCTGGACAAGACAGGAAAGGGAGCAGACATTTTCGCAACACCTGGACAAGACAGTACAGGGAGCAGACAGCTTCACAACACCTGGATAAGACAGTACAGGGAGCAGACAGCTTCACAACACCTAGACATGACAGTACAGGGAGCAGACAGCTTCACAACACCTGGACAAGACAGTACAGGGAGCAGACAGCTTCACATCACCTGGACAAGACAGGAAAGGGAGCAGACATTTTCGCAACACCTGGACAAGACAGTACAGGGAGCAGACAGCTTCACAACACCTGGATAAGACAGTACAGGGAGCAGACAGCTTCACAACACCTAGACATGACAGTACAGGGAGCAGATAGCTTCACAGCACCTGGAAAAGACAGTACAGAGAGCAAACAGCTTCACAACACCTAGACATGACAGTACAGGGAGCAGACAGCTTCACAGCACCTGGACAAGACAGTACAGGGAGCAGACAGCTTCACAACACCTATTCAAGACAGTACAGGGAGCAGATAGCTTCACAACACCTAGACAAGACAGTACAGGGAGTTGATAGCTTCACAACACCTGGACAAGACAGTACAGGGAGCAGACAGCTTCACAACACCTAGACAAGACAGTACAGGGAGCAAACAGCTTCACAACACCTAGACAAGACAGTACAGGGAGCAGACAGCTTCACAACACCTAGAAAAGACAGTAAAGGTAGCAGATAGCTTCACAGCACCTGGACAAGACAGTACAGGGAGCAGACAGCTTCACAACACCTGGACAAGACAGTACAGGGAGCAGACAGCTTCACAACACCTAGACAAGACAGTACAGGGAGCAGACAGCTTCACAACACCTAGACAGTACAGGGAGCAGACAGCTTCACAACACCTAGACAAGACAGTACAGGGAGCAGACAACTTCACAACTCCTAGACAAGACAGTACAGAGAGCAAACAGCTTCACAACACCTAGACAAGACAGTACAGGGAGCAGACAGCTTCACAGCACCTGGACAAGACAGTACAGGGAGCAGACAGCTTCACAACACCTAGACAAGATAGTACAGGGAGCAGATAGCTTCACAACACCTAGACAAGACAGTACAGGGAGCAGAGAGCTTCACAACACCTAGACAAGACAGTACAGGTAGCAGATAGCTTCACAGCACCTGGACAAGACAGTACAGGGAGCAGACACCTTCACAACACCTAGAACAGACAGAACAGGGAGAAGATATTTTCACAACACTTGGACAAGAAGGTACAGGGAGCAGACAGCTTCACAACACCTAGACAAGACAGTACAGGGAGCAGACAGCTTCACAACACCTAGAAAAGACGGTAAAGGTAGCAGAAAGCTTCACAGCACCTGGACAAGACAGTACAGGGAGCAGACAGCTTCACAACACCTGGACAAGACAGTACAGGGAGCAGACAGCTTCACAACACCTAGACAAGACAGTACAGGGAGCAGACAGCTTCACAACACCTAGACATGACAGTACAGGGAGCAGACAGCTTCACAACACCTGGACAAGACAGTACAGGGAGCAGACAGCTTCACATCACCTGGACAAGACAGGAAAGGGAGCAGACATTTTCGCAACACCTGGACAAGACAGTACAGGGAGCAGACAGCTTCACAACACCTGGATAAGACAGTACAGGGAGCAGACAGCTTCACAACACCTAGACATGACAGTACAGGGAGCAGATAGCTTCACAGCACCTGGAAAAGACAGTACAGAGAGCAAACAGCTTCACAACACCTAGACAAGACAGTACAGGGAGCAGACAGCTTCACAGCACCTGGACAAGACAGTACAGGGAGCAGACAGCTTCACAACACCTATTCAAGACAGTACAGGGAGCAGATAGCTTCACAACACCTAGACAAGACAGTACAGGGAGTTGATAGCTTCACAACACCTGGACAAGACAGTACAGGGAGCAGACAGCTTCACAACACCTAGACAAGACAGTACAGGGAGCAAACAGCTTCACAACACATAGACAAGACAGTACAGGGAGCAGACAGCTTCACAACACCTAGAAAAGACAGTAAAGGTAGCAGATAGCTTCACAGCACCTGGACAAGACAGTACAGGGAGCAGACAGCTTCACAACACCTGGACAAGACAGTACAGGGAGCAGACAGCTTCACAACACCTAGACAAGACAGTACAGGGAGCAGACAGCTTCACAACACCTAGACAGTACAGGGAGCAGACAGCTTCACAACACCTAGACAAGACAGTACAGGGAGCAGACAACTTCACAACTCCTAGACAAGACAGTACAGAGAGCAAACAGCTTCACAACACCTAGACAAGACAGTACAGGGAGCAGACAGCTTCACAGCACCTGGACAAGACAGTACAGGGAGCAGACAGCTTCACAACACCTAGACAATATAGTACAGGGAGCAGATAGCTTCACAACACCTAGACAAGACAGTACAGGGAGCAGAGAGCTTCACAACACCTAGACAAGTCAGTACAGGTAGCAGATAGCTTCACAGCACCTGGACAAGACAGTACAGGGAGCAGACACCTTCACAACACCTAGAACAGACAGAACAGGGAGAAGATATTTTCACAACACTTGGACAAGAAGGTACAGGGAGCAGACAGCTTCACAACACCTAGACAAGACAGTACAGGGAGCAGACAGCTTCACAACACCTAGAAAAGACACTAAAGGTAGCAGATAGCTTCACAGCACCTGGACAAGACAGTACAGGGAGCAGACAGCTTCACAACACCTGTACAAGACAGTACAGGGAGCAGACAGCTTCACAACACCTAGACAAGACAGTACAGGGAGCAGACAGCTTCACAACACCTAGACATGACAGTACAGGGAGCAGACAGCTTCACAACACCTGGACAAGACAGTACAGGGAGCAGACAGCTTCACATCACCTGGACAAGACAGGAAAGGGAGCAGACATTTTCGCAACACCTGGACAAGACAGTACAGGGAGCAGACAGCTTCACAACACCTGGATAAGACAGTACAGGGAGCAGACAGCTTCACAACACCTAGACATGACAGTACAGGGAGCAGATATCTTCACAGCACCTGGAAAAGACAGTACAGAGAGCAAACAGCTTCACAACACCTAGACAAGACAGTACAGGGAGCAGATAGCTTCACAACACCTAGACAAGACAGTACAGGGAGTTGATAGCTTCACAACACCTGGACAAGACAGTACAGGGAGCAGACAGCTTCACAACACCTAGACAAGACAGTACAGGGAGCAAACAGCTTCACAACACCTAGACAAGACAGTACAGGGAGCAGACAGCTTCACAACACCTAGAAAAGACAGTAAAGGTAGCAGATAGCTTCACAGCACCTGGACAAGACAGTACAGGGAGCAGACAGCTTCACAACACCTGGACAAGACAGTACAGAGAGCAGACAGCTTCACAACACCTAGACAAGACAGTACAGGGAGCAGACAGCTTCACAACACCTAGACAGTACAGGGAGCAGACAGCTTCACAACACCTAGACAAGACAGTACAGGGAGCAGACAACTTCACAACTCCTAGACAAGACAGTACAGAGAGCAAACAGCTTCACAACACCTAGACAAGACAGTACAGGGAGCAGACAGCTTCACAGCACCTGGACAAGACAGTACAGGGAGCAGACAGCTTCACAACACCTAGACAATATAGTACAGGGAGCAGATAGCTTCACAACACCTAGACAAGACAGTACAGGGAGCAGAGAGCTTCACAACACCTAGACAAGTCAGTACAGGTAGCAGATAGCTTCACAGCACCTGGACAAGACAGTACAGGGAGCAGACACCTTCACAACATCTAGAACAGACAGAACAGGGAGAAGATATTTTCACAACACTTGGACAAGAAAGTACAGGGAGCAGACAGCTTCACAACACCTAGACAAGACAGTACAGGGAGCAGACAGCTTCACAACACCTAGAAAAGACAGTAAAGGTAGCAGATAGCTTCACAGCACCTGGACAAGACAGTACAGGGAGCAGACAGCTTCACAACACCTGGACAAGACAGTACAGGGAGCAGACAGCTTCACAACACCTAGACAAGACAGTACAGGGAGCAGACAGCTTCACAACACCTAGACAGTACAGGGAGCAGACAGCTTCACAACACCTAGACAAGACAGTACAGGGAGCAGACAGCTTCACAGCACCTGGACAAGACAGTACAGGGAGCAGACAGCTTCACAACACCTAGACAAGATAGTACAGGGAGCAGATAGCTTCACAACACCTAGACAAGACAGTACAGGGAGCAGAGAGCTTCACAACACCTAGACAAGACAGTACAGGTAGCAGATAGCTTCACAGCACCTGGACAAGACAGTACAGGGAGCAGACACCTTCACAACACCTAGAACAGACAGAACAGGGAGAAGATATTTTCACAACACTTGGACAAGAAAGTACAGGGAGCAGACAGCTTCACAACACCTAGAAAAGACAGTAAAGGTAGCAGATAGCTTCACAACACCTAGAAAAGACAGTAAAGGTAGCAGATAGCTTCACAGCACCTGGACAAGACAGTACAGGGAGCAAACAGCTTCACAACACCTGGACAAGACAGTACAGGGAGCAGACAGCTTCACAACACCTAGACAAGACAGTACAGGGAGCAGACAGCTTCACAACACCTAGACAGTACAGGGAGCAGACAGCTTCACAACACCTAGACAAGACAGTACAGGGAGCAGACAGCTTCACAGCAACTGGACAAGACAGTACAGGGAGCAGACAGCTTCACAACACCTAGACAAGATAGTACAGGGAGCAGATAGCTTCACAACACCTAGACAAGACAGTACAGGGAGCAGAGAGCTTCACAACACCTAGACAAGACAGTACAGGGAGCAGATAGCTTCACAGCACCTGGACAAGACAGTACAGGGAGCAGACACCTTCACAACACCTAGAACAGACAGAACAGGGAGAAGATATTTTCACAACACTTGGACAAGAAAGTACAGGGAGCAGACAGCTTCACAACTCCTAGAAAAGACAGTAAAGGTAGCAGATAGCTTCACAGCACCTGGACAAGACAGTACAGGGAGCGGACAGCTTCACAACACCTGGACAAGACAGTACAGGGAGCAGACAGCTTCACAACACCTACACAAGACAGTACAGGGAGCAGACAGCTTCACAGCACCTGGACAAGACAGTACAGGGAGCAGACAGCTTCACAACACCTGGACAAGACAGTACAGGGAGCAGACAGCTTCACAACACCTAGACAAGACAGTAAAGGGAGCAGACAGCTTCACAACACCTAGACAGTACAGGGAGCAGACAGCTTCACAACACCTAGACAAGACAGTACAGGGAGCAGACAACTTCACAACTCCTAGACAAGACAGTACAGAGAGCAAACAGCTTCACAACACCTAGACAAGACAGTACAGGGAGCAGACAGCTTCACAGCACCTGGACAAGACAGTACAGGGAGCAGACAGCTTCACAACACCTAGACAATATAGTACAGGGAGCAGATAGCTTCACAACACCTAGACAAGACAGTACAGGGAGCAGAGAGCTTCACAACACCTAGACAAGTCAGTACAGGTAGCAGATAGCTTCACAGCACCTGGACAAGACAGTACAGGGAGCAGACACCTTCACAACACCTAGAACAGACAGAACAGGGAGAAGATATTTTCACAACACTTGGACAAGAAGGTACAGGGAGCAGACAGCTTCACAACACCTAGACAAGACAGTACAGGGAGCAGACAGCTTCACAACACCTAGAAAAGACAGTAAAGGTAGCAGATAGCTTCACAGCACCTGGACAAGACAGTACAGGGAGCAGACAGCTTCACAACACCTGTACAAGACAGTACAGGGAGCAGACAGCTTCACAACACCTAGACAAGACAGTACAGGGAGCAGACAGCTTCACAACACCTGGACAAGACAGTACAGGGAGCAGACAGCTTCACAACACCTGGATAAGACAGTACAGGGAGCAGACAGCTTCACAACACCTAGACATGACAGTACAGGGAGCAGATATCTTCACAGCACCTGGAAAAGACAGTACAGAGAGCAAACAGCTTCACAACACCTAGACAAGACAGTACAGGGAGCAGATAGCTTCACAACACCTAGACAAGACAGTACAGGGAGTTGATAGCTTCACAACACCTGGACAAGACAGTACAGGGAGCAGACAGCTTCACAACACCTAGACAAGACAGTACAGGGAGCAAACAGCTTCACAACACCTAGACAAGACAGTACAGGGAGCAGACAGCGTCACAACACCTAGACAAGACAGTACAGGGAGCAGACAGCTTCTCAACACCTGGACAAGACAGTACAGGGAGCACACAGCTTCACAACACCTGGACAAGACAGTACAGGGAGCAGATAGCTTCACAACACCTGGACAAGACAGTACAGGGAGCAGACAGCTTCACAACACCTATACAAGACAGTAAAAGGTAGCAGATAGCTTCACAGCAACTGGACAAGACAGTACAGTTGGGCAGATAGCTTCACAACACCTGGACAGACAGTACAGGGAGCACACAGCTTCACAACACCTGGACAAGACAGTACAGGGAGCAGACAGCTTCACAACACCTAGACAGTACAGGGAGCAGACAGCTTCACAACACCTAGACAAGACAGTACAGGGAGCAGACAGCTTCACAGCAACTGGACAAGACAGTACAGGGAGCAGACAGCTTCACAACACCTAGACAAGATAGTACAGGGAGCAGATAGCTTCACAACACCTAGACAAGACAGTACAGGGAGCAGAGAGCTTCACAACACCTAGACAAGACAGTACAGGGAGCAGATAGCTTCACAGCACCTGGACAAGACAGTACAGGGAGCAGACACCTTCACAACACCTAGAACAGACAGAACAGGGAGAAGATATTTTCACAACACTTGGACAAGAAAGTACAGGGAGCAGACAGCTTCACAACTCCTAGAAAAGACAGTAAAGGTAGCAGATAGCTTCACAGCACCTGGACAAGACAGTACAGGGAGCGGACAGCTTCACAACACCTGGACAAGACAGTACAGGGAGCAGACAGCTTCACAACACCTACACAAGACAGTACAGGGAGCAGACAGCTTCACAGCACCTGGACAAGACAGTACAGGGAGCAGACAGCTTCACAACACCTGGACAAGACAGTACAGGGAGCAGACAGCTTCACAACACCTAGACAAGACAGTAAAGGGAGCAGACAGCTTCACAACACCTAGACAGTACAGGGAGCAGACAGCTTCACAACACCTAGACAAGACAGTACAGGGAGCAGACAACTTCACAACTCCTAGACAAGACAGTACAGAGAGCAAACAGCTTCACAACACCTAGACAAGACAGTACAGGGAGCAGACAGCTTCACAGCACCTGGACAAGACAGTACAGGGAGCAGACAGCTTCACAACACCTAGACAATATAGTACAGGGAGCAGATAGCTTCACAACACCTAGACAAGACAGTACAGGGAGCAGAGAGCTTCACAACACCTAGACAAGTCAGTACAGGTAGCAGATAGCTTCACAGCACCTGGACAAGACAGTACAGGGAGCAGACACCTTCACAACACCTAGAACAGACAGAACAGGGAGAAGATATTTTCACAACACTTGGACAAGAAGGTACAGGGAGCAGACAGCTTCACAACACCTAGACAAGACAGTACAGGGAGCAGACAGCTTCACAACACCTAGAAAAGACAGTAAAGGTAGCAGATAGCTTCACAGCACCTGGACAAGACAGTACAGGGAGCAGACAGCTTCACAACACCTGTACAAGACAGTACAGGGAGCAGACAGCTTCACAACACCTAGACAAGACAGTACAGGGAGCAGACAGCTTCACAACACCTAGACATGACAGTACAGGGAGCAGACAGCTTCACAACACCTGGACAAGACAGTACAGGGAGCAGACAGCTTCACATCACCTGGACAAGACAGGAAAGGGAGCAGACATTTTCGCAACACCTGGACAAGACAGTACAGGGAGCAGACAGCTTCACAACACCTGGATAAGACAGTACAGGGAGCAGACAGCTTCACAACACCTAGACATGACAGTACAGGGAGCAGATATCTTCACAGCACCTGGAAAAGACAGTACAGAGAGCAAACAGCTTCACAACACCTAGACAAGACAGTACAGGGAGCAGATAGCTTCACAACACCTAGACAAGACAGTACAGGGAGTTGATAGCTTCACAACACCTGGACAAGACAGTACAGGGAGCAGACAGCTTCACAACACCTAGACAAGACAGTACAGGGAGCAAACAGCTTCACAACACCTAGACAAGACAGTACAGGGAGCAGACAGCGTCACAACACCTAGACAAGACAGTACAGGGAGCAGACAGCTTCTCAACACCTGGACAAGACAGTACAGGGAGCACACAGCTTCACAACACCTGGACAAGACAGTACAGGGAGCAGATAGCTTCACAACACCTGGACAAGACAGTACAGGGAGCAGACAGCTTCACAACACCTATACAAGACAGTAAAAGGTAGCAGATAGCTTCACAGCAACTGGACAAGACAGTACAGTTGGGCAGATAGCTTCACAACACCTGGACAGACAGTACAGGGAGCACACAGCTTCACAACACCTGGACAAGACAGGAAAGGGAGCAGACATTTTCGCAACACCTGGACAAGACAGTACAGGGAGCAGACAGCTTCACAACACCTGGATAAGACAGTACAGGGAGCAGACAGCTTCACAACACCTAGACATGACAGTACAGGGAGCAGACAGCTTCACAACACCTGGACAAGACAGTACAGGGAGCAGACAGCTTCACATCACCTGGACAAGACAGGAAAGGGAGCAGACATTTTCGCAACACCTGGACAAGACAGTACAGGGAGCAGAAAGCTTCACAACACCTGGATAAGACAGTACAGGGAGCAGACAGCTTCACAACACCTAGACATGACAGTACAGGGAGCAGATAGCTTCACAGCACCTGGAAAAGACAGTACAGAGAGCAAACAGCTTCACAACACCTAGACAAGACAGTACAGGGAGCAGACAGCTTCACAGCACCTGGACAAGACAGTACAGGGAGCAGACAGCTTCACAACACCTATTCAAGACAGTACAGGGAGCAGACAGCTTCACAACACCTAGACAAGACAGTACAGGGAGCAGACAACTTCACAACTCCTAGACAAGACAGTACAGAGAGCAAACAGCTTCACAACACCTAGACAAGACAGTACAGGGAGCAGACAGCTTCACAGCACCTGGACAAGACAGTACAGGGAGCAGACAGCTTCACAACACCTAGACAATATAGTACAGGGAGCAGATAGCTTCACAACACCTAGACAAGACAGTACAGGGAGCAGAGAGCTTCACAACACCTAGACAAGTCAGTACAGGTAGCAGATAGCTTCACAGCACCTGGACAAGACAGTACAGGGAGCAGACACCTTCACAACACCTAGAACAGACAGAACAGGGAGAAGATATTTTCACAACACTTGGACAAGAAGGTACAGGGAGCAGACAGCTTCACAACACCTAGACAAGACAGTACAGGGAGCAGACAGCTTCACAACACCTAGAAAAGACAGTAAAGGTAGCAGATAGCTTCACAGCACCTGGACAAGACAGTACAGGGAGCAGACAGCTTCACAACACCTGTACAAGACAGTACAGGGAGCAGACAGCTTCACAACACCTAGACAAGACAGTACAGGGAGCAGACAGCTTCACAACACCTAGACATGACAGTACAGGGAGCAGACAGCTTCACAACACCTGGACAAGACAGTACAGGGAGCAGACAGCTTCACATCACCTGGACAAGACAGGAAAGGGAGCAGACATTTTCGCAACACCTGGACAAGACAGTACAGGGAGCAGACAGCTTCACAACACCTGGATAAGACAGTACAGGGAGCAGACAGCTTCACAACACCTAGACATGACAGTACAGGGAGCAGATATCTTCACAGCACCTGGAAAAGACAGTACAGAGAGCAAACAGCTTCACAACACCTAGACAAGACAGTACAGGGAGCAGATAGCTTCACAACACCTAGACAAGACAGTACAGGGAGTTGATAGCTTCACAACACCTGGACAAGACAGTACAGGGAGCAGACAGCTTCACAACACCTAGACAAGACAGTACAGGGAGCAAACAGCTTCACAACACCTAGACAAGACAGTACAGGGAGCAGACAGCGTCACAACACCTAGACAAGACAGTACAGGGAGCAGACAGCTTCTCAACACCTGGACAAGACAGTACAGGGAGCACACAGCTTCACAACACCTGGACAAGACAGTACAGGGAGCAGATAGCTTCACAACACCTGGACAAGACAGTACAGGGAGCAGACAGCTTCACAACACCTATACAAGACAGTAAAAGGTAGCAGATAGCTTCACAGCAACTGGACAAGACAGTACAGTTGGGCAGATAGCTTCACAACACCTGGACAGACAGTACAGGGAGCACACAGCTTCACAACACCTGGACAAGACAGGAAAGGGAGCAGACATTTTCGCAACACCTGGACAAGACAGTACAGGGAGCAGACAGCTTCACAACACCTGGATAAGACAGTACAGGGAGCAGACAGCTTCACAACACCTAGACATGACAGTACAGGGAGCAGACAGCTTCACAACACCTGGACAAGACAGTACAGGGAGCAGACAGCTTCACATCACCTGGACAAGACAGGAAAGGGAGCAGACATTTTCGCAACACCTGGACAAGACAGTACAGGGAGCAGAAAGCTTCACAACACCTGGATAAGACAGTACAGGGAGCAGACAGCTTCACAACACCTAGACATGACAGTACAGGGAGCAGATAGCTTCACAGCACCTGGAAAAGACAGTACAGAGAGCAAACAGCTTCACAACACCTAGACAAGACAGTACAGGGAGCAGACAGCTTCACAGCACCTGGACAAGACAGTACAGGGAGCAGACAGCTTCACAACACCTATTCAAGACAGTACAGGGAGCAGATAGCTTCACAACACCTAGACAAGACAGTACAGGGAGTTGATAGCTTCACAACACCTGGACAAGACAGTACAGGGAGCAGACAGCTTCACAACACCTAGACAAGACAGTACAGGGAGCAAACAGCTTCACAACACCTAGACAAGACAGTACAGGGAGCAGACAGCTTCACAACACCTAGAAAAGACAGTAAAGGTAGCAGATAGCTTCACAGCACCTGGACAAGACAGTACAGGGAGCAGACAGCTTCACAACACCTGGACAAGACAGTACAGGGAGCAGACAGCTTCACAACACCTAGACAAGACAGTACAGGGAGCAGACAGCTTCACAACACCTAGACAGTACAGGGAGCAGACAGCTTCACAACACCTAGACAAGACAGTACAGGGAGCAGACAACTTCACAACTCCTAGACAAGACAGTACAGAGAGCAAACAGCTTCACAACACCTAGACAAGACAGTACAGGGAGCAGACAGCTTCACAGCACCTGGACAAGACAGTACAGGGAGCAGACAGCTTCACAACACCTAGACAAGATAGTACAGGGAGCAGATAGCTTCACAACACCTAGACAAGACAGTACAGGGAGCAGAGAGCTTCACAACACCTAGACAAGACAGTACAGGTAGCAGATAGCTTCACAGCACCTGGACAAGACAGTACAGGGAGCAGACACCTTCACAACACCTAGAACAGACAGAACAGGGAGAAGATATTTTCACAACACTTGGACAAGAAGGTACAGGGAGCAGACAGCTTCACAACACCTAGACAAGACAGTACAGGGAGCAGACAGCTTCACAACACCTAGAAAAGACGGTAAAGGTAGCAGAAAGCTTCACAGCACCTGGACAAGACAGTACAGGGAGCAGACAGCTTCACAACACCTGGACAAGACAGTACAGGGAGCAGACAGCTTCACAACACCTAGACAAGACAGTACAGGGAGCAGACAGCTTCACAACACCTAGACATGACAGTACAGGGAGCAGACAGCTTCACAACACCTGGACAAGACAGTACAGGGAGCAGACAGCTTCACATCACCTGGACAAGACAGGAAAGGGAGCAGACATTTTCGCAACACCTGGACAAGACAGTACAGGGAGCAGACAGCTTCACAACACCTGGATAAGACAGTACAGGGAGCAGACAGCTTCACAACACCTAGACATGACAGTACAGGGAGCAGATAGCTTCACAGCACCTGGAAAAGACAGTACAGAGAGCAAACAGCTTCACAACACCTAGACAAGACAGTACAGGGAGCAGACAGCTTCACAGCACCTGGACAAGACAGTACAGGGAGCAGACAGCTTCACAACACCTATTCAAGACAGTACAGGGAGCAGATAGCTTCACAACACCTAGACAAGACAGTACAGGGAGTTGATAGCTTCACAACACCTGGACAAGACAGTACAGGGAGCAGACAGCTTCACAACACCTAGACAAGACAGTACAGGGAGCAAACAGCTTCACAACACATAGACAAGACAGTACAGGGAGCAGACAGCTTCACAACACCTAGAAAAGACAGTAAAGGTAGCAGATAGCTTCACAGCACCTGGACAAGACAGTACAGGGAGCAGACAGCTTCACAACACCTGGACAAGACAGTACAGGGAGCAGACAGCTTCACAACACCTAGACAAGACAGTACAGGGAGCAGACAGCTTCACAACACCTAGACAGTACAGGGAGCAGACAGCTTCACAACACCTAGACAAGACAGTACAGGGAGCAGACAACTTCACAACTCCTAGACAAGACAGTACAGAGAGCAAACAGCTTCACAACACCTAGACAAGACAGTACAGGGAGCAGACAGCTTCACAGCACCTGGACAAGACAGTACAGGGAGCAGACAGCTTCACAACACCTAGACAATATAGTACAGGGAGCAGATAGCTTCACAACACCTAGACAAGACAGTACAGGGAGCAGAGAGCTTCACAACACCTAGACAAGTCAGTACAGGTAGCAGATAGCTTCACAGCACCTGGACAAGACAGTACAGGGAGCAGACACCTTCACAACACCAAGAACAGACAGAACAGGGAGAAGATATTTTCACAACACTTGGACAAGAAGGTACAGGGAGCAGACAGCTTCACAACACCTAGACAAGACAGTACAGGGAGCAGACAGCTTCACAACACCTAGAAAAGACAGTAAAGGTAGCAGATAGCTTCACAGCACCTGGACAAGACAGTACAGGGAGCAGACAGCTTCACAACACCTGTACAAGACAGTACAGGGAGCAGACAGCTTCACAACACCTAGACAAGACAGTACAGGGAGCAGACAGCTTCACAACACCTAGACATGACAGTACAGGGAGCAGACAGCTTCACAACACCTGGACAAGACAGTACAGGGAGCAGACAGCTTCACATCACCTGGACAAGACAGGAAAGGGAGCAGACATTTTCGCAACACCTGGACAAGACAGTACAGGGAGCAGACAGCTTCACAACACCTGGATAAGACAGTACAGGGAGCAGACAGCTTCACAACACCTAGACATGACAGTACAGGGAGCAGATATCTTCACAGCACCTGGAAAAGACAGTACAGAGAGCAAACAGCTTCACAACACCTAGACAAGACAGTACAGGGAGCAGATAGCTTCACAACACCTAGACAAGACAGTACAGGGAGTTGATAGCTTCACAACACCTGGACAAGACAGTACAGGGAGCAGACAGCTTCACAACACCTAGACAAGACAGTACAGGGAGCAAACAGCTTCACAACACCTAGACAAGACAGTACAGGGAGCAGACAGCTTCACAACACCTAGAAAAGACAGTAAAGGTAGCAGATAGCTTCACAGCACCTGGACAAGACAGTACAGGGAGCAGACAGCTTCACAACACCTGGACAAGACAGTACAGAGAGCAGACAGCTTCACAACACCTAGACAAGACAGTACAGGGAGCAGACAGCTTCACAACACCTAGACAGTACAGGGAGCAGACAGCTTCACAACACCTAGACAAGACAGTACAGGGAGCAGACAACTTCACAACTCCTAGACAAGACAGTACAGAGAGCAAACAGCTTCACAACACCTAGACAAGACAGTACAGGGAGCAGACAGCTTCACAGCACCTGGACAAGACAGTACAGGGAGCAGACAGCTTCACAACACCTAGACAATATAGTACAGGGAGCAGATAGCTTCACAACACCTAGACAAGACAGTACAGGGAGCAGAGAGCTTCACAACACCTAGACAAGTCAGTACAGGTAGCAGATAGCTTCACAGCACCTGGACAAGACAGTACAGGGAGCAGACACCTTCACAACACCTAGAACAGACAGAACAGGGAGAAGATGTTTTCACAACACTTGGACAAGAAAGTACAGGGAGCAGACAGCTTCACAACACCTAGACAAGACAGTACAGGGAGCAGACAGCTTCACAACACCTAGAAAAGACAGTAAAGGTAGCAGATAGCTTCACAGCACCTGGACAAGACAGTACAGGGAGCAGACAGCTTCACAACACCTGGACAAGACAGTACAGGGAGCAGACAGCTTCACAACACCTAGACAAGACAGTACAGGGAGCAGACAGCTTCACAACACCTAGACAGTACAGGGAGCAGACAGCTTCACAACACCTAGACAAGACAGTACAGGGAGCAGACAGCTTCACAGCACCTGGACAAGACAGTACAGGGAGCAGACAGCTTCACAACACCTAGACAAGATAGTACAGGGAGCAGATAGCTTCACAACACCTAGACAAGACAGTACAGGGAGCAGAGAGCTTCACAACACCTAGACAAGACAGTACAGGTAGCAGATAGCTTCACAGCACCTGGACAAGACAGTACAGGGAGCAGACACCTTCACAACACCTAGAACAGACAGAACAGGGAGAAGATATTTTCACAACACTTGGACAAGAAAGTACAGGGAGCAGACAGCTTCACAACACCTAGAAAAGACAGTAAAGGTAGCAGATAGCTTCACAACACCTAGAAAAGACAGTAAAGGTAGCAGATAGCTTCACAGCACCTGGACAAGACAGTACAGGGAGCAAACAGCTTCACAACACCTGGACAAGACAGTACAGGGAGCAGACAGCTTCACAACACCTAGACAAGACAGTACAGGGAGCAGACAGCTTCACAACACCTAGACAGTACAGGGAGCAGACAGCTTCACAACACCTAGACAAGACAGTACAGGGAGCAGACAGCTTCACAGCAACTGGACAAGACAGTACAGGGAGCAGACAGCTTCACAACACCTAGACAAGATAGTACAGGGAGCAGATAGCTTCACAACACCTAGACAAGACAGTACAGGGAGCAGAGAGCTTCACAACACCTAGACAAGACAGTACAGGGAGCAGATAGCTTCACAGCACCTGGACAAGACAGTACAGGGAGCAGACACCTTCACAACACCTAGAACAGACAGAACAGGGAGAAGATATTTTCACAACACTTGGACAAGAAAGTACAGGGAGCAGACAGCTTCACAACTCCTAGAAAAGACAGTAAAGGTAGCAGATAGCTTCACAGCACCTGGACAAGACAGTACAGGGAGCGGACAGCTTCACAACACCTGGACAAGACAGTACAGGGAGCAGACAGCTTCACAACACCTACACAAGACAGTACAGGGAGCAGACAGCTTCACAGCACCTGGACAAGACAGTACAGGGAGCAGACAGCTTCACAACACCTGGACAAGACAGTACAGGGAGCAGACAGCTTCACAACACCTAGACAAGACAGTACAGGGAGCAGACAGCTTCACAACACCTAGACAGTACAGGGAGCAGACAGCTTCACAACACCTAGACAAGACAGTACAGGGAGCAGACAACTTCACAACTCCTAGACAAGACAGTACAGGGAGCAGACAGCTTCACAACACCTAGAAAAGACAGTAAAGGTAGCAGATAGCTTCACAGCACCTGGACAAGACAGTACAGGGAGCAGACAGCTTCACAACACCTGGACAAGACAGTACAGAGAGCAGACAGCTTCACAACACCTAGACAAGACAGTACAGGGAGCAGACAGCTTCACAACACCTAGACAGTACAGGGAGCAGACAGCTTCACAACACCTAGACAAGACAGTACAGGGAGCAGACAACTTCACAACTCCTAGACAAGACAGTACAGAGAGCAAACAGCTTCACAACACCTAGACAAGACAGTACAGGGAGCAGACAGCTTCACAGCACCTGGACAAGACAGTACAGGGAGCAGACAGCTTCACAACACCTAGACAATATAGTACAGGGAGCAGATAGCTTCACAACACCTAGACAAGACAGTACAGGGAGCAGAGAGCTTCACAACACCTAGACAAGTCAGTACAGGTAGCAGATAGCTTCACAGCACCTGGACAAGACAGTACAGGGAGCAGACACCTTCACAACACCTAGAACAGACAGAACAGGGAGAAGATATTTTCACAACACTTGGACAAGAAAGTACAGGGAGCAGACAGCTTCACAACACCTAGACAAGACAGTACAGGGAGCAGACAGCTTCACAACACCTAGAAAAGACAGTAAAGGTAGCAGATAGCTTCACAGCACCTGGACAAGACAGTACAGGGAGCAGACAGCTTCACAACACCTGGACAAGACAGTACAGGGAGCAGACAGCTTCACAACACCTAGACAAGACAGTACAGGGAGCAGACAGCTTCACAACACCTAGACAGTACAGGGAGCAGACAGCTTCACAACACCTAGACAAGACAGTACAGGGAGCAGACAGCTTCACATCACCTGGACAAGACAGTACAGGGAGCAGACAGCTTCACAACACCTAGACAAGATAGTACAGGGAGCAGATAGCTTCACAACACCTAGACAAGACAGTACAGGGAGCAGAGAGCTTCACAACACCTAGACAAGACAGTACAGGTAGCAGATAGCTTCACAGCACCTGGACAAGACAGTACAGGGAGCAGACACCTTCACAACACCTAGAACAGACAGAACAGGGAGAAGATATTTTCACAACACTTGGACAAGAAAGTACAGGGAGCAGACAGCTTCACAACACCTAGAAAAGACAGTAAAGGTAGCAGATAGCTTCACAACACCTAGAAAAGACAGTAAAGGTAGCAGATAGCTTCACAGCACCTGGACAAGACAGTACAGGGAGCAAACAGCTTCACAACACCTGGACAAGACAGTACAGGGAGCAGACAGCTTCACAACACCTAGACAAGACAGTACAGGGAGCAGACAGCTTCACAACACCTAGACAGTACAGGGAGCAGACAGCTTCACAACACCTAGACAAGACAGTACAGGGAGCAGACAGCTTCACAGCAACTGGACAAGACAGTACAGGGAGCAGACAGCTTCACAACACCTAGACAAGATAGTACAGGGAACAGATAGCTTCACAACACCTAGACAAGACAGTACAGGGAGCAGAGAGCTTCACAACACCTAGACAAGACAGCACAGGGAGCAGATAGCTTCACAGCACCTGGACAAGACAGTACAGGGAGCAGACACCTTCACAACACCTAGAACAGACAGAACAGGGAGAAGATATTTTCACAACACTTGGACAAGAAAGTACAGGGAGCAGACAGCTTCACAACTCCTAGAAAAGACAGTAAAGGTAGCAGATAGCTTCACAGCACCTGGACAAGACAGTACAGGGAGCGGACAGCTTCACAACACCTGGACAAGACAGTACAGGGAGCAGACAGCTTCACAACACCTACACAAGACAGTACAGGGAGCAGACAGCTTCACAGCACCTGGACAAGACAGTACAGGGAGCAGACAGCTTCACAACACCTGGACAAGACAGTACAGGGAGCAGACAGCTTCACAACACCTAGACAAGACAGTACAGGGAGCAGACAGCTTCACAACACCTAGACAGTACAGGGAGCAGACAGCTTCACAACACCTAGACAAGACAGTACAGGGAGCAGACAACTTCACAACTCCTAGACAAGACAGTACAGAGAGCAAACAGCTTCACAACACCTAGACAAGACAGTACAGGGAGCAGACAGCTTCACAGCACCTGGACAAGACAGTACAGGGAGCAGACAGCTTCACAACACCTAGACAATATAGTACAGGGAGCAGATAGCTTCACAACACCTAGACAAGACAGTACAGGGAGCAGAGAGCTTCACAACACCTAGACAAGTCAGTACAGGTAGCAGATAGCTTCACAGCACCTGGACAAGACAGTACAGGGAGCAGACACCTTCACAACACCTAGAACAGACAGAACAGGGAGAAGATATTTTCACAACACTTGGACAAGAAGGTACAGGGAGCAGACAGCTTCACAACACCTAGACAAGACAGTACAGGGAGCAGACAGCTTCACAACACCTAGAAAAGACAGTAAAGGTAGCAGATAGCTTCACAGCACCTGGACAAGACAGTACAGGGAGCAGACAGCTTCACAACACCTGTACAAGACAGTACAGGGAGCAGACAGCTTCACAACACCTAGACAAGACAGTACAGGGAGCAGACAGCTTCACAACACCTAGACATGACAGTACAGGGAGCAGACAGCTTCACAACACCTGGACAAGACAGTACAGGGAGCAGACAGCTTCACATCACCTGGACAAGACAGGAAAGGGAGCAGACATTTTCGCAACACCTGGACAAGACAGTACAGGGAGCAGACAGCTTCACAACACCTGGATAAGACAGTACAGGGAGCAGACAGCTTCACAACACCTAGACATGACAGTACAGGGAGCAGATATCTTCACAGCACCTGGAAAAGACAGTACAGAGAGCAAACAGCTTCACAACACCTAGACAAGACAGTACAGGGAGCAGATAGCTTCACAACACCTAGACAAGACAGTACAGGGAGTTGATAGCTTCACAACACCTGGACAAGACAGTACAGGGAGCAGACAGCTTCACAACACCTAGACAAGACAGTACAGGGAGCAAACAGCTTCACAACACCTAGACAAGACAGTACAGGGAGCAGACAGCTTCACAACACCTAGAAAAGACAGTAAAGGTAGCAGATAGCTTCACAGCACCTGGACAAGACAGTACAGGGAGCAGACAGCTTCACAACACCTGGACAAGACAGTACAGAGAGCAGACAGCTTCACAACACCTAGACAAGACAGTACAGGGAGCAGACAGCTTCACAACACCTAGACAGTACAGGGAGCAGACAGCTTCACAACACCTAGACAAGACAGTACAGGGAGCAGACAACTTCACAACTCCTAGACAAGACAGTACAGAGAGCAAACAGCTTCACAACACCTAGACAAGACAGTACAGGGAGCAGACAGCTTCACAGCACCTGGACAAGACAGTACAGGGAGCAGACAGCTTCACAACACCTAGACAATATAGTACAGGGAGCAGATAGCTTCACAACACCTAGACAAGACAGTACAGGGAGCAGAGAGCTTCACAACACCTAGACAAGTCAGTACAGGTAGCAGATAGCTTCACAGCACCTGGACAAGACAGTACAGGGAGCAGACACCTTCACAACACCTAGAACAGACAGAACAGGGAGAAGATATTTTCACAACACTTGGACAAGAAAGTACAGGGAGCAGACAGCTTCACAACACCTAGACAAGACAGTACAGGGAGCAGACAGCTTCACAACACCTAGAAAAGACAGTAAAGGTAGCAGATAGCTTCACAGCACCTGGACAAGACAGTACAGGGAGCAGACAGCTTCACAACACCTGGACAAGACAGTACAGGGAGCAGACAGCTTCACAACACCTAGACAAGACAGTACAGGGAGCAGACAGCTTCACAACACCTAGACAAGACAGTACAGGGAGCAGAGAGCTTCACAACACCTAGACAAGAGAGTACAGGTAGCAGATAACTTCACAGCACCTGGACAAGACAGTACAGGGAGCAGACACCTTCACAACACCTAGAACAGACAGAACAGGGAGAAGATATTTTCACAACACTTGGACAAGAAAGTACAGGGAGCAGACAGCTTCACAACACCTAGAAAAGACAGTAAAGGTAGCAGATAGCTTCACAACACCTAGAAAAGACAGTAAAGGTAGCAGATAGCTTCACAGCACCTGGACAAGACAGTACAGGGAGCAAACAGCTTCACAACACCTGGACAAGACAGTACAGGGAGCAGACAGCTTCACAACACCTAGACAAGACAGTACAGGGAGCAGACAGCTTCACAACACCTAGACAGTACAGGGAGCAGACAGCTTCACAACACCTAGACAAGACAGTACAGGGAGCAGACAGCTTCACAGCAACTGGACAAGACAGTACAGGGAGCAGACAGCTTCACAACACCTAGACAAGATAGTACAGGGAGCAGATAGCTTCACAACACCTAGACAAGACAGTACAGGGAGCAGAGAGCTTCACAACACCTAGACAAGACAGTACAGGGAGCAGATAGCTTCACAGCACCTGGACAAGACAGTACAGGGAGCAGACACCTTCACAACACCTAGAACAGACAGAACAGGGAGAAGATATTTTCACAACACTTGGACAAGAAAGTACAGGGAGCAGACAGCTTCACAACACCTAGAAAAGACAGTAAAGGTAGCAGATAGCTTCACAGCACCTGGACAAGACAGTACAGGGAGCGGACAGCTTCACAGCACCTGGACAAGACAGTACAGGGAGCAGACAGCTTCACAACACCTAGACAAGATAGTACAGGGAGCAGATAGCTTCACAACACCTAGACAGGACAGTACAGGGAGCAGAGAGCTTCACAACACCTAGACAAGAGAGTACAGGTGGCAGATAGCTTCACAGCACCTGGACAAGACAGTACAGGGAGCAGACACCTTCACAACACCTAGAACAGACAGAACAGGGAGAAGATATTTTCACAACACTTGGACAAGAAAGTACAGGGAGCAGACAGCTTCACAACACCTAGAAAAGACAGTAAAGGTAGCAGATAGCTTCACAGCACCTGGACAAGACAGTACAGGGAGCAGACAGCTTCACAACACCTACACAAGACAGTACAGGGAGCAGACAGCTTCACAGCACCTGGACAAGACAGTACAGGGAGCAGACAGCTTCACAACACCTAGACAAGATAGTACAGGGAGCAGATAGCTTCACAACACCTAGACAGGACAGTACAGGGAGCAGAGAGCTTCACAACACCTAGACAAGAGAGTACAGGTAGCAGATAGCTTCACAGCACCTGGACAAGACAGTACAGGGAGCAGACACCTTCACAACACCTAGAACAGACAGAACAGGGAGAAGATATTTTCACAACACTTGGACAAGAAAGTACAGGGAGCAGACAGCTTCACAACACCTAGAAAAGACAGTAAAGGTAGCAGATAGCTTCACAGCACCTGGACAAGACAGTACAGGGAGCAGACAGCTTCACAACACCTGGACAAGACAGTACAGGGAGCAGACAGCTTCACAACACCTAGACAAGACAGTACAGGGAGCAGACAGCTTCACAACACCTAGACAGTACAGGGAGCAGACAGCCTCACAACACCTAGACAAGACAGTACAGGGAGCAGACAACTTCACAACTCCTAGACAAGACAGTACAGAGAGCAAACAGCTTCACAACACCTAGAAAAGACAGTACAGGGAGCAGACAGCTTCACAGCACCTGGACAAGACAGTACAGGGAGCAGACAGTTTCACAATACCTAGACAAGATAGTACAGGGAGCAGATAGCTTCACAACACCTAGACAAGACAGTACAGGGAGCAGAGAGCTTCACAACACCTAGACAAGACAGTACAGGTAGCAGATAGCTTCACAGCACCTGGACAAGACAGTACAGGGAGCAGACACCTTCACAACACCTAGAACAGACAGAACAGGGAGAAGATATTTTCACAACACTTGGACAAGAAAGTACAGGGAGAAGACAGCTTCACAAAACCTAGACAAGACAGTACAGGGAGCAGACAGCTTCACAACACCTAGACAAGACAGTACAGGGAGCAGACAGCTTCACAACACCTAGAACAGACAGTACAGGGAGCAGATAGCTTCACAACACTTGGACAAGACAGTACAGGGAGCAAACAGCTTCACAACACCTAGACAAGACATTACAGGGAGCAGACAGCTTCACAACACCTAGACAAGACAGTACAGGGAGCAGACAGCTTCACAACACCTAGACAAGACAGTACAGGGAGCAGACAGCTTCACAACACCTAGACAAGTCAATACAGGGAGCAGACAGCTTAAAAACACCTAGACAAGTCAGTACAGGGAGCAGACAGCTTCACAACACCTAGACAAGACAGTACAGGGAGCAGACAGCTTCACAGCACCTAGACAAGACAGTACAGGGAGCAGACAGCGTCACAACACCTAGACAAGACAGTACAGGGAGCAGACAGCTTCACAACACCTAGAAAAGACAGTACAGGGAGCAGACAGCTTCACAACACCTAGACAGTACAGGGAGCAGACAGCTTCACAACACCTAGACAAGACAGTACAGGGAGCAGACAGCTTCACAGCAACTGGACAAGACAGTACAGGGAGCAGACAGCTTCACAACACCTAGACAAGATAGTACAGGGAGCAGATAGCTTCACAACACCTAGACAAGACAGTACAGGGAGCAGAGAGCTTCACAACACCTAGACAAGATAGTACAGGGAGCAGATAGCTTCACAGCACCTGGACAAGACAGTACAGGGAGCAGACACCTTCACAACACCTAGAACAGACAGAACAGGGAGAAGATATTTTCACAACACTTGGACAAGAAAGTACAGGGAGCAGACAGCTTCACAACACCTAGAAAAGACAGTAAAGGTAGCAGATAGCTTCACAGCACCTGGACAAGACAGTACAGGGAGCGGACAGCTTCACAACACCTGGACAAGACAGTACAGGGAGCAGACAGCTTCACAACACCTACACAAGACAGTACAGGGAGCAGACAGCTTCACAGCACCTGGACAAGACAGTACAGGGAGCAGACAGCTTCACAACACCTAGACAAGATAGTACAGGGAGCAGATAGCTTCACAACACCTAGACAGGACAGTACAGGGAGCAGAGAGCTTCACAACACCTAGACAAGAGAGTACAGGTGGCAGATAGCTTCACAGCACCTGGACAAGACAGTACAGGGAGCAGACACCTTCACAACACCTAGAACAGACAGAACAGGGAGAAGATATTTTCACAACACTTGGACAAGAAAGTACAGGGAGCAGACAGCTTCACAACACCTAGAAAAGACAGTAAAGGTAGCAGATAGCTTCACAGCACCTGGACAAGACAGTACAGGGAGCAGACAGCTTCACAACACCTACACAAGACAGTACAGGGAGCAGACAGCTTCACAGCACCTGGACAAGACAGTACAGGGAGCAGACAGCTTCACAACACCTAGACAAGATAGTACAGGGAGCAGATAGCTTCACAACACCTAGACAGGACAGTACAGGGAGCAGAGAGCTTCACAACACCTAGACAAGAGAGTACAGGTAGCAGATAGCTTCACAGCACCTGGACAAGACAGTACAGGGAGCAGACACCTTCACAACACCTAGAACAGACAGAACAGGGAGAAGATATTTTCACAACACTTGGACAAGAAAGTACAGGGAGCAGACAGCTTCACAACACCTAGAAAAGACAGTAAAGGTAGCAGATAGCTTCACAGCACCTGGACAAGACAGTACAGGGAGCAGACAGCTTCACAACACCTGGACAAGACAGTACAGGGAGCAGACAGCTTCACAACACCTAGACAAGACAGTACAGGGAGCAGACAGCTTCACAACACCTAGACAGTACAGGGAGCAGACAGCCTCACAACACCTAGACAAGACAGTACAGGGAACAGACAACTTCACAACTCCTAGACAAGACAGTACAGAGAGCAAACAGCTTCACAACACCTAGAAAAGACAGTACAGGGAGCAGACAGCTTCACAGCACCTGGACAAGACAGTACAGGGAGCAGACAGTTTCACAATACCTAGACAAGATAGTACAGGGAGCAGATAGCTTCACAACACCTAGACAAGACAGTACAGGGAGCAGAGAGCTTCACAACACCTAGACAAGACAGTACAGGTAGCAGATAGCTTCACAGCACCTGGACAAGACAGTACAGGGAGCAGACACCTTCACAACACCTAGAACAGACAGAACAGGGAGAAGATATTTTCACAACACTTGGACAAGAAAGTACAGGGAGAAGACAGCTTCACAACACCTAGACAGTACAGGGAGCAGACAGCTTCACAACACCTAGACAAGACAGTACAGGGAGCAGACAGCTTCACAGCAACTGGACAAGACAGTACAGGGAGCAGACAGCTTCACAACACCTAGACAAGATAGTACAGGGAGCAGATAGCTTCACAACACCTAGACAAGACAGTACAGGGAGCAGAGAGCTTCACAACACCTAGACAAGACAGTACAGGGAGCAGATAGCTTCACAGCACCTGGACAAGACAGTACAGGGAGCAGACACCTTCACAACACCTAGAACAGACAGAACAGGGAGAAGATATTTTCACAACACTTGGACAAGAAAGTACAGGGAGCAGACAGCTTCACAACACCTAGAAAAGACAGTAAAGGTAGCAGATAGCTTCACAGCACCTGGACAAGACAGTACAGGGAGCGGACAGCTTCACAACACCTGGACAAGACAGTACAGGGAGCAGACAGCTTCACAACACCTACACAAGACAGTACAGGGAGCAGACAGCTTCACAGCACCTGGACAAGACAGTACAGGGAGCAGACAGCTTCACAACACCTAGACAAGATAGTACAGGGAGCAGATAGCTTCACAACACCTAGACAGGACAGTACAGGGAGCAGAGAGCTTCACAACACCTAGACAAGAGAGTACAGGTGGCAGATAGCTTCACAGCACCTGGACAAGACAGTACAGGGAGCAGACACCTTCACAACACCTAGAACAGACAGAACAGGGAGAAGATATTTTCACAACACTTGGACAAGAAAGTACAGGGAGCAGACAGCTTCACAACACCTAGAAAAGACAGTAAAGGTAGCAGATAGCTTCACAGCACCTGGACAAGACAGTACAGGGAGCAGACAGCTTCACAACACCTACACAAGACAGTACAGGGAGCAGACAGCTTCACAGCACCTGGACAAGACAGTACAGGGAGCAGACAGCTTCACAACACCTAGACAAGATAGTACAGGGAGCAGATAGCTTCACAACACCTAGACAGGACAGTACAGGGAGCAGAGAGCTTCACAACACCTAGACAAGAGAGTACAGGTAGCAGATAGCTTCACAGCACCTGGACAAGACAGTACAGGGAGCAGACACCTTCACAACACCTAGAACAGACAGAACAGGGAGAAGATATTTTCACAACACTTGGACAAGAAAGTACAGGGAGCAGACAGCTTCACAACACCTAGAAAAGACAGTAAAGGTAGCAGATAGCTTCACAGCACCTGGACAAGACAGTACAGGGAGCAGACAGCTTCACAACACCTGGACAAGACAGTACAGGGAGCAGACAGCTTCACAACACCTAGACAAGACAGTACAGGGAGCAGACAGCTTCACAACACCTAGACAGTACAGGGAGCAGACAGCCTCACAACACCTAGACAAGACAGTACAGGGAACAGACAACTTCACAACTCCTAGACAAGACAGTACAGAGAGCAAACAGCTTCACAACACCTAGAAAAGACAGTACAGGGAGCAGACAGCTTCACAGCACCTGGACAAGACAGTACAGGGAGCAGACAGTTTCACAATACCTAGACAAGATAGTACAGGGAGCAGATAGCTTCACAACACCTAGACAAGACAGTACAGGGAGCAGAGAGCTTCACAACACCTAGACAAGACAGTACAGGTAGCAGATAGCTTCACAGCACCTGGACAAGACAGTACAGGGAGCAGACACCTTCACAACACCTAGAACAGACAGAACAGGGAGAAGATATTTTCACAACACTTGGACAAGAAAGTACAGGGAGAAGACAGCTTCACAAAACCTAGACAAGACAGTACAGGGAGCAGACAGCTTCACAACACCTAGACAAGACAGTACAGGGAGCAGACAGCTTCACAACACCTAGAACAGACAGTACAGGGAGCAGATAGCTTCACAACACTTGGACAAGACAGTACAGGGAGCAAACAGCTTCACAACACCTAGACAAGACATTACAGGGAGCAGACAGCTTCACAACACCTAGACAAGACAGTACAGGGAGCAGACAGCTTCACAACACCTAGACAAGACAGTACAGGGAGCAGACAGCTTCACAACACCTAGACAAGTCAATACAGGGAGCAGACAGCTTAAAAACACCTAGACAAGTCAGTACAGGGAGCAGACAGCTTCACAACACCTAGACAAGACAGTACAGGGAGCAGACAGCTTCACAGCACCTAGACAAGACAGTACAGGGAGCAGACAGCGTCACAACACCTAGACAAGACAGTACAGGGAGCAGACAGCTTCACAACACCTAGAAAAGACAGTAAAGGTAGCAGATAGCTTCACAGCACCTGGACAAGACAGTACAGGGAGCAGACAGCTTCACAACACCTGGACAAGACAGTACAGGGAGCAGACAGCTTCACAACACCTAGACAAGACAGTACAGGGAGCAGACAGCTTCACAACACCTAGACAGTACAGGGAGCAGACAGCTTCACAACACCTAGACAAGACAGTACAGGGAGCAGACAACTTCACAACTCCTAGACAAGACAGTACAGAGAGCAAACAGCTTCACAACACCTAGACAAGACAGTACAGGGAGCAGACAGCTTCACAGCACCTGGACAAGACAGTACAGGGAGCAGACAGCTTCACAACACCTAGACAATATAGTACAGGGAGCAGATAGCTTCACAACACCTAGACAAGACAGTACAGGGAGCAGAGAGCTTCACAACACCTAGACAAGTCAGTACAGGTAGCAGATAGCTTCACAGCACCTGGACAAGACAGTACAGGGAGCAGACACCTTCACAACACCTAGAACAGACAGAACAGGGAGAAGATATTTTCACAACACTTGGACAAGAAGGTACAGGGAGCAGACAGCTTCACAACACCTAGACAAGACAGTACAGGGAGCAGACAGCTTCACAACACCTAGAAAAGACAGTAAAGGTAGCAGATAGCTTCACAGCACCTGGACAAGACAGTACAGGGAGCAGACAGCTTCACAACACCTGTACAAGACAGTACAGGGAGCAGACAGCTTCACAACACCTAGACAAGACAGTACAGGGAGCAGACAGCTTCACAACACCTAGACATGACAGTACAGGGAGCAGACAGCTTCACAACACCTGGACAAGACAGTACAGGGAGCAGACAGCTTCACATCACCTGGACAAGACAGGAAAGGGAGCAGACATTTTCGCAACACCTGGACAAGACAGTACAGGGAGCAGACAGCTTCACAACACCTGGATAAGACAGTACAGGGAGCAGACAGCTTCACAACACCTAGACATGACAGTACAGGGAGCAGATATCTTCACAGCACCTGGAAAAGACAGTACAGAGAGCAAACAGCTTCACAACACCTAGACAAGACAGTACAGGGAGCAGATAGCTTCACAACACCTAGACAAGACAGTACAGGGAGTTGATAGCTTCACAACACCTGGACAAGACAGTACAGGGAGCAGACAGCTTCACAACACCTGGACAAGACAGTACAGGGAGCAAACAGCTTCACAACACCTAGACAAGACAGTACAGGGAGCAGACAGCTTCACAACACCTAGAAAAGACAGTAAAGGTAGCAGATAGCTTCACAGCACCTGGACAAGACAGTACAGGGAGCAGACAGCTTCACAACACCTGGACAAGACAGTACAGAGAGCAGACAGCTTCACAACACCTAGACAAGACAGTACAGGGAGCAGACAGCTTCACAACACCTAGACAGTACAGGGAGCAGACAGCTTCACAACACCTAGACAAGACAGTACAGGGAGCAGACAACTTCACAACTCCTAGACAAGACAGTACAGAGAGCAAACAGCTTCACAACACCTAGACAAGACAGTACAGGGAGCAGACAGCTTCACAGCACCTGGACAAGACAGTACAGGGAGCAGACAGCTTCACAACACCTAGACAATATAGTACAGGGAGCAGATAGCTTCACAACACCTAGACAAGACAGTACAGGGAGCAGAGAGCTTCACAACACCTAGACAAGTCAGTACAGGTAGCAGATAGCTTCACAGCACCTGGACAAGACAGTACAGGGAGCAGACACCTTCACAACACCTAGAACAGACAGAACAGGGAGAAGATATTTTCACAACACTTGGACAAGAAAGTACAGGGAGCAGACAGCTTCACAACACCTAGACAAGACAGTACAGGGAGCAGACAGCTTCACAACACCTAGAAAAGACATTAAAGGTAGCAGATAGCTTCACAGCACCTGGACAAGACAGTACAGGGAGCAGACAGCTTCACAACACCTGGACAAGACAGTACAGGGAGCAGACAGCTTCACAACACCTAGACAAGACAGTACAGGGAGCAGACAGCTTCACAACACCTAGACAGTACAGGGAGCAGACAGCTTCACAACACCTAGACAAGACAGTACAGGGAGCAGACAGCTTCACAGCACCTGGACAAGACAGTACAGGGAGCAGACAGCTTCACAACACCTAGACAAGATAGTACAGGGAGCAGATAGCTTCACAACACCTAGACAAGACAGTACAGGGAGCAGAGAGCTTCACAACACCTAGACAAGACAGTACAGGTAGCAGATAGCTTCACAGCACCTGGACAAGACAGTACAGGGAGCAGACACCTTCACAACACCTAGAACAGACAGAACAGGGAGAAGATATTTTCACAACACTTGGACAAGAAAGTACAGGGAGCAGACAGCTTCACAACACCTAGAAAAGACAGTAAAGGTAGCAGATAGCTTCACAACACCTAGAAAAGACAGTAAAGGTAGCAGATAGCTTCACAGCACCTGGACAAGACAGTACAGGGAGCAAACAGCTTCACAACACCTGGACAAGACAGTACAGGGAGCAGACAGCTTCACAACACCTAGACAAGACAGTACAGGGAGCAGACAGCTTCACAACACCTAGACAGTACAGGGAGCAGACAGCTTCACAACACCTAGACAAGACAGTACAGGGAGCAGACAGCTTCACAGCAACTGGACAAGACAGTACAGGGAGCAGACAGCTTCACAACACCTAGACAAGATAGTACAGGGAGCAGATAGCTTCACAACACCTAGACAAGACAGTACAGGGAGCAGAGAGCTTCACAACACCTAGACAAGACAGTACAGGGAGCAGATAGCTTCACAGCACCTGGACAAGACAGTACAGGGAGCAGACACCTTCACAACACCTAGAACAGACAGAACAGGGAGAAGATATTTTCACAACACTTGGACAAGAAAGTACAGGGAGCAGACAGCTTCACAACACCTAGAAAAGACAGTAAAGGTAGCAGATAGCTTCACAGCACCTGGACAAGACAGTACAGGGAGCGGACAGCTTCACAACACCTGGACAAGACAGTACAGGGAGCAGACAGCTTCACAACACCTACACAAGACAGTACAGGGAGCAGACAGCTTCACAGCACCTGGACAAGACAGTACAGGGAGCAGACAGCTTCACAACACCTGGACAAGACAGTACAGGGAGCAGACAGCTTCACAGCACCTAGACAAGACAGTACAGGGAGCAGACAGCTTCACAACACCTAGACAGTACAGGGAGCAGACAGCTTCACAACACCTAGACAAGACAGTACAGGGAGCAGACAACTTCACAACTCCTAGACAAGACAGTACAGAGAGCAAACAGCTTCACAACACCTAGACAAGACAGTACAGGGAGCAGACAGCTTCACAGCACCTGGACAAGACAGTACAGGGAGCAGACAGCTTCACAACACCTAGACAATATAGTACAGGGAGCAGATAGCTTCACAACACCTAGACAAGACAGTACAGGGAGCAGAGAGCTTCACAACACCTAGACAAGTCAGTACAGGTAGCAGATAGCTTCACAGCACCTGGACAAGACAGTACAGGGAGCAGACACCTTCACAACACCTAGAACAGACAGAACAGGGAGAAGATATTTTCACAACACTTGGACAAGAAGGTACAGGGAGCAGACAGCTTCACAACACCTAGACAAGACAGTACAGGGAGCAGACAGCTTCACAACACCTAGAAAAGACAGTAAAGGTAGCAGATAGCTTCACAGCACCTGGACAAGACAGTACAGGGAGCAGACAGCTTCACAACACCTGTACAAGACAGTACAGGGAGCAGACAGCTTCACAACACCTAGACAAGACAGTACAGGGAGCAGACAGCTTCACAACACCTAGACATGACAGTACAGGGAGCAGACAGCTTCACAACACCTGGACAAGACAGTACAGGGAGCAGACAGCTTCACATCACCTGGACAAGACAGGAAAGGGAGCAGACATTTTCGCAACACCTGGACAAGACAGTACAGGGAGCAGACAGCTTCACAACACCTGGATAAGACAGTACAGGGAGCAGACAGCTTCACAACACCTAGACATGACAGTACAGGGAGCAGATATCTTCACAGCACCTGGAAAAGACAGTACAGAGAGCAAACAGCTTCACAACACCTAGACAAGACAGTACAGGGAGCAGATAGCTTCACAACACCTAGACAAGACAGTACAGGGAGTTGATAGCTTCACAACACCTGGACAAGACAGTACAGGGAGCAGACAGCTTCACAACACCTAGACAAGACAGTACAGGGAGCAAACAGCTTCACAACACCTAGACAAGACAGTACAGGGAGCAGACAGCTTCACAACACCTAGAAAAGACAGTAAAGGTAGCAGATAGCTTCACAGCACCTGGACAAGACAGTACAGGGAGCAGACAGCTTCACAACACCTGGACAAGACAGTACAGAGAGCAGACAGCTTCACAACACCTAGACAAGACAGTACAGGGAGCAGACAGCTTCACAACACCTAGACAGTACAGGGAGCAGACAGCTTCACAACACCTAGACAAGACAGTACAGGGAGCAGACAACTTCACAACTCCTAGACAAGACAGTACAGAGAGCAAACAGCTTCACAACACCTAGACAAGACAGTACAGGGAGCAGACAGCTTCACAGCACCTGGACAAGACAGTACAGGGAGCAGACAGCTTCACAACACCTAGACAATATAGTACAGGGAGCAGATAGCTTCACAACACCTAGACAAGACAGTACAGGGAGCAGAGAGCTTCACAACACCTAGACAAGTCAGTACAGGTAGCAGATAGCTTCACAGCACCTGGACAAGACAGTACAGGGAGCAGACACCTTCACAACACCTAGAACAGACAGAACAGGGAGAAGATATTTTCACAACACTTGGACAAGAAAGTACAGGGAGCAGACAGCTTCACAACACCTAGACAAGACAGTACAGGGAGCAGACAGCTTCACAACACCTAGAAAAGACAGTAAAGGTAGCAGATAGCTTCACAGCACCTGGACAAGACAGTACAGGGAGCAGACAGCTTCACAACACCTGGACAAGACAGTACAGGGAGCAGACAGCTTCACAACACCTAGACAAGACAGTACAGGGAGCAGACAGCTTCACAACACCTAGACAGTACAGGGAGCAGACAGCTTCACAACACCTAGACAAGACAGTACAGGGAGCAGACAGCTTCACAGCACCTGGACAAGACAGTACAGGGAGCAGACAGCTTCACAACACCTAGACAAGATAGTACAGGGAGCAGATAGCTTCACAACACCTAGACAAGACAGTACAGGGAGCAGAGAGCTTCACAACACCTAGACAAGACAGTACAGGTAGCAGATAGCTTCACAGCACCTGGAAAAGACAGTACAGGGAGCAGACACCTTCACAACACCTAGAACAGACAGAACAGGGAGAAGATATTTTCACAACACTTGGACAAGAAAGTACAGGGAGCAGACAGCTTCACAACACCTAGAAAAGACAGTAAAGGTAGCAGATAGCTTCACAACACCTAGAAAAGACAGTAAAGGTAGCAGATAGCTTCACAGCACCTGGACAAGACAGTACAGGGAGCAAACAGCTTCACAACACCTGGACAAGACAGTACAGGGAGCAGACAGCTTCACAACACCTAGACAAGACAGTACAGGGAGCAGACAGCTTCACAACACCTAGACAGTACAGGGAGCAGACAGCTTCACAACACCTAGACAAGACAGTACAGGGAGCAGACAGCTTCACAGCAACTGGACAAGACAGTACAGGGAGCAGACAGCTTCACAACACCTAGACAAGATAGTACAGGGAGCAGATAGCTTCACAACACCTAGACAAGACAGTACAGGGAGCAGAGAGCTTCACAACACCTAGACAAGACAGTACAGGGAGCAGATAGCTTCACAGCACCTGGACAAGACAGTACAGGGAGCAGACACCTTCACAACACCTAGAACAGACAGAACAGGGAGAAGATATTTTCACAACACTTGGACAAGAAAGTACAGGGAGCAGACAGCTTCACAACACCTAGAAAAGACAGTAAAGGTAGCAGATAGCTTCACAGCACCTGGACAAGACAGTACAGGGAGCGGACAGCTTCACAACACCTGGACAAGACAGTACAGGGAGCAGACAGCTTCACAACACCTACACAAGACAGTACAGGGAGCAGACAGCTTCACAGCACCTGGACAAGACAGTACAGGGAGCAGACAGCTTCACAACACCTAGACAAGATAGTACAGGGAGCAGATAGCTTCACAACACCTAGACAGGACAGTACAGGGAGCAGAGAGCTTCACAACACCTAGACAAGAGAGTACAGGTGGCAGATAGCTTCACAGCACCTGGACAAGACAGTACAGGGAGCAGACACCTTCACAACACCTAGAACAGACAGAACAGGGAGAAGATATTTTCACAACACTTGGACAAGAAAGTACAGGGAGCAGCTTCACAACACCTAGAAAAGACAGTAAAGGTAGCAGATAGCTTCACAGCACCTGGACAAGACAGTACAGGGAGCAGACAGCTTCACAACACCTACACAAGACAGTACAGGGAGCAGACAGCTTCACAGCACCTGGACAAGACAGTACAGGGAGCAGACAGCTTCACAACACCTAGACAAGATAGTACAGGGAGCAGATAGCTTCACAACACCTAGACAGGACAGTACAGGGAGCAGAGAGCTTCACAACACCTAGACAAGAGAGTACAGGTAGCAGATAGCTTCACAGCACCTGGACAAGACAGTACAGGGAGCAGACACCTTCACAACACCTAGAACAGACAGAACAGGGAGAAGGTATTTTCACAACACTTGGACAAGAAAGTACAGGGAGCAGACAGCTTCACAACACCTAGAAAAGACAGTAAAGGTAGCAGATAGCTTCACAGCACCTGGACAAGACAGTACAGGGAGCAGACAGCTTCACAACACCTGGACAAGACAGTACAGGGAGCAGACAGCTTCACAACACCTAGACAAGACAGTACAGGGAGCAGACAGCTTCACAACACCTAGACAGTACAGGGAGCAGACAGCCTCACAACACCTAGACAAGACAGTACAGGGAGCAGACAACTTCACAACTCCTAGACAAGACAGTACAGAGAGCAAACAGCTTCACAACACCTAGAAAAGACAGTACAGGGAGCAGACAGCTTCACAGCACCTGGACAAGACAGTACAGGGAGCAGACAGTTTCACAATACCTAGACAAGATAGTACAGGGAGCAGATAGCTTCACAACACCTAGACAAGACAGTACAGGGAGCGGAGAGCTTCACAACACCTAGACAAGACAGTACAGGTAGCAGATAGCTTCACAGCACCTGGACAAGACAGTACAGGGAGCAGACACCTTCACAACACCTAGAACAGACAGAACAGGGAGAAGATATTTTCACAACACTTGGACAAGAAAGTACAGGGAGAAGACAGCTTCACAAAACCTAGACAAGACAGTACAGGGAGCAGACAGCTTCACAACACCTAGACAAGACAGTACAGGGAGCAGACAGCTTCACAACACCTAGAACAGACAGTACAGGGAGCAGATAGCTTCACAACACTTGGACAAGACAGTACAGGGAGCAAACAGCTTCACAACACCTAGACAAGACATTACAGGGAGCAGACAGCTTCACAACACCTAGACAAGACAGTACAGGGAGCAGACAGCTTCACAACACCTAGACAAGACAGTACAGGGAGCAGACAGCTTCACAACACCTAGACAAGTCAATACAGGGAGCAGACAGCTTAAAAACACCTAGACAAGTCAGTACAGGGAGCAGACAGCTTCACAACACCTAGACAAGACAGTACAGGGAGCAGACAGCTTCACAGCACCTAGACAAGACAGTACAGGGAGCAGACAGCGTCACAACACCTAGACAAGACAGTACAGGGAGCAGACAGCTTCTCAACACCTGGACAAGACAGTACAGGGAGCACACAGCTTCACAACACCTGGACAAGACAGTACAGGGAGCAGATAGCTTCACAACACCTGGACAAGACAGTACAGGGAGCAGACAGCTTCACAACACCTATACAAGACAGTAAAAGGTAGCAGATAGCTTCACAGCAACTGGACAAGACAGTACAGGGAGCAGATAGCTTCACAACACCTGGACAGACAGTACAGGGAGCACACAGCTTCACAACACCTGGACAAGAGAGTACAGGGAGCAGACAGCTTCACAACACCTAGACAAGACAGTGCAGGGAGCAGACAGCTTCACAACACCTGGACAAGACAGTACAGGGAGCAGACAGCTTCACATTACCTGGACAAGAAAGTACAGGGAGAAGACAGCTTCACAAAACCTAGACAAGACAGTACAGGGAGCAGACAGCTTCACAACACCTAGACAAGACAGTACAGGGAGCAGACAGCTTCACAACACCTAGAACAGACAGTACAGGGAGCAGATAGCTTCACAACACTTGGACAAGACAGTACAGGGAGCAAACAGCTTCACAACACCTAGACAAGACATTACAGGGAGCAGACAGCTTCACAACACCTAGACAAGACAGTACAGGGAGCAGACAGCTTCACAACACCTAGACAAGACAGTACAGGGAGCAGACAGCTTCACAACACCTAGACAAGTCAATACAGGGAGCAGACAGCTTAAAAACACCTAGACAAGTCAGTACAGGGAGCAGACAGCTTCACAACACCTAGACAAGACAGTACAGGGAGCAGACAGCTTCACAGCACCTAGACAAGACAGTACAGGGAGCAGACAGCGTCAAAACACCTAGACAAGAGAGTACAGGGAGCAGACAGCTTCTCAACACCTGGACAAGACAGTACAGGGAGCACACAGCTTCACAACACCTGGACAAGACAGTACAGGGAGCAGATAGCTTCACAACACCTGGACAAGACAGTACAGGGAGCAGACAGCTTCACAACACCTATACAAGACAGTAAAAGGTAGCAGATAGCTTCACAGCAACTGGACAAGACAGTATAGGGAGCAGATAGCTTCACAACACCTGGACAGACAGTACAGGGAGCACACAGCTTCACAACACCTGGACAAGAGAGTACAGGGAGCAGACAGCTTCACAACACCTAGACAAGACAGTGCAGGGAGCAGACAGCTTCACAACACCTGGACAAGACAGTACAGGGAGCAGACAGCTTCACATCACCTGGACAAGACAGGAAAGGGAGCAGACATTTTCGCAACACCTGGACAAGACAGTACAGGGAGCAGACAGCTTCACAACACCTGGATAAGACAGTACAGGGAGCAGACAGCTTCACAACACCTAGACATGACAGTACAGGGAGCAGATAGCTTCACAGCACCTGGAAAAGACAGTACAGAGAGCAAACAGCTTCACAACACCTAGACAAGACAGTACAGGGAGCAGACAGCTTCACAGCACCTGGACAAGACACTACAGGGAGCAGACAGCTTCAAAACACCTATTCAAGACAGTACAGGGAGCAGATAGCTTCAAAACACCTAGACAAGACAGTACAGGGAGTTGATAGCTTCACAACACCTGGACAAGACAGTACAGGGAGCAGACAGCTTCACAACACCTAGACAAGACAGTACAGGGAGCAAACAGCTTCACCACACCTAGACAAGACGGTACAGGGAGCAGACAGCTTCACAACACCTAGAAAAGACAGTAAAGGTAGCAGATAGCTTCACAGCACCTGGACAAGACAGTACAGGGAGCAGACAGCTTCACAACACCTGGACAAGACAGTACAGGGAGCAGACAGCTTCACAACACCTAGACTAGACAGTACAGGGAGCAGACAGCTTCACAACATCTAGACAGTACAGGGAGCAGACAGCTTCACAACACCTAGACAAGACAGTACAGGGAGCAGACAACTTCACAACTCCTAGACAAGACAGTACAGAGAGCAAACAGCTTCACAACACCTAGACAAGACAGTACAGGGAGCAGACAGCTTCACAGCTCCTGGTCAAGACAGTACTGGGAGCAGACAGCTTCACAACACCTAGACAAGATAGTACAGGGAGCAGATAGCTTCACAACACCTAGACAAGACAGTACAGGGAGCAGAGAGCTTCACAACACCTAGACAAGACAGTACAGGTAGCAGATAGCTTCACAGCACCTGGACAAGACAGTACAGGGAGCAGACACCTTCACAACACCTAGAACAGACAGAACAGGAAGAAGATATTTTCACAACACTTGGACAAGAAAGTACAGGGAGAAGACAGCTTCACAAAACCTAGACAAGACAGTACAGGGAGCAGACAGCTTCACAACACCTAGACAAGACAGTACAGGGAGCAGACAGCTTCACAACACCTAGACAAGACAGTACAGGGAGCAGACTGCTTAAAAACACCTAGACAAGTCAGTACAGGGAGCAAACAGCTTAAAAACACCTAGACAAGACTGTACAGGGAACACACAGCTTCACAACACCTAGATAGTACAGGGAGCAGATAGCTTCACAACACCTAGACAAGACAGTACAGGGAGCACACAGCTTCACAACACCTAGACAAGACAGTACAGGGAGCAGACAGCTTCACAACACCTAGACAAGACACTACAGGGAGCAGACATCTTCACAACACCTAGACAAGACAGTACATGGAGCAGACAGCTTCACAACACCTGGACAAGACAGTACAGGGAGCGGACAGCTTCACAACACCTAGACATGAGAGTACATTGAGCAGACAGCTTCACAACACCTGGACAAGACAGTACAGGGAGAAGACAGCTTCATAACACCTAGACAAGACAGTACAGGGAGCAGACAGCTTCACAACACCTAGACAAGACAGTACAGGGAGCAGACAGCTTCACAACACCTAGACAAGACAGTACAGGGAGCAGACAGCTTCATAACACCTAGACAAGTCAGTACAGGGAGCAAACAGCTTAAAAACACCTAGACAAGGCAGTACAGGGAGCAGACAGCTTCACAACACCTGGACAAGACAGTACAGGGAGCAGACAGCTTCACAACACCTAGACAAGACAGTACAGGGAGCAGACAGCTTCACAACACCTAGACAAGACAGTACAGGGAGCAGACAGCTTCACAACACCTAGACAAGACAGTACAGGGAGCAGACAGCTTCACAACACCTGGACAAGACAGTACAGGGAGCAGACAGCTTCTCAACACTTAGACATGAGAGTACAGGGAGCAGACAGCTTCACAACACCTGGACAAGACAGTACAGGGACACAGCTTCACAACACCTGGACAAGACAGTACAGGGAGCAGATAGCTTCACAACACCTGGACAAGACAGTAAAGGGAGCAGACAGCTTCACAACACCTAGACAGGGCAGTACACGTAGCAGACAGCTTCACAACACCGAGAACAGACAGTACAGGGAGCAGATAGCTTCACAACACTTGGACAAGACAGTACAGGCAGCAGACAGCTTCGCAACAACTAGAACAGACAGTACAGGGAACAGACAGCTTCACAACTCCTAGACAAGACAGTACAGGGAGCAAACAGCTTCACAACACCTAGACAAGACAGTACAGGGAGCAGACAGCTTCACAACACCTAGACAGTACAGGGAGCAGACAGCTTCACAACTCCTTGACAAGACAGTACAGGGAGCAGACAGCTTCACAACACCTAGACAAGACAGTACAGGGAGCAGACAACTTTAAAAAACCTAGAAAAGACAGTACAGGGAGCAAACAGCTTCACAACACCTAGACAAGACAGTACATGGAGCAGACAGCTTCACAACATCTAGACAAGACAGTACAGGGAGCAGACAGCTTCACAACACCTAGGCAAGACAGTACAGGGAGCAAACAGCTGCACAACACCTAGACAAGTCAGTACAGGGAGCAGACAGCTTAAAAACACCTAGACAAGTCAGTACAGGGAGCAGACAGCTTCACAACACCTAGACAAGACAGTACAGGGAGCAGACAGCTTCACAACACCTAGACAAGACAGTACAGGGAGCAGACAGCGTCACAACACCTAGACAAGACAGTACAGGGAGCAGACAGCTTCTCAACACCTGGACAAGACATTACAGGGAGCACACAGCTTCACAACACCTGGACAAGACAGTACAGGGAGCAGATAGCTTCACAACACCTGGACAAGACAGTACAGGGAGCAGACAGCTTCACAACACCTAGACAAGACAATAAAAGGTAGCAGATAGCTTCACAGCAACTGGACAAGACAGTACAGGGAGCAGACAGCTTCACAACACCTAGACAAGACAGTAAAAGTTAGCAGATAGCTTCACAGCAACTGGACAAGACAGTACAGGGAGCAGACAGATTCACAACACCTAGAACAGACAGTACAGGGAGCAGATAGCTTCACAACACCTGGACAGATAGTACAGGGAGCACACAGCTTCACAACACCTGGACAAGACTGTACAGGGAACAGACAGCTTCACAACACCTGGACAAGACAGTACAGGGAGCAGACAGCTTCACAACACCTAGACAAGACAGTATAGGGAGCAGACAGCTTCACAACACCTGGACAAGACAGGACATGGAGAAGACAGCTTCATAACACCTAGACAAGACAGTACAGGGAGCAGACAGCTTCACAACACCTGGACAAGACAGTACAGGGAGCAGACAGCTTCACATCACCTGGACAAGACAGTAAAGGGAGCAGACAGCTTCGCAACACCTGGACAAGACAGTACAGGGAGCAGACAGCTTCACAACTTCTGGATAAGACAGTAGAAGGAGCAGACAGCTTCACAACACATAGACATGACAGTACAGGGAGCAGATAGCTTCACAGCACCTGGACAAGACAGTACAGGGAGCAGACAGCTACACAACTCCTAGACAAGACAGTACAGGGAGCAGACAGCTTCACAACACCTAGACAAGACAGTACAGGGAGCAGACAACTTCACAACTCCTAGACAAGACAGTACAGAGAGCAAACAGCTTCACAACACCTAGACAAGACAGTACAGGGAGCAGACAGCTTCACAGCACCTGGACAAGACAGTACAGGGAGCAGACAGCTTCACAACACCTAGACAAGACAGTACAGGGAGCAGATAGCTTCACAACACCTGGACAAGACAGTACAAGGAGCAGACAGCTTCACAACACCTAGACAAGTCAGTACAGGGAGCAAACAGCTTCACAACACCTAGACAAGACAGTACAGGGAGCAGACAGCTTCACAGCACCTGGACAAGACAGTACAGGGAGCAGACAGCTTCACAACACCTAGACAAGATAGTACAGGGAGCAGATAGCTCCACAACACCTAGACAAGACAGTACAGGGAGCAGACAGCTTCACAACACCTAGACAAGACAGTACAGGTAGCAGATAGCTTCACAGCACCTGGACAAGACAGTACAGGGAGCAGACACCTTCACAACACCTAGAAAAGACAGAACAGGGAGAAGATATTTTCACAACACTTGGACAAGAAAGTACAGGGAGCAGACAGCTTCACAAAACCTAGACAAGACAGTACAGGGAGCAGACAGCTTCACAACACCTAGACAAGACAGTACAGGGAGCAGACAGCTTCACAACACCTAGACAAGACAGTACAGGGAACACACAGCTTCACAACACCTAGACAGTACAGGGAGCAGACAGCTTCACAACACCTAGACAAGACAGTACAGGGAGCAGACAGCTTCACAACACCTAGACAAGACAGTACAGGGAGCGGACAGCTTCACAACACCTAGACAAGCCAGTACAGGGAGCAGACAGCTTCACAACACCTAGACAAGACAGTACAGGGAGCAGACAGCGTCACAACACCTAGACAAGACAGTACAGGGAGCAGACAGCTTCTCAACACCTGGACAAGACATTACAGGGAGCACACAGCTTCACAACACCTGGACAAGACAGTACAGGGAGCAGATAGCTTCACAACACCTGGACAAGACAGTACAGGGAGCAGACAGCTTCACAACACCTAGACAAGACAATAAAAGGTAGCAGATAGCTTCACAGCAACTGGACAAGACAGTACAGGGAGCAGAGAGCTTCACAACACCTAGACAAGACAGTAAAAGGTAGCAGATAGCTTCACAGCAACTGGACAAGACAGTACAGGGAGCAGAAAGATTCACAACACCTAGAACAGACAGTACAGGGAGCAGAGAGCTTCACAACACCTGGACAGATAGTACAGGGAGCACACAGCTTCACAACACCTGGACAAGACTGTACAGGGAACAGACAGCTTCACAACACCTGGACAAGACAGTACAGGGAGCAGACAGCTTCACAACACCTAGACAAGACAGTACAGGGAGCAGACAGCTTCACAACACCTGGACAAGACAGGACATGGAGAAGACAGCTTCACAACACCTAGACAAGACAGTACAGGGAGCAGACAGCTTCACAACACCTGGACAAGACAGTACAGGGAGCAGACAGCTTCACATCACCTGGACAAGACAGTAAAGGGAGCAGAGAGCTTCGCAACACCTGGACAAGACAGTACAGGGAGCAGACAGCTTCACAACACCTGGATAAGACAGTACAAGGAGCAGACAGCTTCACAACACATAGACATGACAGTACAGGGAGCAGATAGCTTCACAGCACCTGGACAAGACAGTACAGGGAGCAGACAGCTTCACAACTCTTAGACAAGACAGTACAGGGAGCAGACAGCTTCACAACACCTAGACAAGACAGTACAGGGAGCAGACAACTTCACAACTCCTAGACAAGACAGTACAGAGAGCAAACAGCTTCACAACACCTAGACAAGACAGTACAGGGAGTAGACAGCTTCACAGCACCTGGACAAGACAGTACAGGGAGCAGACAGCTTCACAACACCTAGACAAGACAGTACAGGGAGCAGATAGCTTCACAACACCTGGACAAGACAGTACAAGGAGCAGACAGCTTCACAACACCTAGACAAGTCAGTACAGGGAGCAAACAGCTTCACAACACCTAGACAAGACATTACAGGGAGCAGACAGCTTCACAGCACCTGGACAAGACAGTACAGGGAGCAGACAGCTTCACAACACCTAGACAAGATAGTACAGGGAGCAGATAGCTTCACAACACCTAGACAAGACAGTACAGGGAGCAGACAGCTTCACAACACCTAGACAAGACAGTACAGGTAGCAGATAGCTTCACAGCACCTGGACAAGACAGTACAGGGAGCAGACACCTTCACAACACCTGGAAAAGACAGAACAGGGAGAAGATATTTTCACAACACTTGGACAAGAAAGTACAGGGAGCAGACAGCTTCACAAAACCTAGACAAGACAGTACAGGGAGCAGACAGCTTCACAACACCTAGACAAGACAGTACAGGGAGCAGACAGCTTCACAACACCTAGACAAGACAGTACAGGGCACACACAGCTTCACAACACCTAGACAGTACAGGGAGCGGACAGCTTCACAACACCTAGACAAGACAGTACAGGGAGCAGACAGCTTCACAACACCTAGACAAGACAGTATAGGGAGCAGACAGCTTCACAACACCTAGACAAGACACTACAGGGAGCAGACAGCGTCACAACACCTAGACAAGACAGTACAGGGAGCAGACAGCTTCACAACACCTGGACAAGACAGCACAGGGAGCAGACAGCTTCACAACACCTAGACATGAGAGTACAGGGAGCAGACAGCTTCACAACACCTTGACAAGACAGTACAGGGAGAAGACAGCTTCACAACACCTAGACAAGACAGTACAGGGAGCAGACAGCTTCACAACACCTAGACAAGACAGTACAGGGAGCAGACAGCTTCACAACACCTAGACAAGATAGTACAGGGAGCAGACAGCTTCACAACACCTAGACAAGACAGTACAGGGAGAGGACAGCTTCACAACACCTAGACAAGACAGTACAGGGAGCAGACAGCTTCACAACACCTAGACAAGACAGTACAGGGAGTAGACAGCTTCACAACACCTAGACAAGATAGTACAGGGAGCAGACAGCTTCACAACACCTAGACAAGACAGTACAGGGAGCAGAAAGCTTCACAACACTTCGACAAGACAGGACATGGAGCAGACAGCTTCACAACACCTAGACAAGACAGTACAGGGAGCAGACAGCTTCACAACACCTGGACAAGACAGTACAGGGAGCAGACAGCTTCACATCACCTGGACAAGACAGTAAAGGGAGCAGACAGCTTCGCAACACCTAGACAAGACAGTACAGGTAGCAGATAGCTTCACAGCACCTGGACAAGACAGTACAGGGAGCAGACACCTTCACAACACCTAGAACAGACAGAACAGGGAGAAGATATTTTCACAACACTTGGACAAGACAGTACAGGTAGCAAACAGCTTCACAACACCTAGACAAGACATTACAGGGAGCAGACAGCTTCACAACACCTAGACAAGACAGTACAGGGAGCAGACAGCTTCACAACACCTAGACAAGACAGTACAGGGAGCAGACAGCTTCACAACACCTAGACAAGACAGTACAGGGAGCAGACAGCTTAAAAACACCTAGACAAGTCAGTACAGGGAGCGCAGCTTCACAACACCTAGACAAGACAGTACAGGGAGCAGACAGCTTCACAACACCTGACAAGACAGTACAGGGAGCAGACAGAGTCACAACACATAGACAAGACAGTACAGGGAGCAGACAGCTTCTCAACACCTGGACAAGACAGTACAGGGAGCACACAGCTTCACAACACCTGGACAAGACAGTACAGGGAGCAGATAGCTTCACAACACCTAGACAAGACAGTACAGGGAGCAGACAGCTTCACAACACCTATACAAGACAGTAAAAGGTAGCAGATAGCTTCACAGCAACTGGACAAGACAGTACAGGGAGCAGATAGCTTCACAACACCTGGACAGACAGTACAGGGAGCACACAGCTTCACAACACCTGGACAAGAGAGTACAGGGAGCAGACAGCTTCACAACACCTAGACAAGACAGTACAGGGAGCAGACAGCTTCACAACACCTGGACAAGACAGTACAGGGAGCAGACAGCTTCACATCACCTGGACAAGACAGGAAAGGGAGCAAACATTTTCGCAACACCTGGACAAGACAGTACACGGAGCAGACAGCTTCACAACACCTGGATAAGACAGTACAGGGAGCAGACAGCTTCACAACACCTAGACATGACAGTACAGGGAGCAGATAGCTTCACAGCACCTGGAAAAGACAGTACAGAGAGCAAACAGCTTCACAACACCTAGACAAGACAGTACAGGGAGCAGACAGCTTCACAGCACCTGGACAAGACAGTACAGGGAGCAGACAGCTTCACAACACCTATTCAAGACAGTACAGGGAGCAGATAGCTTCACAACACCTAGACAAGACAGTACAGGGAGTTGATAGCTTCACAACACCTGGACAAGACAGTACAGGGAGCAGACAGCTTCACAACACCTAGACAAGACAGTACAGGGAGCAAACAGCTTCACAACACCTAGACAAGACAGTACAGGGAGCAGACAGCTTCACAACACCTAGAAAAGACAGTAAAGGTAGCAGATAGCTTCACAGCACCTGGACAAGACAGTACAGGGAGCAGACAGCTTCACAACACCTGGACAAGACAGTACAGGGAGCAGACAGCTTCACAACACCTAGACAAGACAGTACAGGGAGCAGACAGCTTCACAACACCTAGACAGTACAGGGAGCAGACAGCTTCACAACACCTAGACAAGACAGTACAGGGAGCAGACAACTTCACAACTCCTAGACAAGACAGTACAGAGAGCAAACAGCTTCACAACACCTAGACAAGACAGTACAGGGAGCAGACAGCTTCACAGCACCTGGACAAGACAGTACAGGGAGCAGACAGCTTCACAACATCTAGACAAGATAGTACAGGGAGCAGATAGCTTCACAACACCTAGACAAGACAGTACAGGGAGCAGAGAGCTTCACAACACCTAGACAAGACAGTACAGGTAGCAGATAGCTTCACAGCACCTGGACAAGAAAGTACAGGGAGCAGACACCTTCACAACACCTAGAACAGACAGAACAGGGAGAAGATATTTTCACAACACTTGGACAAGAAAGTACAGGGAGAAGACAGCTTCACAAAACCTAGACAAGACAGTACAGGGAGCAGACAGCTTCACAACACCTAGACAAGACAGTACACGGAGCAGACAGCTCCACAACACCTAGACAAGACAGTACAGGGAGCAGACTGCTTAAAAACACCTAGACAAGTCAGTACAGGGAGCAAACAGGTTAAAAACACCTAGACAAGACAGTACAGGGAACACACAGCTTCACAACACCTAGAAAATACAGGGAGCAGACAGCTTCACAACACCTAGACAAGACAGTACAGGGAGCACACAGCTTCACAACACCTAGACAAGACAGTACAGGGAGCAGACAGCTTCACAACACCTAGACAAGACACTACAGGGAGCAGACATCTTCACAACACCTAGACAAGACAGTACATGGAGCAGACAGCTTCACAACACCTGGACAAGACAGTACAGGGAGCGGACAGCTTCACAACACCTAGACATGAGAGTACAGGGAGCAGACAGCTTCACAACACCTGGACAAGACAGTACAGGGAAAAGACAGCTTCATAACACCTAGACAAGACAGTACAGGGAGCAGACAGCTTCACAACACCTAGACAAGACAGTACAGGGAGCAGACAGCTTCACAACACCTAGACAAGACAGTACAGGGAGCAGACAGCTTCATAACACCTAGACAAGTCAGTACAGGGAGCAAACAGCTTAAAAACACCTAGAAAAGGAGGTACAGGGAGCAGACAGCTTCACAACACCTGGACAAGACAGTACAGGGAGCAGAAAGCTTCACAACACCTAGACAAGACAGTATAGGGAGCAGACAGCTTCACAACACCTAGACAAGACAGTACAGGGAGCAGACAGCTTCACAACACCTAGACAAGACAGTACAGGGAGCAGACAGCTTCACAACACCTGGACAAGACAGTACAGGGAGCAGACAGCTTCTCAACACCTAGACATGAGAGTACAGGGAGCAGACAGCTTCACAACACCTTGACAAGACAGTACAGGGACACAGCTTCACAACACCTGGACAAGACGGGACAGGGAGCAGATAGCTTCACAACACCTGGACAAGACAGTACAGGGAGCAGACAGCTTCACAACACCTAGACAAGACAGTACAGGGAGCAGACAGCTTCACAACACCTAGACAAGACAGTACAGGGAGCAGACAGCTGCATAACACCTAGACAAGTCAGTACAGGGAGCAAACAGCTTAAAAACACCTAGACAAGGCAGTACAGGGAGCAGACAGCTTCACAACACCTGGACAAGACAGTACAGGGAGCAGAAAGCTTCACAACACCTAGACAAGACAGTATAGGGAGCAGACAGCTTCACAACACCTAGACAAGACAGTACAGGGAGCAGACAGCTTCACAACACCTAGACAAGTCAGTACAGGGAGCACATCTTCACAACACCTAGACAAGACAGTACAGGGAGCAGACAGCTTCACAACACCTGACAAGACAGTACAGGGAGCAGACAGAGTCACAACACATAGACAAGACAGTACAGGGAGCAGACAGCTTCTCAACACCTGGACAAGACAGTACAGGGAGCACACAGCTTCACAACACCTGGACAAGACAGTACAGGGAGCAGATAGCTTCACAACACCTAGACAAGACAGTACAGGGAGCAGACAGCTTCACAACACCTATACAAGACAGTAAAAGGTAGCAGATAGCTTCACAGCAACTGGACAAGACAGTACAGGGAGCAGATAGCTTCACAACACCTGGACAGACAGTACAGGGAGCACACAGCTTCACAACACCTGGACAAGAGAGTACAGGGAGCAGACAGCTTCACAACACCTAGACAAGACAGTACAGGGAGCAGACAGCTTCACAACACCTGGACAAGACAGTACAGGGAGCAGACAGCTTCACATCACCTGGACAAGACAGGAAAGGGAGCAAACATTTTCGCAACACCTGGACAAGACAGTACAGGGAGCAGACAGCTTCACAACACCTGGATAAGACAGTACAGGGAGCAGACAGCTTCACAACACCTAGACATGACAGTACAGGGAGCAGATAGCTTCACAGCACCTGGAAAAGACAGTACAGAGAGCAAACAGCTTCACAACACCTAGACAAGACAGTACAGGGAGCAGACAGCTTCACAGCACCTGGACAAGACAGTACAGGGAGCAGACAGCTTCACAACACCTATTCAAGACAGTACAGGGAGCAGATAGCTTCACAACACCTAGACAAGACAGTACAGGGAGTTGATAGCTTCACAACACCTGGACAAGACAGTACAGGGAGCAGACAGCTTCACAACACCTAGACAAGACAGTACAGGGAGCAAACAGCTTCACAACACCTAGACAAGACAGTACAGGGAGCAGACAGCTTCACAACACCTAGAAAAGACAGTAAAGGTAGCAGATAGCTTCACAGCACCTGGACAAGACAGTACAGGGAGCAGACAGCTTCACAACACCTGGACAAGACAGTACAGGGAGCAGACAGCTTCACAACACCTAGACAAGACAGTACAGGGAGCAGACAGCTTCACAACACCTAGACAGTACAGGGAGCAGACAGCTTCACAACACCTAGACAAGACAGTACAGGGAGCAGACAACTTCACAACTCCTAGACAAGACAGTACAGAGAGCAAACAGCTTCACAACACCTAGACAAGACAGTACAGGGAGCAGACAGCTTCACAGCACCTGGACAAGACAGTACAGGGAGCAGACAGCTTCACAACATCTAGACAAGATAGTACAGGGAGCAGATAGCTTCACAACACCTAGACAAGACAGTACAGGGAGCAGAGAGCTTCACAACACCTAGACTAGACAGTACAGGTAGCAGATAGCTTCACAGCACCTGGACAAGACAGTACAGGGAGCAGACACCTTCACAACACCTAGAACAGACAGAACAGGGAGAAGATATTTTCACAACACTTGGACAAGAAAGTACAGGGAGAAGACAGCTTCACAAAACCTAGACAAGACAGTACAGGGAGCAGACAGCTTCACAACACCTAGACAAGACAGTACACGGAGCAGACAGCTCCACAACACCTAGACAAGACAGTACAGGGAGCAGACTGCTTAAAAACACCTAGACAAGTCAGTACAGGGAGCAAACAGGTTAAAAACACCTAGACAAGACAGTACAGGGAACACACAGCTTCACAACACCTAGAAAATACAGGGAGCAGACAGCTTCACAACACCTAGACAAGACAGTACAGGGAGCACACAGCTTCACAACACCTAGACAAGACAGTACAGGGAGCAGACAGCTTCACAACACCTAGACAAGACACTACAGGGAGCAGACATCTTCACAACACCTAGACAAGACAGTACATGGAGCAGACAGCTTCACAACACCTGGACAAGACAGTACAGGGAGCGGACAGCTTCACAACACCTAGACATGAGAGTACAGGGAGCAGACAGCTTCACAACACCTGGACAAGACAGTACAGGGAAAAGACAGCTTCATAACACCTAGACAAGACAGTACAGGGAGCAGACAGCTTCACAACACCTAGACAAGACAGTACAGGGAGCAGACAGCTTCACAACACCTAGACAAGACAGTACAGGGAGCAGACAGCTTCATAACACCTAGACAAGTCAGTACAGGGAGCAAACAGCTTAAAAACACCTAGAAAAGGAGGTACAGGGAGCAGACAGCTTCACAACACCTGGACAAGACAGTACAGGGAGCAGAAAGCTTCACAACACCTAGACAAGACAGTATAGGGAGCAGACAGCTTCACAACACCTAGACAAGACAGTACAGGGAGCAGACAGCTTCACAACACCTAGACAAGACAGTACAGGGAGCAGACAGCTTCACAACACCTGGACAAGACAGTACAGGGAGCAGACAGCTTCTCAACACCTAGACATGAGAGTACAGGGAGCAGACAGCTTCACAACACCTTGACAAGACAGTACAGGGACACAGCTTCACAACACCTGGACAAGACGGGACAGGGAGCAGATAGCTTCACAACACCTGGACAAGACAGTACAGGGAGCAGACAGCTTCACAACACCTAGACAAGACAGTACAGGGAGCAGACAGCTTCACAACACCTAGACAAGACAGTACAGGGAGCAGACAGCTGCATAACACCTAGACAAGTCAGTACAGGGAGCAAACAGCTTAAAAACACCTAGACAAGGCAGTACAGGGAGCAGACAGCTTCACAACACCTGGACAAGACAGTACAGGGAGCAGAAAGCTTCACAACACCTAGACAAGACAGTATAGGGAGCAGACAGCTTCACAACACCTAGACAAGACAGTACAGGGAGCAGACAGCTTCACAACACCTAGACAAGACAGTACAGGGAGCAGACAGCTTCACAACACCTGGACAAGACAGTACAGGGAGCAGACAGCTTCTCAACACCTAGACATGAGAGTACAGGGAGCAGACAGCTTCACAACACCTGGACAAGACAGTACAGGGACACAGCTTCACAACACCTGGACAAGACAGGACAGGGAGCAGATAGCTTCACAACACCTGGACAAGACAGTAAAGGGAGCAGACAGCTTCACAACACCTAGACAGGGCAGTACACGTAGCAGATAGCTTCACAGCACCTGGACAAGACAGTACAGGGAGCAGACAGCTTCACAACACCGAGAACAGACAGTACAGGGAGCAGATAGCTTCACAACACTTGGACAAGACAGTACAGGCAGCAGACAGCTTCGCAACAACTATAACAGACAGTACAGGGAACAGACAGCTTCACAACTCCTAGACAAGACAGTACAGGGAGCATACAGCTTCACAACACCTAGACAAGACAGTACAGGGAGCAGACAGCTTCACAACACCTAGACAATACAGGGAGCAGACAGCTTCACAAGTCCTTGACAAGACAGTACAGGGAGCAGACAGCTTCACAACACCTAAACAAGACAGTACAGGGAGCAGACAGTTTCACAACACCTAGACAAGACACTACAGGGAACACACAGCGTCACAACACCTAGACAAGACAGTACATGGAGCAGACAGCTTCACAACACCTGGACAAGACAGAACAGGGAGAAGATATTTTCACAACACTTGGACAAGAAAGTACAGGGAGCAGACAGCTTCACAAAACCTAGACAAGACAGTACAGGGAGCAGACAGCTTCACAACACCTAGACAAGACAGTACAGGGAGCAGACAGCTTCACAACACCTAGACAAGACAGTACAGGGAACACACAGCTTCACAACACCTAGACAGTACAGGGAGCAGACAGCTTCACAACACCTAGACAAGACAGTACAGGGAGCAGACAGCTTCACAACACCTAGACAAGACCGTACAGGGAGCAGACAGCTTCACAACACCTAGACAAGACACTACAGGGAGCAGACAGCGTCACAACACCTAGACAAGAGAGTACATGGAGCAGACAGCTTCACAACACCTGGACAAGACAGTACAGGGAGCAGACAGCTTCAAAACACCTAGACATGAGAGTACAGGGAGCAGACAGCTTCACAACACCTTGACAAGACAGTACAGGGAGAAGACAGCTTCACAACACCTAGACAAGACAGTACAGAGAGCAGACAGCTTCACAACACCTAGACAAGACAGTACAGGGAGCAGACAGCTTCACAACACCTAGACAAGATAGTACAGGGAGCAGACAGCTTCACAACACCTAGAACAGACAGTACAGGGAGCAGATAGCTTCACAACACCTGGACAGATAGTACAGGGAGCACACATTTTCACAACACCTGGACAAGACTGTACAGGGAACAGACAGCTTCACAACACCTGGACAAGACAGGACAGGGAGCAGATAGCTTCACAACACCTGGACAAGACAGTAAAGGGAGCAGACAGCTTCACAACACCTAGACAGGGCAGTACACGTAGCAGATAGCTTCACAGCACCTGGACAAGACAGTACAGGGAGCAGACAGCTTCACAACACCGAGAACAGACAGTACAGGGAGCAGATAGCTTCACAACACTTGGACAAGACAGTACAGGCAGCAGACAGCTTCGCAACAACTATAACAGACAGTACAGGGAACAGACAGCTTCACAACTCCTAGACAAGACAGTACAGGGAGCATACAGCTTCACAACACCTAGACAAGACAGTACAGGGAGCAGACAGCTTCACAACACCTAGACAATACAGGGAGCAGACAGCTTCACAAGTCCTTGACAAGACAGTACAGGGAGCAGACAGCTTCACAACACCTAAACAAGACAGTACAGGGAGCAGACAGTTTCACAACACCTAGACAAGACACTACAGGGAACACACAGCGTCACAACACCTAGACAAGACAGTACATGGAGCAGACAGCTTCACAACACCTGGACAAGACAGAACAGGGAGAAGATATTTTCACAACACTTGGACAAGAAAGTACAGGGAGCAGACAGCTTCACAAAACCTAGACAAGACAGTACAGGGAGCAGACAGCTTCACAACACCTAGACAAGACAGTACAGGGAGCAGACAGCTTCACAACACCTAGACAAGACAGTACAGGGAACACACAGCTTCACAACACCTAGACAGTACAGGGAGCAGACAGCTTCACAACACCTAGACAAGACAGTACAGGGAGCAGACAGCTTCACAACACCTAGACAAGACCGTACAGGGAGCAGACAGCTTCACAACACCTAGACAAGACACTACAGGGAGCAGACAGCGTCACAACACCTAGACAAGAGAGTACATGGAGCAGACAGCTTCACAACACCTGGACAAGACAGTACAGGGAGCAGACAGCTTCAAAACACCTAGACATGAGAGTACAGGGAGCAGACAGCTTCACAACACCTTGACAAGACAGTACAGGGAGAAGACAGCTTCACAACACCTAGACAAGACAGTACAGAGAGCAGACAGCTTCACAACACCTAGACAAGACAGTACAGGGAGCAGACAGCTTCACAACACCTAGACAAGATAGTACAGGGAGCAGACAGCTTCACAACACCTAGAACAGACAGTACAGGGAGCAGATAGCTTCACAACACCTGGACAGATAGTACAGGGAGCACACATTTTCACAACACCTGGACAAGACTGTACAGGGAACAGACAGCTTCACAACACCTGGACAAGACAGTACAGGGAGCAGACAGCTTCACAACACCTAGACAAGACAGTACAGGGAGCAGACAGCTTCACAACACCTGGACAAGACAGGACATGGAGAAGACAGCTTCACAACACCTAGACAAGACAGTACAGGGAGCAGACAGCTTCACAACACCTGGACAAGACAGTACAGGGAGCAGACAGCTTCACATCACCTGGACAAGACAGTAAAGGGAGCAGACAGCTTCGCAACACCTGGACAAGACAGTACAGGGAGCAGACAGCTTCACAACACCTGGATAAGACAGTACAAGGAGCAGACAGCTTCACAACACATAGACATGACAGTACAGGGAGCAGATAGCTTCACAGCACCTGGACAAGACAGTACAGGGAGCAGACAGCTTCACAACTCCTAGACAAGACAGTACAGGGAGCAGACAGCTTCACAACACCTAGACAAGACAGTACAGGGAGCAGACAACTTCACAACTCCTAGACAAGACAGTACAGGGAGCAGACAGCTTCACAACACCGAGAACAGACAGTACAGGGAGCAGATAGCTTCACAACACTTGGACAAGACAGTACAGGCAGCAGACAGCTTCGCAACAACTATAACAGACAGTACAGGGAACAGACAGCTTCACAACTCCTAGACAAGACAGTACAGGGAGCATACAGCTTCACAACACCTAGACAAGACAGTACAGGGAGCAGACAGCTTCACAACACCTAGACAATACAGGGAGCAGACAGCTTCACAAGTCCTTGACAAGACAGTACAGGGAGCAGACAGCTTCACAACACCTAAACAAGACAGTACAGGGAGCAGACAGTTTCACAACACCTAGACAAGACACTACAGGGAGCAGACAGCGTCACAACACCTAGACAAGACAGTACATGGAGCAGACAGCTTCACAACACCTGGACAAGACAGAACAGGGAGAAGATATTTTCACAACACTTGGACAAGAAAGTACAGGGAGCAGACAGCTTCACAAAACCTAGACAAGACAGTACAGGGAGCAGACAGCTTCACAACACCTAGACAAGACAGTACAGGGAGCAGACAGCTTCACAACACCTAGACAAGACAGTACAGGGAACACACAGCTTCACAACACCTAGACAGTACAGGGAGCAGACAGCTTCACAACACCTAGACAAGACAGTACAGGGAGCAGACAGCTTCACAACACCTAGACAAGACCGTACAGGGAGCAGACAGCTTCACAACACCTAGACAAGACACTACAGGGAGCAGACAGCGTCACAACACCTAGACAAGAGAGTACATGGAGCAGACAGCTTCACAACACCTGGACAAGACAGTACAGGGAGCAGACAGCTTCAAAACACCTAGACATGAGAGTACAGGGAGCAGACAGCTTCACAACACCTTGACAAGACAGTACAGGGAGAAGACAGCTTCACAACACCTAGACAAGACAGTACAGAGAGCAGACAGCTTCACAACACCTAGACAAGACAGTACAGGGAGCAGACAGCTTCACAACACCTAGACAAGATAGTACAGGGAGCAGACAGCTTCACAACACCTAGAACAGACAGTACAGGGAGCAGATAGCTTCACAACACCTGGACAGATAGTACAGGGAGCACACATTTTCACAACACCTGGACAAGACTGTACAGGGAACAGACAGCTTCACAACACCTGGACAAGACAGTACAGGGAGCAGACAGCTTCACAACACCTAGACAAGACAGTACAGGGAGCAGACAGCTTCACAACACCTGGACAAGACAGGACATGGAGAAGACAGCTTCACAACACCTAGACAAGACAGTACAGGGAGCAGACAGCTTCACAACACCTGGACAAGACAGTACAGGGAGCAGACAGCTTCACATCACCTGGACAAGACAGTAAAGGGAGCAGACAGCTTCGCAACACCTGGACAAGACAGTACAGGGAGCAGACAGCTTCACAACACCTGGATAAGACAGTACAAGGAGCAGACAGCTTCACAACACATAGACATGACAGTACAGGGAGCAGATAGCTTCACAGCACCTGGACAAGACAGTACAGGGAGCAGACAGCTTCACAACTCCTAGACAAGACAGTACAGGGAGCAGACAGCTTCACAACACCTAGACAAGACAGTACAGGGAGCAGACAACTTCACAACTCCTAGACAAGACAGTACAGAGAGCAAACAGCTTCACAACACCTAGACAAGACAGTACAGGGAGCAGACAGCTTCACAGCACCTGGACAAGACAGTACAGGGAGCAGACAGCTTCACAACAACTAGACAAGACAGTACAGGGAGCAGATAGCTTCACAACACCTGGACAAGACAGTACAAGGAGCAGACAGCTTCACAACACCTAGACAAGTCAGTACAGGGAGCAAACAGCTTCACAACACCTAGACAAGACAGTACAGGGAGCAGACAGCTTCACAGCACCTGGACAAGACAGTACAGGCAGCAGACAGCTTCACAACACCTAGACAAGATAGTACAGGGAGCAGATAGCTTCACAACACCTAGACAAGACAGTACAGGGAGCAGACAGCTTCACAACACCTAGACAAGACAGTACAGGTAGCAGATAGCTTCACAGCACCTGGACAAGACAGTACAGGGAGCAGACACCTTCACAACACCTAGAAAAGACAGACCAGGGAGAAGATATTTTCACAACACTTGGACAAGAAAGTACAGGGAGCAGACAGCTTCACAAAACCTAGACAAGACAGTACAGGGAGCAGACAGCTTCACAACACCTAGACAAGACAGTACAGGGAGCAGACAGCTTCACAACACCTAGACAAGACAGTACAGGGAACACACAGCTTCACAACACCTAGACAGTACAGGGAGCAGACAGCTTCACAACACCTAGACAAGACAGTACAGGGAGCAGACAGCTTCACAACACCTAGACAAGACAGTACAGGGAGCAGACAGCTTCACAACACCTAGACAAGACACTACAGGGAGCAGACAGCGTCACAACACCTAGACAAGACAGTACATGGAGCAGACAGCTTCACAACACCTGGACAAGACAGTACAGGGAGCAGACAGCTTCACAACACCTAGACATGAGAGTACAGGGAGCAGACAGCTTCACAACACCTTGACAAGACAGTACAGGGAGAAGACAGCTTCACAACACCTAGACAAGACAGTACAGGGAGCAGACAGCTTCACAACACCTAGACAAGACAGTACAGGGAGCAGACAGCTTCACAACACCTAGACAAGATAGTACAGGGAGCAGACAGCTTCACAACACCTAGACAAGACAGTACAGGGAGAAGACAGCTTCAAAACACCTAGACAAGACAGTACAGGGAGCAGACAGCTTCACAACACCTAGACAAGACAGTACAGGGAGCAGACAGCTTCACAACACCTAGACAAGATAGTACAGGGAGCAGACAGCTTCACAACACCTAGACAAGACAGTACAGGGAGCAGACAGCTTCACAACACCTGGACAAGACAGGACATGGAGCAGACAGCTTCACAACACCTAGACAAGACATTACAGGGAGCAGACAGCTTCACAACACCTGGACAAGACAGTACAGGGAGCAGACAGCTTCACATCACCCGGACAAGACAGTAAAGGGAGCGGACAGCTTCGTAACACCTGGACAAGACAGTACAGGGAGCAGACAGCTTCACAACACCTGGATAAGACCGTACAAGGAGCAGACAGCTTCACAACACCTAGACATGACAGTATTGGGAGCAGATAGCTTCATAGCACCTGGACAAGACAGTACAGGGAGCAGACAGCTTCACAACTCCTAGACAAGACAGTACAGGGAGCAGACAGCTTCACAACACCTAGACAAGACAGTACAGGGAGCAGACAACTTCACAACTCCTAGACAAGACAGTACAGAGAGCAAACAGCTTCACAACACCTAGACAAGACAGTACAGGTAGCAGACAGCTTCACAGCACCTGGACAAGACAGTACAGGGAGCAGACAGCTTCACAACACCTAGACAAGACAGTACAGGGAGCAGATAGCTTCACAACACCTGGACAAGACAGTACAAGGAGCAGACAGCTTCACAACACCTAGACAAGTCAGTACAGGGAGCAAACAGCTTCACAACACTTAGACAAGACAGTACAGGGAGCAGACAGCTTCACAGCACCTGGACAAGACAGTACAGGGAGCAGACAGCTTCACAACACCTAGACAAGATAGTACAGGGAGCAGATAGCTTCACAACACCTAGACAAGACAGTACAGGGAGCAGACAGCTTCACAACACCTAGACAAGACAGTACAGGTAGCAGATAGCTTCACAGCACCTAGACAAGGCAGTACAGGGAGCAGACACCTTCACAACACCTAGAACAGACAGAAGAGGGAAAAGATATTTTCACAACACTTGGACAAGAAAGTACAGGGAGCAGACAGCTTCACAAAACCTAGACAAGACAGTACAGGGAGCAGACAGCTTCACAACACCTAGACAAGACACTACAGGGAGCAGACAGCGTCACAACACCTAGACAAGACAGTACATGGAGCAGACAGCTTCACAACACCTGGACAAGACAGTACAGGGAGCAGACAGCTTCACAACACCTAGACATGAGAGTACAGGGAGCAGACAGCTTCACAACACCTTGACAAGACAGTACAGGGAGAAGACAGCTTCACAGCACCTAGACAAGACAGTACAGGGAGCAGACAGCTTCACAACACCTAGACAAGTCAGTACAGGGAGCAAACAGCTTAAAAACACCTAGACAAGACAGTACAGGGAGCAGACAGCTTCACAACACCTGGACAAGACAGTACAGGGAGCAGACAGCTTCACAACACCTAGACAAGACAGTACAGGGAGCAGACAGCTTCACAACACCTAGACAAGACAGTACAGGGAGCAGACAGCTTCACAACACCTAGACAAGACAGTACAGGGAGCAGACAGCTTCACAACACCTGGACAAGACAGTACAGGGAGCAGACAGCTTCACAACACCTAGACATGAAAGTACAGGGAGCAGACAGCTTCACAACACCTGGACAAGACAGTACAGGGACACAGCTTCACAACACCTGGACAAGACAGTACAGGGAGCAGATAGCTTCACAACACCTGGACAAGACAGTAAAGGGAGCAGACAGCTTCACAACACCTAGACAAGATAGTACAGGGAGCAGACAGCTTCACAACACCTAGACAAGTCAGTACAGGGAGCAAACAGCTTAAAAACACCTAGACAAGACAGTACAGGGAGCAGACAGCTTCACAACACCTGGACAAGACAGTACAGGGAGCAGACAGCTTCACAACACCTAGACAAGACAGTACAGGGAGCAGACAGCTTCACAACACCTAGACAAGACAGTACAGGGAGCAGACAGCTTCACAACACCTAGACAAGACAGTACAGGGAGCAGACAGCTTCACAACACCTAGAAAAGACACTACAGGGAGCAAACAGCGTCACAACACCTAGACAAGACAGTACATGGAGAAGACAGCTTCACAACACCTGGACAAGACAGTACAGGGAGCAGACAGCTTCACAACACCTAGACATGAGAGTACAGGGAGCAGACAGCTTCACAACACCTTGACAAGACAGTACAGGGAGAAGACAGCTTCACAACACCTAGACAAGACAGTACAGGGAGCAGACAGCTTCACAACACCTAGACAAGACAGTACAGGGAGCAGACAGCTTCACAACACCTAGACAAGATAGTACAGGGAGCAGACAGCTTCACAACACCTAGACAAGACAGTACAGGGAGAAGACAGCTTCACTACACCTAGACAAGACAGTACAGGGAGCAGACAGCTTCACAACACCTAGACAAGACAGTACAGGGAGCAGACAGCTTCACAACACCTAGACAAGATAGTACAGGGAGCAGACAGCTTCACAACACCTAGACAAGACAGTACATGGAGCAGACAGCTTCACAACACCTAGACAAGATAGTACAGGGAGCAGACAGCTTCACAACACCTAGACAAGTCAGTACAGGGAGCAAACAGCTTAAAAACACCTAGACAAGACAGTACAGGGAGCAGACAGCTTCACAACACCTGGACAAGACAGTACAGGGAGCAGACAGCTTCACAACACCTAGACAAGACAGTACATGGAGCAGACAGCTTCACAACACCTAGACAAGACAGTACAGGGAGCAGACAGCTTCACAACACCTAGACAAGACAGTACAGGGAGCAGACAGCTTCACAACACCTGGACAAGACAGTACAGGGAGCAGACAGCTTCACAACACCTAGACATGAAAGTACAGGGAGCAGACAGCTTCACAACACCTGGACAAGACAGTACAGGGACACAGCTTCAAAACACCTGGACAAGACAGTACATGGAGCAGATAGCTTCACAACACCTGGACAAGACAGTAAAGGGAGCAGACAGCTTCACAACACCTAGACAAGATAGTACAGGGAGCAGACAGCTTCACAACACCTAGACAAGTCAGTACAGGGAGCAAACAGCTTAAAAACACCTAGACAAGACAGTACAGGGAGCAGACAGCTTCACAACACCTGGTCAAGACAGTACAGGGAGCAGACAGCTTCACAACACCTAGACAAGACAGTACAGGGAGCAGACAGCTTCACAACACCTAGACAAGACAGTACAGGGAGCAGACAGCTTCACAACACCTAGACAAGACAGTACAGGGAGCAGACAGCTTCACAACACCTAGACAAGACACTACAGGGTGCAGACAGCGTCACAACACCTAGACAAGACAGTACATGGAGAAGACAGCTTCACAACACCTGGACAAGACAGTACAGGGAGCAGACAGCTTCACAACACCTAGACATGAGAGTACAGGGAGCAGACAGCTTCACAACACCTTGACAAGACCGTACAGGGAGAAGACAGCTTCACAACACCTAGACAAGACAGTACAGGGAGCAGACAGCTTCACAACACCTAGACAAGACAGTACAGGGAGCAGACAGCTTCACAACACCTAGACAAGATAGTACAGGGAGCAGACAGCTTCACAACACCTAGACAAGACAGTACAGGGAGAAGACAGCTTCACAACACCTAGACAAGACAGTACAGGGAGCAGACAGCTTCACAACACCTAGACAAGACAGTACAGGGAGCAGACAGCTTCACAACACCTAGACAAGATAGTACAGGGAGCAGACAGCTTCACAACACCTAGACAAGACAGTACAGGAAGCAGACAGCTTCACAACACCTGGACAAGACAGTACAGGGAGCAGACAGCTTCACATCACCTAGACAAGACAGTAAAGGGAGCAGACAGCTTCGCAACACCTGGACAAGACAGTACAGGGAGCAGACAGCTTCACAACACCTAGACAAGACAGTACAGGGAGCAGACAGCTTCACAACACCTAGAAAAGACAGTACAGGGAGCAGACAGCTTCACAACACCTAGACAAGACACTACAGGGAGCAGACAGCGTCACAACACCTAGACAAGACAGTACATAGAGAAGACAGCTTCACAACACCTGGACAAGACAGTACAGGGAGCAGACAGCTTCACAACACCTAGACATGAGAGTACAGGGAGCAGACAGCTTCACAACACCTTGACAAGACAGTACAGGGAGAAGACAGCTTCACAACACCTAGACAAGACAGTACAGGGAGCAGACAGCTTCACAACACCTAGACAAGACAGTACAGGGAGCAGACAGCTTCACAACACCTAGACAAGATAGTACAGGGAGCAGACAGCTTCACAACACCTAGACAAGACAGTACAGGGAGAAGACAGCGTCACAACACCTAGACAAGACAGTACAGGGAGCAGACAGCTTCACAACACCTAGACAAGACAGTACAGGGAGCAGACAGCTTCACAACACCTAGACAAGATAGTACAGGGAGCAGACAGCTTCACAACACCTAGACAAGACAGTACAGGAAGCAGACAGCTTCACAACACCTGGACAAGACAGTACAGGGAGCAGACAGCTTCACATCACCTAGACAAGACAGTAAAGGGAGCAGACAGCTTCGCAACACCTGGACAAGACAGTACAGGGAGCAGACAGCTTCACAACACCTGGATAAGACAGTACAATGAGCAGACAGCTTCACAACACCTAGACATGACAGTACAGGGAGCAGATAGCTTCACAGCACCTGGACAAGACAGTACAGGGAGCAGACAGCTTCACAACTCCTAGACAAGACAGTACAGGGAGCAGACAGCTTCACAACACCTAGACAAGACAGTACAGGGAGCAGACAACTTCACAACTCCTAGACAAGACAGTACAGAGAGCAAACAGCTTCACAACACCTAGACAAGACAGTACAGGGAGCAGACAGCTTCACAGCACCTGGACAAGACAGTACAGGGAGCAGACAGCTTCACAACACCTAGACAAGATAGTACAGGGAGCAGATAGCTTCACAACACCTAGACAAGACAGTACAGGGAGCAGACAGCTTCACAACACCTAGACAAGACAGTACAGGTAGCAGATAGCTTCACAGCACCTGGACAAGACAGTACAGGGAGCAGACACCTTCACAACACCTAGAACAGACAGAACAGGGAGAAGATATTTTCACAACACTTGGACAAGAAAGTACAGGGAGCAGACAGCTTCACAAAACCTAGACAAGACAGTACAGGGAGCAGACAGCTTCACAACACCTAGACAAGACAGTACAGGGAGCAGACAGCTTCACAACACCTAGACAAGACAGTACAGGGAGCAGACTGCTTAAAAACACCTAGACAAGTCAGTACAGGGAGCAAACAGCTTAAAAACACCTAGACAAGACAGTACAGGGAACACACAGCTTCACAACAGCTAGACAGTACAGGGAGCAGACAGCTTCACAACACCTAGACAAGACAGTACAGGGAGCAGACAGCTTCACAACACATAGACAAGACAGTACAGGGAGCAGACAGCTTCATAACACCTAGACAAGACACTACAGGGAGCAGACAGCGTCACAACACCTAGACAAGGCAGTACATGGAGCAGACAGCTTCACAACACCTGGACAAGACAGTACAGGGAGCAGACAGCTTCACAACACCTAGACATGAGAGTACAGGGAGCAGATAGCTTCACAGCACCTGGACAAGACAGTACAGGGAGCAGACAGCTTCACAGCACCTAGACAAGACAGTACAGGGAGCAGACAGCTTAAAAACACCTAGACAAGACAGTACAGGGAGCAGACAGCTTCACAACTCCTAGACAAGACAGTACAGGGAGCAGACAGCTTCACAACACCTAGACAAGACAGTACAGGGAGCAGACAGCTTCACAACACCTAGACAAGACAGTACAGGGAGCAGACAGCTTCACAACACCTGGACAAGACAGTACAGGGAGCAGACAGCTTCACAACACCTAGACAAGTCAGTACAGGGAGCAAACAGCTTAAAAACACCTGGACAAGACTATACAGGGAACAGACAGCTTCACAACACCTGGACAAGACAGTACAGGGAGCAGACAGCTTCACAACACCTAGACAAGACAGTACAGGGAGCAGACAGCTTCACAACACCTGGACAAGACAGGACATGGAGAAGACAGCTTCACAACACCTAGACAAGACAGTACAGGGAGCAGACAGCTTCACAACACCTGGACAAGACAGTACAGGGAGCAGACAGCTTCACATCACCTGGACAAGACAGTAAAGGGAGCAGACAGCTTCGCAACACCTGGACAAGACAGTACAGGGAGCAGACAGCTTCACAACACCTGGATAAGACAGTACAAGGAGCAGACAGCTTCACAACACATAGACATGACAGTACAGGGAGCAGATAGCTTCACAGCACCTGGACAAGACAGTACAGGGAGCAGACAGCTTCACAACTCCTAGACAAGACAGTACAGGGAGCAGACAGCTTCACAACACCTAGACAAGACAGTACAGGGAGCAGACAACTTCACAACTCCTAGACAAGACAGTACAGAGAGCAAACAGCTTCACAACACCTAGACAAGACAGTACAGGGAGCAGACAGCTTCACAGCACCTGGACAAGACAGTACAGGGAGCAGACAGCTTCACAACACCTAGACAAGACAGTACAGGGAGCAGATAGCTTCACAACACCTGGACAAGACAGTACAAGGAGCAGACAGCTTCACAACACCTAGACAAGTCAGTACAGGGAGCAAACAGCTTCACAACACCTAGACAAGACAGTACAGGGAGCAGACAGCTTCACAGCACCTGGACAAGACAGTACAGGGAGCAGACAACTTCACAACTCCTAGACAAGACAGTACAGAGAGCAGACAGCTTCATAACACCTAGACAAGACACTACAGGGAGCAGACAGCGTCACAACACCTAGACAAGACAGTACATGGAGCAGACAGCTTCACAACACCTGGACAAGACAGTACAGGGAGCAGACAGCTTCACAACACCTAGACATGAGAGTACAGGGAGCAGATAGCTTCACAGCACCTGGACAAGACAGTACAGGGAGCAGACAGCTTCACAGCACCTAGACAAGACAGTACAGGGAGCAGACAGCTTAAAAACACCTAGACAAGACAATACAGGGAGCAGACAGCTTCACAACTCCTAGACAAGACAGTACAGGGAGCAGACAGCTTCACAACACCTAGACAAGACAGTACAGGGAGCAGACAGCTTCACAACACCTAGACAAGACAGTACAGGGAGCAGACAGCTTCACAACACCTGGACAAGACAGTACAGGGAGCAGACAGCTTCACAACACCTAGACAAGTCAGTACAGGGAGCAAACAGCTTAAAAACACCTAGACAAGACTGTACAGGGAACAGACAGCTTCACAACACCTGGACAAGACAGTACAGGGAGCAGACAGCTTCACAACACCTAGACAAGACAGTACAGGGAGCAGACAGCTTCACAACACCTGGACAAGACAGGACATGGAGAAGACAGCTTCACAACACCTAGACAAGACAGTACAGGGAGCAGACAGCTTCACAACACCTGGACAAGACAGTACAGGGAGCAGACAGCTTCACATCACCTGGACAAGACAGTAAAGGGAGCAGACAGCTTCGCAACACCTGGACAAGACAGTACAGGGAGCAGACAGCTTCACAACACCTGGATAAGACAGTACAAGGAGCAGACAGCTTCACAACACATAGACATGACAGTACAGGGAGCAGATAGCTTCACAGCACCTGGACAAGACAGTACAGGGAGCAGACAGCTTCACAACTCCTAGACAAGACAGTACAGGGAGCAGACAGCTTCACAACACCTAGACAAGACAGTACAGAGAGCAGACAACTTCACAACTCCTAGACAAGACAGTACAGAGAGGAAACAGCTTCACAACACCTAGACAAGACAGTACAGGGAGCAGACAGCTTCACAGCACCTGGACAAGACAGTAGAGGGAGCAGACAGCTTCACAACACCTAGACAAGACAGTACAGGGAGCAGATAGCTTCACAACACCTGGACAAGACAGTACAAGGAGCAGACAGCTTCACAACACCTAGACAAGTCAGTACAGGGAGCAAACAGCTTCACATCACCTAGACAAGACAGTACAGGGAGCAGACAGCTTCACAGCACCTGGACAAGACAGTACAGGGAGCAGACAGCTTCACAACACCTAGACAAGATAGTACAGGGAGCAGATAGCTTCACAACACCTAGACAAGACAGTACAGGGAGCAGACAGCTTCACAACACCTAGACAAGACAGTACAGGTAGCAGATAGCTTCACAGCACCTGGACAAGACAGTACAGGGAGCAGACACCTTCACAACACCTAGAAAAGACAGAACAGGGAGAAGATATTTTCACAACACTTGGACAAGAAAGTACAGGGAGCAGACAGCTTCACAAAACCTAGACAAGACAGTACAGGGAGCAGACAGCTTCACAACACCTAGACAAGACAGTACAGGGAGCAGACAGCTTCACAACACCTAGACAAGACAGTACAGGGAACACACAGCTTCACAACACCTAGACAGTACAGGGAGCAGACAGCTTCACAACACCTAGACAAGACAGTACAGGGAGCAGACAGCTTCACAACACCTAGACAAGACAGTACAGGGAGCAGACAGCTTCACAACACCTAGACAAGACACTACAGGGAGCAGACAGCGTCACAACACCTAGACAAGACAGTACATGGAGCAGACAGCTTCACAACACCTGGACAAGACAGTACAGGGAGCAGACAGCTTCACAACACCTAGACATGAGAGTACAGGGAGCAGACAGCTTCACAACACCTTGACAAGACAGTACAGGGAGAAGACAGCTTCACAACACCTAGACAAGACAGTACAGGGAGCAGACAGCTTCACAACACCTAGACAAGACAGTACAGGGAGCAGACAGCTTCACAACACCTAGACAAGATAGTACAGGGAGCAGACAGCTTCACAACACCTAGACAAGACAGTACAGGGAGAAGACAGCTTCAAAACACCTAGACAAGACAGTACAGGGAGCAGACAGCTTCACAACACCTAGACAAGACAGTACAGGGAGCAGACAGCTTCACAACACCTAGACAAGATAGTACAGGGAGCAGACAGCTTCACAACACCTAGACAAGACAGTACAGGGAGCAGACAGCTTCACAACACCTGGACAAGACAGGACATGGAGAAGACAGCTTCACAACACCTAGACAAGACAGTACAGGGAGCAGACAGCTTCACAACACCTGGACAAGACAGTACAGGGAGCAGACAGCTTCACATCACCCGGACAAGACAGTAAAGGGAGCAGACAGCTTCGCAACACCTGGACAAGACAGTACAGGGAGCAGACAGCTTCACAACACCTGGATAAGACAGTACAAGGAGCAGACAGCTTCACAACACCTAGACATGACAGTACAGGGAGCAGATAGCTTCACAACACCTAGACAAGACAGTACAGGGAGCAGACAGCTTCACAACACCTAGACAAGACAGTACAGGGAGCAGACAGCTTCACAACACCTAGACAAGATAGTACAGGGAGCAGACAGCTTCACAACACCTAGACAAGACAGTACAGGGAGAAGACAGCTTCAAAACACCTAGACAAGACAGTACAGGGAGCAGACAGCTTCACAACACCTAGACAAGACAGTACAGGGAGCAGACAGCTTCACAACACCTAGACAAGACAGTACAGGGAGCAGACAGCTTCACAACACCTAGACAAGACAGTACAGGGAGCAGACAGCTTCACAACACCTGGACAAGACAGGACATGGAGAAGACAGCTTCACAACACCTAGACAAGACAGTACAGGGAGCAGACAGCTTCACAACACCTGGACAAGACAGTACAGGGAGCAGACAGCTTCACATCACCCGGACAAGACAGTAAAGGGAGCAGACAGCTTCGCAACACCTGGACAAGACAGTACAGGGAGCAGACAGCTTCACAACACCTGGATAAGACAGTACAAGGAGCAGACAGCTTCACAACACCTAGACATGACAGTACAGGGAGCAGATAGCTTCACAGCACCTGGACAAGACAGTACAGGGAGCAGACACCTTCACAACACCTAGAAAAGACAGAACAGGGAGAAGATATTTTCACAACACTTGGAAAAGAAAGTACAGGGAGCAGACAGCTTCACAAAACCTAGACAAGACAGTACAGGGAGCAGACAGCTTCACAACACCTAGACAAGACAGTACAGGGAGCAGACAGCTTCACAACACCTAGACAAGACAGTACAGGGAACACACAGCTTCACAACACCTAGACAGTACAGGGAGCAGACAGCTTCACAACACCTAGACAAGACAGTACAGGGAGCAGACAGCTTCACAACACCTAGACAAGACAGTACAGGGAGCAGACAGCTTCACAACACCTAGACAAGACACTACAGGGAGCAGACAGCGTCACAACACCTAGACAAGACAGTACATGGAGCAGACAGCTTCACAACACCTGGACAAGACAGTACAGGGAGCAGACAGCTTCACAACACCTAGACATGAGAGTACAGGGAGCAGACAGCTTCACAACACCTTGACAAGACAGTACAGGGAGAAGACAGCTTCACAACACCTAGACAAGACAGTACAGGGAGCAGACAGCTTCACAACACCTAGACAAGACAGTACAGGGAGCAGACAGCTTCACAACACCTAGACAAGATAGTACAGGGAGCAGACAGCTTCACAACACCTAGACAAGACAGTACAGGGAGAAGACAGCTTCAAAACACCTAGACAAGACAGTACAGGGAGCAGACAGCTTCACAACACCTAGACAAGACAGTACAGGGAGCAGACAGCTTCACAACACCTAGACAAGATAGTACAGGGAGCAGACAGCTTCACAACACCTAGACAAGACAGTACAGGGAGCAGACAGCTTCACAACACCTGGACAAGACAGGACATGGAGAAGACAGCTTCACAACACCTAGACAAGACAGTACAGGGAGCAGACAGCTTCACAACACCTGGACAAGACAGTACAGGGAGCAGACAGCTTCACATCACCCGGACAAGACAGTAAAGGGAGCAGACAGCTTCGCAACACCTGGACAAGACAGTACAGGGAGCAGACAGCTTCACAACACCTGGATAAGACAGGACATGGAGAAGACAGCTTCACAACACCTAGACAAGACAGTACAGGGAGCAGACAGCTTCACAACACCTGGACAAGACAGTACAGGGAGCAGACAGCTTCACATCACCCGGACAAGACAGTAAAGGGAGCAGACACCTTCGCAACACCTGGACAAGACAGTACAGGGAGCAGACAGCTTCACAACACCTGGATAAGACAGTACAAGGAGCAGACAGCTTCACAACACCTAGACATGACAGTACAGGGAGTAGATAGCTTCACAGCACCTGGACAAGACAGTACAGGGAGCAGACACCTTCACAACACCTAGAAAAGACAGAACAGGGAGAAGATATTTTCACAACACTTGGACAAGAAAGTACAGGGAGCAGACAGCTTCACAAAACCTAGACAAGACAGTACAGGGAGCAGACAGCTTCACAACACCTAGACAAGACAGTACAGGGAGCAGACAGCTTCACAACACCTAGACAAGACAGTACAGGGAACACACAGCTTCACAACACCTAGACAGTACAGGGAGCAGACAGCTTCACAACACCTAGACAAGACAGTACAGGGAGCAGACAGCTTCACAACACCTAGACAAGACAGTACAGGGAGCAGACAGCTTCACAACACCTAGACAAGACACTACAGGGAGCAGACAGCGTCACAACACCTAGACAAGACAGTACATGGAGCAGACAGCTTCACAACACCTGGACAAGACAGTACAGGGAGCAGACAGCTTCACAACACCTAGACATGAGAGTACAGGGAGCAGACAGCTTCACAACACCTTGACAAGACAGTACAGGGAGAAGACAGCTTCACAACACCTAGACAAGACAGTACAGGGAGCAGACAGCTTCACAACACCTAGACAAGACAGTACAGGGAGCAGACAGCTTCACAACACCTAGACAAGATAGTACAGGGAGCAGACAGCTTCACAACACCTAGACAAGACAGTACAGGGAGAAGACAGCTTCAAAACACCTAGACAAGACAGTACAGGGAGCAGACAGCTTCACAACACCTAGACAAGACAGTACAGGGAGCAGACAGCTTCACAACACCTAGACAAGATAGTACAGGGAGCAGACAGCTTCACAACACCTAGACAAGACAGTACAGGGAGCAGACAGCTTCACAACACCTGGACAAGACAGGACATGGAGAAGACAGCTTCACAACACCTAGACAAGACAGTACAGGGAGCAGACAGCTTCACAACACCTGGACAAGACAGTACAGGGAGCAGACAGCTTCACATCACCCAGACAAGACAGTAAAGGGAGCAGACAGCTTCGCAACACCTGGACAAGACAGTACAGGGAGCAGACAGCTTCACAACACCTGGATAAGACAGTACAAGGAGCAGACAGCTTCACAACACCTAGACATGACAGTACAGGGAGCAGATAGCTTCACAGCACCTGGACAAGACAGTACAGGGAGCAGACAGCTTCACAACTCCTAGACAAGACAGTACAGGGAGCAGACAGCTTCACAACACCTAGACAAGACAGTACAGGGAGCAGACAACTTCACAACTCCTAGACAAGACAGTACAGAGAGCAAACAGCTTCACAACACCTAGACAAGACAGTACAGGTAGCAGACAGCTTCACAGCACCTGGACAAGACAGTACAGGGAGCAGACAGCTTCACAACACCTAGACAAGATAGTACAGGGAGCAGATAGCTTCACAACACCTAGACAAGACAGTACAGGGAGCAGACAGCTTCACAACACCTAGACAAGACAGTACAGGTAGCAGATAGCTTCACAGCACCTAGACAAGGCAGTACAGGGAGCAGACACCTTCACAACACCTAGAACAGACAGAAGAGGGAGAAGATATTTTCACAACACTTGGACAAGAAAGTACAGGGAGCAGACAACTTCACAAAACCTAGACAAGACAGTACAGGGAGCAGACAGCTTCACAACACCTAGACAAGACAGTACAGGGAGCAGACAGCTTCACAACACCTAGACAAGACAGTAGAGGGAGCACACTGCTTAAAAACACCTAGACAAGTCAGTACAGGGAGCAAACAGCTTAAAAACACCTAGACAAGACAGTATAGGGAACACACAGCTTCACAACACCTAGACAGTACAGGGAGCAGACAGCTTCACAACACCTATACAAGACACTACAGGGAGCAGACAGCGTCACAACACCTAGACAAGACAGTACATGGAGCAGACAGCTTCACAACACCTGGACAAGACAGTACAGGGAGCAGACAGCTTCACAACACCTAGACATGAGAGTACAGGGAGCAGAAAGCTTCACAACACCTTTACAAGACAGTACAGGGAGAAGACAGCTTCACAACACCTAGACAAGACAGTACAGGGAGCAGACAGCTTAACAACACCTAGACAAGACAGTACAGGGAGCAGACAGCTTCACAACACCTAGACAAGATAGTACAGGGAGCAGACAGCTTCACAACACCTAGACAAGTCAGTACAGGGAGCAAACAGCTTAAAAACACCTAGACAAGACAGTACAGGGAGCAGACAGCTTCACAACACCTGGACAAGACAGTACAAGGAGCAGACAGCTTCACAACACCTAGACAAGACAGTACAGGGAGCAGACAGCTTCACAACACCAAGACAAGACAGTACAGGGAGCAGACAGCTTCACAACACCTAGACAAGACAGTACAGGGAGCAGACAGCTTCACAACACCTGGACAAGACAGTACAGGGAGCAGACAGCTTCACAACACCTAGACATGAAAGTACAGGGAGCAGACAGCTTCACAACACCTGGACAAGACAGTACAGGGACACAGCTTCACAACACCTGGACAAGACAGTACAGGGAGCAGATAGCTTCACAACACCTGGACAAGACAGTAAAGGGAGCAGACAGCTTCACAACACCTAGACAAGATAGTACACGGAGCAGACAGCTTCACAACACCTAGACAAGTCAGTACAGGGAGCAAACAGCTTAAAAACACCTAGACAAGACAGTACAGGGAGCAGACAGCTTCACAACACCTGGACAAGACAGTACAGGGAGCAGACAGCTTCACAACACCTAGACAAGACAGTACAGGGAGCAGACAGCTTCACAACACCTAGACAAGACAGTACAGGGAGCAGACAGCTTCACAACACCTAGACAAGACAGTACAGGGAGCAGACAGCTTCACAACACCTAGACAAGACACTACAGGGAGCAAACAGCGTCACAACACCTAGACAAGACAGTACATGGAGAAGACAGCTTCACAACACCTGGACAAGACAGTACAGGGAGCAGACAGCTTCACAACACCTAGACATGAGAGTACAGGGAGCAGACAGCTTCACAACACCTTGACAAGACAGTACAGGGAGAAGACAGCTTCACAACACCTAGACAAGACAGTACAGGGAGCAGACAGCTTCACAACACCTTGACAAGACAGTACAGGGAGCAGACAGCTTCACAACACCTAGACAAGATAGTACAGGGAGCAGACAGCTTCACAACACCTTGACAAGACAGTACAGGGAGCAGACAGCTTCACAACACCTAGACAAGATAGTACAGGGAGCAGACAGCTTCACAACACCTAGACAAGACAGTACAGGGAGCAGACAGCTTCACAACACCTAGACAAGATAGTACAGGGAGCAGACAGCTTCACAACACCTAGACAAGTCAGTACAGGGAGCAAACAGCTTAAAAACACCTAGACAAGACAGTACAGGGAGCAGACAGCTTCACAACACCTGGACAAGACAGTACAAGGAGCAGACAGCTTCACAACACCTAGACAAGACAGTACAGGGAGCAGACAGCTTCACAACACCTAGACAAGACAGTACAGGGAGCAGACAGCTTCACAACACCTAGACAAGACAGTACAGGGAGCAGACAGCTTCACAACACCTGGACAAGACAGTACAGGGAGCAGACAGCTTCACAACACCTAGACATGAAAGTACAGGGAGCAGACAGCTTCACAACACCTGGACAAGACAGTACAGGGACACAGCTTCACAACACCTGGACAAGACAGTACAGGGAGCAGATAGCTTCACAACACCTGGACAAGACAGTAAAGGGAGCAGACAGCTTCACAACACCTAGACAAGATAGTACACGGAGCAGACAGCTTCACAACACCTAGACAAGTCAGTACAGGGAGCAAACAGCTTAAAAACACCTAGACAAGACAGTACAGGGAGCAGACAGCTTCACAACACCTGGACAAGACAGTACAGGGAGCAGACAGCTTCACAACACCTAGACAAGACAGTACAGGGAGCAGACAGCTTCACAACACCTAGACAAGACATTACAGGGAGCAGACAGCTTCACAACACCTGGACAAGACAGTACAGGGAGCAGACAGCTTCACATCACCCAGACAAGACAGTAAAGGGAGCAGACAGCTTCGCAACACCTGGACAAGACAGTACAGGGAGCAGACAGCTTCACAACACCTGGATAAGACAGTACAAGGAGCAGACAGCTTCACAACACCTAGACATGACAGTACAGGGAGCAGATAGCTTCACAGCACCTGGACAAGACAGTACAGGGAGCAGACAGCTTCACAACTCCTAGACAAGACAGTACAGGGAGCAGACAGCTTCACAACACCTAGACAAGACAGTACAGGGAGCAGACAACTTCACAACTCCTAGACAAGACAGTACAGAGAGCAAACAGCTTCACAACACCTAGACAAGACAGTACAGGTAGCAGACAGCTTCACAGCACCTGGACAAGACAGTACAGGGAGCAGACAGCTTCACAACACCTAGACAAGATAGTACAGGGAGCAGATAGCTTCACAACACCTAGACAAGACAGTACAGGGAGCAGACAGCTTCACAACACCTAGACAAGACAGTACAGGTAGCAGATAGCTTCACAGCACCTAGACAAGGCAGTACAGGGAGCAGACACCTTCACAACACCTAGAACAGACAGAAGAGGGAGAAGATATTTTCACAACACTTGGACAAGAAAGTACAGGGAGCAGACAACTTCACAAAACCTAGACAAGACAGTACAGGGAGCAGACAGCTTCACAACACCTAGACAAGACAGTACAGGGAGCAGACAGCTTCACAACACCTAGACAAGACAGTAGAGGGAGCACACTGCTTAAAAACACCTAGACAAGTCAGTACAGGGAGCAAACAGCTTAAAAACACCTAGACAAGACAGTATAGGGAACACACAGCTTCACAACACCTAGACAGTACAGGGAGCAGACAGCTTCACAACACCTATACAAGACACTACAGGGAGCAGACAGCGTCACAACACCTAGACAAGACAGTACATGGAGCAGACAGCTTCACAACACCTGGACAAGACAGTACAGGGAGCAGACAGCTTCACAACACCTAGACATGAGAGTACAGGGAGCAGAAAGCTTCACAACACCTTTACAAGACAGTACAGGGAGAAGACAGCTTCACAACACCTAGACAAGACAGTACAGGGAGCAGACAGCTTAACAACACCTAGACAAGACAGTACAGGGAGCAGACAGCTTCACAACACCTAGACAAGATAGTACAGGGAGCAGACAGCTTCACAACACCTAGACAAGTCAGTACAGGGAGCAAACAGCTTAAAAACACCTAGACAAGACAGTACAGGGAGCAGACAGCTTCACAACACCTGGACAAGACAGTACAAGGAGCAGACAGCTTCACAACACCTAGACAAGACAGTACAGGGAGCAGACAGCTTCACAACACCAAGACAAGACAGTACAGGGAGCAGACAGCTTCACAACACCTAGACAAGACAGTACAGGGAGCAGACAGCTTCACAACACCTGGACAAGACAGTACAGGGAGCAGACAGCTTCACAACACCTAGACATGAAAGTACAGGGAGCAGACAGCTTCACAACACCTGGACAAGACAGTACAGGGACACAGCTTCACAACACCTGGACAAGACAGTACAGGGAGCAGATAGCTTCACAACACCTGGACAAGACAGTAAAGGGAGCAGACAGCTTCACAACACCTAGACAAGATAGTACACGGAGCAGACAGCTTCACAACACCTAGACAAGTCAGTACAGGGAGCAAACAGCTTTAAAACACCTAGACAAGACAGTACAGGGAGCAGACAGCTTCACAACACCTGGACAAGACAGTACAGGGAGCAGACAGCTTCACAACACCTAGACAAGACAGTACAGGGAGCAGACAGCTTCACAACACCTAGACAAGACAGTACAGGGAGCAGACAGCTTCACAACACCTAGACAAGACAGTACAGGGAGCAGACAGCTTCACAACACCTAGACAAGACACTACAGGGAGCAAACAGCGTCACAACACCTAGACAAGACAGTACATGGAGAAGACAGCTTCACAACACCTGGACAAGACAGTACAGGGAGCAGACAGCTTCACAACACCTAGACATGAGAGTACAGGGAGCAGACAGCTTCACAACACCTTGACAAGACAGTACAGGGAGAAGACAGCTTCACAACACCTAGACAAGACAGTACAGGGAGCAGACAGCTTCACAACACCTTGACAAGACAGTACAGGGAGCAGACAGCTTCACAACACCTAGACAAGATAGTACAGGGAGCAGACAGCTTCACAACACCTAGACAAGACAGTACAGGGAGAAGACAGCTTCACTACACCTAGACAAGACAGTAAAGGGAGCAGACAGCTTCACAACACTTGGACAAGACAGTACAGGGAGCAGACAGCTTCACAACACCTAGACAAGATAGTACAGGGAGCAGACAGCTTCACAACACCTAGACAAGACAGTACAGGGAGCAGACAGCTTCACAACACCTAGACAAGATAGTACAGGGAGCAGACAGCTTCACAACACCTAGACAAGTCAGTACAGGGAGCAAACAGCTTAAAAACACCTAGACAAGACAGTACAGGGAGCAGACAGCTTCACAACACCTGGACAAGACAGTACAAGGAGCAGACAGCTTCACAACACCTAGACAAGACAGTACAGGGAGCAGACAGCTTCACAACACCTAGACAAGACAGTACAGGGAGCAGACAGCTTCACAACACCTAGACAAGACAGTACAGGGAGCAGACAGCTTCACAACACCTGGACAAGACAGTACAGGGAGCAGACAGCTTCACAACACCTAGACATGAAAGTACAGGGAGCAGACAGCTTCACAACACCTGGACAAGACAGTACAGGGACACAGCTTCACAACACCTGGACAAGACAGTACAGGGAGCAGATAGCTTCACAACACCTGGACAAGACAGTAAAGGGAGCAGACAGCTTCACAACACCTAGACAAGATAGTACACGGAGCAGACAGCTTCACAACACCTAGACAAGTCAGTACAGGGAGCAAACAGCTTAAAAACACCTAGACAAGACAGTACAGGGAGCAGACAGCTTCACAACACCTGGACAAGACAGTACAGGGAGCAGACAGCTTCACAACACCTAGACAAGACAGTACAGGGAGCAGACAGCTTCACAACACCTAGACAAGACATTACAGGGAGCAGACAGCTTCACAACACCTAGACAAGACAGTACAGGGAGCAGACAGCTTCACAACACCTAGACAAGACACTACAGGGAGCAAACAGCGTCACAACACCTAGACAAGACAGTACATGGAGAAGACAGCTTCACAACACCTGGACAAGACAGTACAGGGAGCAGACAGCTTCACAACACCTAGACATGAGAGTACAGGGAGCAGACAGCTTCACAACACCTTGACAAGACAGTACAGGGAGAAGACAGCTTCACAACACCTAGACAAGACAGTACAGGGAGCAGACAGCTTCACAACACCTTGACAAGACAGTACAGGGAGCAGACAGCTTCACAACACCTAGACAAGATAGTACAGGGAGCAGACAGCTTCACAACACCTAGACAAGACAGTACAGGGAGAAGACAGCTTCACTACACCTAGACAAGACAGTAAAGGGAGCAGACAGCTTCACAACACTTGGACAAGACAGTACAGGGAGCAGACAGCTTCACAACACCTAGACAAGATAGTACAGGGAGCAGACAGCTTCACAACACCTAGACAAGACAGTACAGGGAGCAGACAGCTTCACAACACCTAGACAAGATAGTACAGGGAGCAGACAGCTTCACAACACCTAGACAAGTCAGTACAGGGAGCAAACAGCTTAAAAACACCTAGACAAGACAGTACAGGGAGCAGACAGCTTCACAACACCTGGACAAGACAGTACAAGGAGCAGACAGCTTCACAACACCTAGACAAGACAGTACAGGGAGCAGACAGCTTCACAACACCTGGACAAGACAGTACAGGGAGCAGATAGCTTCACAACACCTGGACAAGACAGTACAGGGAGCAGACAGCTTCACAACACCTAGACAAGACAGTACAGGGAGCAGACAGCTTCACAACACCTGGACAAGACAGTACAGGGAGCAGACAGCTTCACAACACCTAGACATGAAAGTACAGGGAGCAGACAGCTTCACAACACCTGGACAAGACAGTACAGGGACACAGCTTCACAACACCTGGACAAGACAGTACAGGGAGCAGATAGCTTCACAACACCTGGACAAGACAGTAAAGGGAGCAGACAGCTTCACAACACCTAGACAAGATAGTACACGGAGCAGACAGCTTCACAACACCTAGACAAGTCAGTACAGGGAGCAAACAGCTTAAAAACACCTAGACAAGACAGTACAGGGAGCAGACAGCTTCACAACACCTGGACAAGACAGTACAGGGAGCAGACAGCTTCACAACACCTAGACAAGACAGTACAGGGAGCAGACAGCTTCACAACACCTAGACAAGACAGTACAGGGAGCAGACAGCTTCACAACACCTAGACAAGACAGTACAGGGAGCAGACAGCTTCACAACACCTAGACAAGACACTACAGGGAGCAAACAGCGTCACAACACCTAGACAAGACAGTACATGGAGAAGACAGCTTCACAACACCTGGACAAGACAGTACAGGGAGCAGACAGCTTCACAACACCTAGACATGAGAGTACAGGGAGCAGACAGCTTCACAACACCTTGACAAGACAGTACAGGGAGAAGACAGCTTCACAACACCTAGACAAGACAGTACAGGGAGCAGACAGCTTCACAACACCTTGACAAGACAGTACAGGGAGCAGACAGCTTCACAACACCTAGACAAGATAGTACAGGGAGCAGACAGCTTCACAACACCTAGACAAGACAGTACAGGGAGAAGACAGCTTCACTACACCTAGACAAGACAGTAAAGGGAGCAGACAGCTTCACAACACTTGGACAAGACAGTACAGGGAGCAGACAGCTTCACAACACCTAGACAAGATAGTACAGGGAGCAGACAGCTTCACAACACCTAGACAAGACAGTACATGGAGCAGACAGCTTCACAACACCTAGACAAGATAGTACAGGGAGCAGACAGCTTCACAACACCTAGACAAGTCAGTACAGGGAGCAAACAGCTTAAAAACACCTAGACAAGACAGTACAGGGAGCAGACTGCTTCACAACACCTGGACAAGACAGTACAGGGAGCAGACAGCTTCACAACACCTAGACAAGACAGTACAGGGAGCAGACAGCTTCACAACACCTAGACAAGACAGTACAGGGAGCAGACAGCTTCACAACACCTAGACAAGACACTACAGGGAGCAGACAGCTTCACAACACCTGGACAAGACAGTACAGGGAGCAGACAGCTTCACAACACCTAGACATGAAAGTACAGGGAGCAGACAGCTTCACAACACCTGGACAAGACAGTACAGGGACACAGCTTCACAACACCTGGACAAGACAGTACATGGAGCAGATAGCTTCACAACACCTGGACAAGACAGTAAAGGGAGCAGACAGCTTCACAACACCTAGACAAGATAGTAAAGGGAGCAGACAGCTTCACAACACCTAGACAAGTCAGTACAGGGAGCAAACAGCTTAAAAACACCTAGACAAGACAGTACAGGGAGCAGACAGCTTCACAACACCTGGACAAGACAGTACAGGGAGCAGACAGCTTCACAACACCTAGACAAGACAGTACAGGGAGCAGACAGCTTCACAACACCTAGACAAGACAGTACAGGGAGCAGACAGCTTCACAACACCTAGACAAGACAGTAGAGGGAGCAGACAGCTTCACAACACCTAGAAAAGACACTACAGGGACCAGACAGCGTCACAACACCTAGACAAGACAGTACATGGAGAAGACAGCTTCACAACACCTGGACAAGACAGTACAGGGAGCAGACAGCTTCACAACACCTAGACATGAGAGTACAGGGAGCAGACAGCTTCACAACACCTTGACAAGACAGTACAGGGAGAAGACAGCTTCACAACACCTAGACAAGACAGTACAGGGAGCAGACAGCTTCACAACACCTAGACAAGACAGTACAGGGAGCAGACAGCTTCACAACACCTGGACAAGACAGTACAGGGAGCAGACAGCTTCACAACACCTAGACATGAAAGTACAGGGAGCAGACAGCTTCACAACACCTGGACAAGACAGTACAGGGACACAGCTTCACAACACCTGGACAAGACAGTACATGGAGCAGATAGCTTCACAACACCTGGACAAGACAGTAAAGGGAGCAGACAGCTTCACAACACCTAGACAAGATGGTAAAGGGAGCAGACAGCTTCACAACACCTAGACAAGTCAGTACAGGGAGCAAACAGCTTAAAAACACCTAGACAAGACAGTACAGGGAGCAGACAGCTTCACAACACCTGGACAAGACAGTACAGGGAGCAGACAGCTTCACAACACCTAGACAAGACAGTACAGGGAGCAGACAGCTTCACAACACCTAGACAAGACAGTACAGGGAGCAGACAGCTTCACAACACCTAGACAAGACAGTAGAGGGAGCAGACAGCTTCACAACACCTAGACAAGACACTACAGGGACCAGACAGCGTCACAACACCTAGACAAGACAGTACATGGAGAAGACAGCTTCACAACACCTGGACAAGACAGTACAGGGAGCAGACAGCTTCACAACACCTAGACATGAGAGTACAGGGAGCAGACAGCTTCACAACACCTTGACAAGACAGTACAGGGAGAAGACAGCTTCACAACACCTAGACAAGACAGTACAGGGAGCAGACAGCTTCACAACACCTAGACAAGACAGTACAGGGAGCAGACAGCTTCACAACACCTAGACAAGATAGTACAGGGAGCAGACAGCTTCACAACACCTAGACAAGACAGTACAGGGAGCAGACAGCTTCACAACACCTAGACAAGATAGTACAGGGAGCAGACAGCTTCACAACACCTAGACAAGACAGTACAGGAAGCAGACAGCTTCACAACACCTGGACAAGACAGTACAGGGAGCAGACAGCTTCACATCACCTAGACATGACAGTAAAGGGAGCAGACAGCTTCGCAACACCTGGACAAGACAGTACAGGGAGCAGACAGCTTCACAACACCTGGATAAGACAGTACAGGGAGCAGACAGCTTCACAACACCTAGACATGACAGTACAGGGAGCAGATAGCTTCACAGCACCTGGACAAGACAGTACAGGGAGCAGACAGCTTCACAACTCCTAGACAAGACAGTACAGGGAGCAGACAGCTTCACAACACCTAGACAAGACAGTACAGGGAGCAGACAGCTTCACAACTCCTAGACAAGACAGTACAGAGAGCAAACAGCTTCACAACACCTAGACAAGACAGTACAGGGAGCAGACAGGTTCACAGCACCTGGACAAGACAGTACAGGGAGCAGACAGCTTCACAACACCTAGACAAGATAGTACAGGGAGCAGATAGCTTCACAACACCTAGACAAGACAGTACAGGGAGCAGACAGCTTCACAACACCTAGACAAGACAGTACAGGTAGCAGATAGCTTCACAACACCTGGACAAGACAGTACAGGGAGCAGACAGCTTCACAACACCTAGACATGAAAGTACAGGGAGCAGACAGCTTCACAACACCTGGACAAGACAGTACAGGGACACAGCTTCACAACACCTGGACAAGACAGTACAGGGAGCAGATAGCTTCACAACACCTGGACAAGACAGTAAAGGGAGCAGACAGCTTCACAACACCTAGACAAGATAGTACACGGAGCAGACAGCTTCACAACACCTAGACAAGTCAGTACAGGGAGCAAACAGCTTAAAAACACCTAGACAAGACAGTACAGGGAGCAGACAGCTTCACAACACCTGGACAAGACAGTACAGGGAGCAGACAGCTTCACAACACCTAGACAAGACAGTACAGGGAGCAGACAGCTTCACAACACCTAGACAAGACAGTACAGGGAGCAGACAGCTTCACAACACCTAGACAAGACAGTACAGGGAGCAGACAGCTTCACAACACCTAGACAAGACACTACAGGGAGCAAACAGCGTCACAACACCTAGACAAGACAGTACATGGAGAAGACAGCTTCACAACACCTGGACAAGACAATACAGGGAGCAGACAGCTTCACAACACCTAGACATGAGAGTACAGGGAGCAGACAGCTTCACAACACCTTGACAAGACAGTACAGGGAGAAGACAGCTTCACAACACCTAGACAAGACAGTACAGGGAGCAGACAGCTTCACAACACCTTGACAAGACAGTACAGGGAGCAGACAGCTTCACAACACCTAGACAAGATAGTACAGGGAGCAGACAGCTTCACAACACCTAGACAAGACAGTACAGGGAGAAGACAGCTTCACTACACCTAGACAAGACAGTAAAGGGAGCAGACAGCTTCACAACACTTGGACAAGACAGTACAGGGAGCAGACAGCTTCACAACACCTAGACAAGATAGTACAGGGAGCAGACAGCTTCACAACACCTAGACAAGACAGTACAGGGAGCAGACAGCTTCACAACACCTAGACAAGATAGTACAGGGAGCAGACAGCTTCACAACACCTAGACAAGTCAGTACAGGGAGCAAACAGCTTAAAAACACCTAGACAAGACAGTACAGGGAGCAGACAGCTTCACAACACCTGGACAAGACAGTACAAGGAGCAGACAGCTTCACAACACCTAGACAAGACAGTACAGGGAGCAGACAGCTTCACAACACCTAGACAAGACAGTACAGGGAGCAGACAGCTTCACAACACCTAGACAAGACAGTACAGGGAGCAGACAGCTTCACAACACCTGGACAAGACAGTACAGGGAGCAGACAGCTTCACAACACCTAGACATGAAAGTACAGGGAGCAGACAGCTTCACAACACCTGGACAAGACAGTACAGGGACACAGCTTCACAACACCTGGACAAGACAGTACAGGGAGCAGACAGCTTCACAACACCTAGACATGAAAGTACAGGGAGCAGACAGCTTCACAACACCTAGACAAGACACTACAGGGAGCAAACAGCGTCACAACACCTAGACAAGACAGTACATGGAGAAGACAGCTTCACAACACCTGGACAAGACAGTACAGGGAGCAGACAGCTTCACAACACCTAGACATGAGAGTACAGGGAGCAGACAGCTTCACAACACCTTGACAAGACAGTACAGGGAGAAGACAGCTTCACAACACCTAGACAAGACAGTACAGGGAGCAGACAGCTTCACAACACCTTGACAAGACAGTACAGGGAGCAGACAGCTTCACAACACCTAGACAAGATAGTACAGGGAGCAGACAGCTTCACAACACCTAGACAAGACAGTACAGGGAGAAGACAGCTTCACTACACCTAGACAAGACAGTAAAGGGAGCAGACAGCTTCACAACACTTGGACAAGACAGTACAGGGAGCAGACAGCTTCACAACACCTAGACAAGATAGTACAGGGAGCAGACAGCTTCACAACACCTAGACAAGACAGTACATGGAGCAGACAGCTTCACAACACCTAGACAAGATAGTACAGGGAGCAGACAGCTTCACAACACCTAGACAAGTCAGTACAGGGAGCAAACAGCTTAAAAACACCTAGACAAGACAGTACAGGGAGCAGACAGCTTCACAACACCTGGACAAGACAGTACAGGGAGCAGACAGCTTCACAACACCTAGACAAGACAGTACAGGGAGCAGACAGCTTCACAACACCTAGACAAGACAGTACAGGGAGCAGACAGCTTCACAACACCTAGACAAGACAGTACAGGGAGCAGACAGCTTCACAACACCTGGACAAGACAGTACAGGGAGCAGACAGCTTCACAACACCTAGACATGAAAGTACAGGGAGCAGACAGCTTCACAACACCTGGACAAGACAGTACAGGGACACAGCTTCACAACACCTAGACAAGACAGTACAGGGAGCAGATAGCTTCACAACACCTAGACAAGACAGTACAGGGAGCAGACAGCTTCACAACACCTAGACAAGACAGTACAGGTAGCAGATAGCTTCACAACACCTGGACAAGACAGTACAGGGAGCAGACAGCTTCACAACACCTAGACATGAAAGTACAGGGAGCAGACAGCTTCACAACACCTGGACAAGACAGTACAGGGACACAGCTTCACAACACCTGGACAAGACAGTACAGGGAGCAGATAGCTTCACAACACCTGGACAAGACAGTAAAGGGAGCAGACAGCTTCACAACACCTAGACAAGATAGTACACGGAGCAGACAGCTTCACAACACCTAGACAAGTCAGTACAGGGAGCAAACAGCTTAAAAACACCTAGACAAGACAGTACAGGGAGCAGACAGCTTCACAACACCTGGACAAGACAGTACAGGGAGCAGACAGCTTCACAACACCTAGACAAGACAGTACAGGGAGCAGACAGCTTCACAACACCTAGACAAGACAGTACAGGTAGCAGACAGCTTCACAACACCTAGACAAGACAGTACAGGGAGCAGACAGCTTCACAACACCTAGACAAGACACTACAGGGAGCAAACAGCGTCACAACACCTAGACAAGACAGTACATGGAGAAGACAGCTTCACAACACCTGGACAAGACAATACAGGGAGCAGACAGCTTCACAACACCTAGACATGAGAGTACAGGGAGCAGACAGCTTCACAACACCTTGACAAGACAGTACAGGGAGAAGACAGCTTCACAACACCTAGACAAGACAGTACAGGGAGCAGACAGCTTCACAACACCTTGACAAGACAGTACAGGGAGCAGACAGCTTCACAACACCTAGACAAGATAGTACAGGGAGCAGACAGCTTCACAACACCTAGACAAGACAGTACAGGGAGAAGACAGCTTCACTACACCTAGACAAGACAGTAAAGGGAGCAGACAGCTTCACAACACTTGGACAAGACAGTACAGGGAGCAGACAGCTTCACAACACCTAGACAAGATAGTACAGGGAGCAGACAGCTTCACAACACCTAGACAAGACAGTACAGGGAGCAGACAGCTTCACAACACCTAGACAAGATAGTACAGGGAGCAGACAGCTTCACAACACCTAGACAAGTCAGTACAGGGAGCAAACAGCTTAAAAACACCTAGACAAGACAGTACAGGGAGCAGACAGCTTCACAACACCTGGACAAGACAGTACAAGGAGCAGACAGCTTCACAACACCTAGACAAGACAGTACAGGGAGCAGACAGCTTCACAACACCTAGACAAGACAGTACAGGGAGCAGACAGCTTCACAACACCTAGACAAGACAGTACAGGGAGCAGACAGCTTCACAACACCTGGACAAGACAGTACAGGGAGCAGACAGCTTCACAACACCTAGACATGAAAGTACAGGGAGCAGACAGCTTCACAACACCTGGACAAGACAGTACAGGGACACAGCTTCACAACACCTGGACAAGACAGTACAGGGAGCAGACAGCTTCACAACACCTAGACATGAAAGTACAGGGAGCAGACAGCTTCACAACACCTAGACAAGACACTACAGGGAGCAAACAGCGTCACAACACCTAGACAAGACAGTACATGGAGAAGACAGCTTCACAACACCTGGACAAGACAGTACAGGGAGCAGACAGCTTCACAACACCTAGACATGAGAGTACAGGGAGCAGACAGCTTCACAACACCTTGACAAGACAGTACAGGGAGAAGACAGCTTCACAACACCTAGACAAGACAGTACAGGGAGCAGACAGCTTCACAACACCTTGACAAGACAGTACAGGGAGCAGACAGCTTCACAACACCTAGACAAGATAGTACAGGGAGCAGACAGCTTCACAACACCTAGACAAGACAGTACAGGGAGAAGACAGCTTCACTACACCTAGACAAGACAGTAAAGGGAGCAGACAGCTTCACAACACTTGGACAAGACAGTACAGGGAGCAGACAGCTTCACAACACCTAGACAAGATAGTACAGGGAGCAGACAGCTTCACAACACCTAGACAAGACAGTACATGGAGCAGACAGCTTCACAACACCTAGACAAGATAGTACAGGGAGCAGACAGCTTCACAACACCTAGACAAGTCAGTACAGGGAGCAAACAGCTTAAAAACACCTAGACAAGACAGTACAGGGAGCAGACAGCTTCACAACACCTGGACAAGACAGTACAGGGAGCAGACAGCTTCACAACACCTAGACAAGACAGTACAGGGAGCAGACAGCTTCACAACACCTAGACAAGACAGTACAGGGAGCAGACAGCTTCACAACACCTAGACAAGACAGTACAGGGAGCAGACAGCTTCACAACACCTGGACAAGACAGTACAGGGAGCAGACAGCTTCACAACACCTAGACATGAAAGTACAGGGAGCAGACAGCTTCACAACACCTGGACAAGACAGTACAGGGACACAGCTTCACAACACCTGGACAAGACAGTACATGGAGCAGATAGCTTCACAACACCTGGACAAGACAGTAAAGGGAGCAGACAGCTTCACAACACCTAGACAAGATAGTACAGGGAGCAGACAGCTTCACAACACCTAGACAAGTCAGTACAGGGAGCAAACAGCTTAAAAAAACCTAGACAAGACAGTACAGGGAGCAGACAGCTTCACAACACCTGGACAAGACAGTACAGGGAGCAGACAGCTTCACAACACCTAGACAAGACAGTACAGGGAGCAGACAGCTTCACAACACCTAGACAAGACAGTACAGGGAGCAGACAGCTTCACAACACCTAGACAAGACAGTAGAGGGAGCAGACAGCTTCACAACACCTAGACAAGACACTACAGGGACCAGACAGCGTCACAACACCTAGACAAGACAGTACATGGAGAAGACAGCTTCACAACACCTGGACAAGACAGTACAGGGAGCAGACAGCTTCACAACACCTAGACATGAGAGTACAGGGAGCAGACAGCTTCACAACACCTTGACAAGACAGTACAGGGAGAAGACAGCTTCACAACACCTAGACAAGACAGTACAGGAAGCAGACAGCTTCACAACACCTAGACAAGACAGTACAGGGAGCAGACAGCTTCACAACACCTAGACAAGATAGTACAGGGAGCAGACAGCTTCACAACACCTAGACAAGACAGTACAGGGAGAAGACAGCTTCACAACACCTAGACAAGACAGTACAGGGAGCAGACAGCTTCACAACACCTAGACAAGACAGTACAGGGAGCAGACAGCTTCACAACACCTAGACAAGATAGTACAGGGAGCAGACAGCTTCACAACACCTAGACAAGACAGTACAGGAAGCAGACAGCTTCACAACACCTGGACAAGACAGTACAGGGAGCAGACAGCTTCACATCACCTAGACAAGACAGTAAAGGGAGCAGACAGCTTCGCAACACCTGGACAAGACAGTACAGGGAGCAGACAGCTTCACAACACCTGGATAAGACAGTACAGGGAGCAGACAGCTTCACAACACCTAGACATGACAGTACAGGGAGCAGATAGCTTCACAGCACCTGGACAAGACAGTACAGGGAGCAGACAGCTTCACAACTCCTAGACAAGATAGTACAGGGAGCAGACAGCTTCACAACACCTAGACAAGACAGTACAGGGAGCAGACAGCTTCACAACTCCTAGACAAGACAGTACAGAGAGCAAACAGCTTCACAACACCTAGACAAGACAGTACAGGGAGCAGACAGCTTCACAGCACCTGGACAAGACAGTACAGGGAGCAGACAGCTTCACAACACCTAGACAAGATAGTACAGGGAGCAGATAGCTTCACAACACCTAGACAAGACAGTACAGGGAGCAGACAGCTTCACAACACCTAGACAAGACAGTACAGGTAGCAGATAGCTTCACAGCACCTGGACAAGACAGTACAGGGAGCAGACACCTTCACAACACCTAGAACAGACAGAACAGGGAGAAGATATTTTCACAACACTTGGACAAGAAAGTACAGGGAGCAGACAGCTTCACAAAACCTAGACAAGACAGTACAGGGAGCAGACAGCTTCACAACACCTAGACAAGACAGTACAGGGAGAAGACAGCTTCACAACACCTAGACAAGACAGTACAGGGAGCAGACAGCTTCACAACACCTAGACAAGACAGTACAGGGAGCAGACAGCTTCACAACACCTAGACAAGATAGTACAGGGAGCAGACAGCTTCACAACACCTAGACAAGTCAGTACAGGGAGCAAACAGCTTAAAAACACCTAGACAAGACAGTACAGGGAGCAGACAGCTTCACAACACCTGGACAAGACAGTACAAGGAGCAGACAGCTTCACAACACCTAGACAAGACAGTACAGGGAGCAGACAGCTTCACAACACCTAGACAAGACAGTACAGGGAGCAGACAGCTTCACAACACCTAGACAAGACAGTACAGGGAGCAGACAGCTTCACAACACCTGGACAAGACAGTACAGGGAGCAGACAGCTTCACAACACCTAGACATGAAAGTACAGGGAGCAGACAGCTTCACAACACCTGGACAAGACAGTACAGGGACACAGCTTCACAACACCTGGACAAGACAGTACAGGGAGCAGATAGCTTCCCAACACCTGGACAAGACAGTAAAGGGAGCAGACAGCTTCACAACACCTAGACAAGATAGTACACGGAGCAGACAGCTTCACAACACCTAGACAAGTCAGTACAGGGAGCAAACAGCTTAAAAACACCTAGACAAGACAGTACAGGGAGCAGACAGCTTCACAACACCTGGACAAGACAGTACAGGGAGCAGACATCTTCACAACACCTAGACAAGACAGTACAGGGAGCAGACAGCTTCACAACACCTAGACAAGACAGTACAGGGAGCAGACAGCTTCACAACACCTAGACAAGACAGTACAGGGAGCAGACAGCTTCACAACACCTAGACAAGACACTACAGGGAGCAAACAGCGTCACAACACCTAGACAAGACAGTACATGGAGAAGACAGCTTCACAACACCTGGACAAGACAGTACAGGGAGCAGACAGCATCACAACACCTAGACATGAGAGTACAGGGAGCAGACAGCTTCACAACACCTTGACAAGACAGTACAGGGAGAAGACAGCTTCACAACACCTAGACAAGACAGTACAGGGAGCAGACAGCTTCACAACACCTAGACAAGACAGTACAGGGAGCAGACAGCTTCACAACACCTAGACAAGATAGTACAGGGAGCAGACAGCTTCACAACACCTAGACAAGACAGTACAGGGAGAAGACAGCTTCACTACACCTAGACAAGACAGTAAAGGGAGCAGACAGCTTCACAACACCTAGACAAGACAGTACAGGGAGCAGACAGCTTCACAACACCTAGACAAGATAGTACAGGGAGCAGACAGCTTCACAACACCTAGACAAGACAGTACATGGAGCAGACAGCTTCACAACACCTAGACAAGATAGTACAGGGAGCAGACAGCTTCACAACACCTAGACAAGTCAGTACAGGGAGCAAACAGCTTAAAAACACCTAGACAAGACAGTACAGGGAGCAGACAGCTTCACAACACCTGGACAAGACAGTACAGGGAGCAGACAGCTTCACAACACCTAGACAAGACAGTACAGGGAGCAGACAGCTTCACAACACCTAGACAAGACAGTACAGGGAGCAGACAGCTTCACAACACCTAGACAAGACAGTACAGGGAGCAGACAGCTTCACAACACCTGGACAAGACAGTACAGGGAGCAGACAGCTTCACAACACCTAGACATGAAAGTACAGGGAGCAGACAGCTTCACAACACCTGGACAAGACAGTACAGGGACACAGCTTCACAACACCTGGACAAGACAGTACATGGAGCAGATAGCTTCACAACACCTGGACAAGACAGTAAAGGGAGCAGACAGCTTCACAACACCTAGACAAGATAGTACAGGGAGCAGACAGCTTCACAACACCTAGACAAGTCAGTACAGGGAGCAAACAGCTTAAAAACACCTAGACAAGACAGTACAGGGAGCAGACAGCTTCACAACACCTGGACAAGACAGTACAGGGAGCAGACAGCTTCACAACACCGAGACAAGACAGTACAGGGAGCAGACAGCTTCACAACACCTAGACAAGACAGTACAGGGAGCAGACAGCTTCACAACACCTAGACAAGACAGTAGAGGGAGCAGACAGCTTCACAACACCTAGACAAGACACTACAGGGACCAGACAGCGTCACAACACCTAGACAAGACAGTACATGGAGAAGACAGCTTCACAACACCTGGACAAGATAGTACAGGGAGAAGACAGCTTCACTACACCTAGACAAGACAGTAAAGGGAGCAGACAGCTTCACAACACCTAGACAAGACAGTACAGGGAGCAGACAGCTTCACAACACCTAGACAAGATAGTACAGGGAGCAGACAGCTTCACAACACCTAGACAAGACAGTACATGGAGCAGACAGCTTCACAACACCTAGACAAGATAGTACAGGGAGCAGACAGCTTCACAACACCTAGACAAGTCAGTACAGGGAGCAAACAGCTTAAAAACACCTAGACAAGACAGTACAGGGAGCAGACAGCTTCACAACACCTGGACAAGACAGTACAGGGAGCAGACAGCTTCACAACACCTAGACAAGACAGTACAGGGAGCAGACAGCTTCACAACACCTAGACAAGACAGTACAGGGAGCAGACAGCTTCACAACACCTAGACAAGACAGTACAGGGAGCAGACAGCTTCACAACACCTGGACAAGACAGTACAGGGAGCAGACAGCTTCACAACACCTAGACATGAAAGTACAGGGAGCAGACAGCTTCACAACACCTGGACAAGACAGTACAGGGACACAGCTTCACAACACCTGGACAAGACAGTACATGGAGCAGATAGCTTCACAACACCTGGACAAGACAGTAAAGGGAGCAGACAGCTTCACAACACCTAGACAAGATAGTACAGGGAGCAGACAGCTTCACAACACCTAGACAAGTCAGTACAGGGAGCAAACAGCTTAAAAACACCTAGACAAGACAGTACAGGGAGCAGACAGCTTCACAACACCTGGACAAGACAGTACAGGGAGCAGACAGCTTCACAACACCGAGACAAGACAGTACAGGGAGCAGACAGCTTCACAACACCTAGACAAGACAGTACAGGGAGCAGACAGCTTCACAACACCTAGACAAGACAGTAGAGGGAGCAGACAGCTTCACAACACCTAGACAAGACACTACAGGGACCAGACAGCGTCACAACACCTAGACAAGACAGTACATGGAGAAGACAGCTTCACAACACCTGGACAAGACAGTACAGGGAGCAGACAGCTTCACAACACCTAGACAAGACAGTACAGGTAGCAGATAGCTTCACAGCACCTGGACAAGACAGTACAGGGAGCAGACACCTTCACAACACCTAGAACAGACAGAACAGGCAGAAGATATTTTCACAACACTTGGACAAGAAAGTACAGGGAGCAGACAGCTTCACAAAACCTAGACAAGACAGTACAGGGAGCAGACAGCTTCACAACACCTAGACAAGACAGTACAGGGAGCAGTCAGCTTCACAACACCTAGACAAGACAGTACAGGGAGCAGACTGCTTAAAAACACCTAGACAAGTCAGTACAGGGAGCAAACAGCTTAAAAACACCTAGACAAGACAGTACAGGGAACACACAGCTTCACAACAGCTAGACAGTACAGGGAGCAGACAGCTTCACAACACCTAGACAAGACAGTAGAGGGAGCAGACAGCTTCACAACACCTAGACAAGACACTACAGGGACCAGACAGCGTCACAACACCTAGACAAGACAGTACATGGAGAAGACAGCTTCACAACACCTGGACAAGACAGTACAGGGAGCAGACAGCTTCACAACACCTAGACATGAGAGTACAGGGAGCAGACAGCTTCACAACACCTTGACAAGACAGTACAGGGAGAAGACAGCTTCACAACACCTAGACAAGACAGTACAGGGAGCAGACAGCTTCACAACACCTAGACAAGACAGTACAGGGAGCAGACAGCTTCACAACACCTAGACAAGACAGTACAGGGAGCAGACAGCTTCACAACACCTAGACAAGACAGTACAGGGAGAAGACAGCTTCACAACACCTAGACAAGACAGTACAGGGAGCAGACAGCTTCACAACACCTAGACAAGACAGTACAGGGAGCAGACAGCTTCACAACACCTAGACAAGATAGTACAGGGAGCAGATAGCTTCACAACACCTAGACAAGACAGTACAGGGAGCAGACAGCTTCACAACACCTAGACAAGACAGTACAGGTAGCAGATAGCTTCACAGCACCTGGACAAGACAGTACAGGGAGCAGACACCTTCACAACACCTAGAACAGACAGAACAGGGAGAAGATATTTTCACAACACTTGGACAAGAAAGTACAGGGAGCAGACAGCTTCACAAAACCTAGACAAGACAGTACAGGGAGCAGACAGCTTCACAACACCTAGACAAGACAGTACAGGGAGAAGACAGCTTCACAACACCTAGACAAGACAGTACAGGGAGCAGACAGCTTCACAACACCTAGACAAGACAGTACAGGGAGCAGACAGCTTCACAACACCTAGACAAGTCAGTACAGGGAGCAAACAGCTTAAAAACACCTAGACAAGACAGTACAGGGAGCAGACAGCTTCACAACACCTGGACAAGACAGTACAGGGAGCAGACAGCTTCACAACACCTAGACAAGACAGTACAGGGAGCAGACAGCTTCACAACACCTAGACAAGACAGTACAGGGAGCAGACAGCTTCACAACACCTAGACAAGACAGTACAGGGAGCAGACAGCTTCACAACACCTGGACAAGACAGTACAGGGAGCAGACAGCTTCACAACACCTAGACATGAAAGTACAGGGAGCAGACAGCTTCACAACACCTGGACAAGACAGTACAGGGACACAGCTTCACAACACCTGGACAAGACAGTACATGGAGCAGATAGCTTCACAACACCTGGACAAGACAGTAAAGGGAGCAGACAGCTTCACAACACCTAGACAAGATAGTACAGGGAGCAGACAGCTTCACAACACCTAGACAAGTCAGTACAGGGAGCAAACAGCTTAAAAACACCTAGACAAGACAGTACAGGGAGCAGACAGCTTCACAACACCTGGACAAGACAGTACAGGGAGCAGACAGCTTCACAACACCGAGACAAGACAGTACAGGGAGCAGACAGCTTCACAACACCTAGACAAGACAGTACAGGGAGCAGACAGCTTCACAACACCTAGACAAGACAGTAGAGGGAGCAGACAGCTTCACAACACCTAGACAAGACACTACAGGGACCAGACAGCGTCACAACACCTAGACAAGACAGTACATGGAGAAGACAGCTTCACAACACCTGGACAAGACAGTACAGGGAGAAGACAGCTTCACTACACCTAGACAAGACAGTAAAGGGAGCAGACAGCTTCACAACACCTAGACAAGACAGTACAGGGAGCAGACAGCTTCACAACACCTAGACAAGATAGTACAGGGAGCAGACAGCTTCACAACACCTAGACAAGACAGTACATGGAGCAGACAGCTTCACAACACCTAGACAAGATAGTACAGGGAGCAGACAGCTTCACAACACCTAGACAAGTCAGTACAGGGAGCAAACAGCTTAAAAACACCTAGACAAGACAGTACAGGGAGCAGACAGCTTCACAACACCTGGACAAGACAGTACAGGGAGCAGACAGCTTCACAACACCTAGACAAGACAGTACAGGGAGCAGACAGCTTCACAACACCTAGACAAGACAGTACAGGGAGCAGACAGCTTCACAACACCTAGACAAGACAGTACAGGGAGCAGACAGCTTCACAACACCTGGACAAGACAGTACAGGGAGCAGACAGCTTCACAACACCTAGACAAGACAGTACAGGGAGCAGACAGCTTCACAACACCTGGACAAGACAGTACAGGGACACAGCTTCACAACACCTGGACAAGACAGTACATGGAGCAGATAGCTTCACAACACCTGGACAAGACAGTAAAGGGAGCAGACAGCTTCACAACACCTAGACAAGATAGTACAGGGAGCAGACAGCTTCACAACACCTAGACAAGTCAGTACAGGGAGCAAACAGCTTAAAAACACCTAGACAAGACAGTACAGGGAGCAGACAGCTTCACAACACCTGGACAAGACAGTACAGGGAGCAGACAGCTTCACAACACCGAGACAAGACAGTACAGGGAGCAGACAGCTTCACAACACCTAGACAAGACAGTACAGGGAGCAGACAGCTTCACAACACCTAGACAAGACAGTAGAGGGAGCAGACAGCTTCACAACACCTAGACAAGACACTACAGGGACCAGACAGCGTCACAACACCTAGACAAGACAGTACATGGAGAAGACAGCTTCACAACACCTGGACAAGACAGTACAGGGAGCAGACAGCTTCACAACACCTAGACAAGACAGTACAGGTAGCAGATAGCTTCACAGCACCTGGACAAGACAGTACAGGGAGCAGACACCTTCACAACACCTAGAACAGACAGAACAGGCAGAAGATATTTTCACAACACTTGGACAAGAAAGTACAGGGAGCAGACAGCTTCACAAAACCTAGACAAGACAGTACAGGGAGCAGACAGCTTCACAACACCTAGACAAGACAGTACAGGGAGCAGTCAGCTTCACAACACCTAGACAAGACAGTACAGGGAGCAGACTGCTTAAAAACACCTAGACAAGTCAGTACAGGGAGCAAACAGCTTAAAAACACCTAGACAAGACAGTACAGGGAACACACAGCTTCACAACAGCTAGACAGTACAGGGAGCAGACAGCTTCACAACACCTAGACAAGACAGTAGAGGGAGCAGACAGCTTCACAACACCTAGACAAGACACTACAGGGACCAGACAGCGTCACAACACCTAGACAAGACAGTACATGGAGAAGACAGCTTCACAACACCTGGACAAGACAGTACAGGGAGCAGACAGCTTCACAACACCTAGACATGAGAGTACAGGGAGCAGACAGCTTCACAACACCTTGACAAGACAGTACAGGGAGAAGACAGCTTCACAACACCTAGACAAGACAGTACAGGGAGCAGACAGCTTCACAACACCTAGACAAGACAGTACAGGGAGCAGACAGCTTCACAACACCTAGACAAGACAGTACAGGGAGCAGACAGCTTCACAACACCTAGACAAGACAGTACAGGGAGAAGACAGCTTCACAACACCTAGACAAGACAGTACAGGGAGCAGACAGCTTCACAACACCTAGACAAGACAGTACAGGGAGCAGACAGCTTCACAACACCTAGACAAGATAGTACAGGGAGCAGATAGCTTCACAACACCTAGACAAGACAGTACAGGGAGCAGACAGCTTCACAACACCTAGACAAGACAGTACAGGTAGCAGATAGCTTCACAGCACCTGGACAAGACAGTACAGGGAGCAGACACCTTCACAACACCTAGAACAGACAGAACAGGGAGAAGATATTTTCACAACACTTGGACAAGAAAGTACAGGGAGCAGACAGCTTCACAAAACCTAGACAAGACAGTACAGGGAGCAGACAGCTTCACAACACCTAGACAAGACAGTACAGGGAGAAGACAGCTTCACAACACCTAGACAAGACAGTACAGGGAGCAGACAGCTTCACAACACCTAGACAAGACAGTACAGGGAGCAGACAGCTTCACAACACCTAGACAAGATAGTACAGGGAGCAGACAGCTTCACAACACCTAGACAAGTCAGTACAGGGAGCAAACAGCTTAAAAACACCTAGACAAGACAGTACAGGGAGCAGACAGCTTCACAACACCTGGACAAGACAGTACAAGGAGCAGACAGCTTCACAACACCTAGACAAGACAGTACAGGGAGCAGACAGCTTCACAACACCTAGACAAGACAGTACAGGGAGCAGACAGCTTCACAACACCTAGACAAGACAGTACAGGGAGCAGACAGCTTCACAACACCTGGACAAGACAGTACAGGGAGCAGACAGCTTCACAACACCTAGACATGAAAGTACAGGGAGCAGACAGCTTCACAACACCTGGACAAGACAGTACAGGGACACAGCTTCACAACACCTGGACAAGACAGTACAGGGAGCAGATAGCTTCCCAACACCTGGACAAGACAGTAAAGGGAGCAGACAGCTTCACAACACCTAGACAAGATAGTACACGGAGCAGACAGCTTCACAACACCTAGACAAGTCAGTACAGGGAGCAAACAGCTTAAAAACACCTAGACAAGACAGTACAGGGAGCAGACAGCTTCACAACACCTGGACAAGACAGTACAGGGAGCAGACAGCTTCACAACACCTAGACAAGACAGTACAGGGAGCAGACAGCTTCACAACACCTAGACAAGACAGTACAGGGAGCAGACAGCTTCACAACACCTAGACAAGACAGTACAGGGAGCAGACAGCTTCACAACACCTAGACAAGACACTACAGGGAGCAAACAGCGTCACAACACCTAGACAAGACAGTACATGGAGAAGACAGCTTCACAACACCTGGACAAGACAGTACAGGGAGCAGACAGCTTCACAACACCTAGACATGAGAGTACAGGGAGCAGACAGCTTCACAACACCTTGACAAGACAGTACAGGGAGAAGACAGCTTCACAACACCTAGACAAGACAGTACAGGGAGCAGACAGCTTCACAACACCTAGACAAGACAGTACAGGGAGCAGACAGCTTCACAACACCTAGACAAGATAGTACAGGGAGCAGACAGCTTCACAACACCTAGACAAGACAGTACAGGGAGAAGACAGCTTCACTACACCTAGACAAGACAGTAAAGGGAGCAGACAGCTTCACAACACCTAGACAAGACAGTACAGGGAGCAGACAGCTTCACAACACCTAGACAAGATAGTACAGGGAGCAGACAGCTTCACAACACCTAGACAAGACAGTACATGGAGCAGACAGCTTCACAACACCTAGACAAGATAGTACAGGGAGCAGACAGCTTCACAACACCTAGACAAGTCAGTACAGGGAGCAAACAGCTTAAAAACACCTAGACAAGACAGTACAGGGAGCAGACAGCTTCACAACACCTGGACAAGACAGTACAGGGAGCAGGCAGCTTCACAACACCTAGACAAGACAGTACAGGGAGCAGACAGCTTCACAACACCTAGACAAGACAGTACAGGGAGCAGACAGCTTCACAACACCTAGACAAGACAGTACAGGGAGCAGACAGCTTCACAACACCTGGACAAGACAGTACAGGGAGCAGACAGCTTCACAACACCTAGACATGAAAGTACAGGGAGCAGACAGCTTCACAACACCTGGACAAGACAGTACAGGGACACAGCTTCACAACACCTGGACAAGACAGTACAGGGAGCAGACAGCTTCACAACACCTGGACAAGACAGTAAAGGGAGCAGACAGCTTCACAACACCTAGACAAGATAGTACAGGGAGCAGACAGCTTCACAACACCTAGACAAGTCAGTACAGGGAGCAAACAGCTTAAAAACACCTAGACAAGACAGTACAGGGAGCAGACAGCTTCACAACACCTGGACAAGACAGTACAGGGAGCAGACAGCTTCACAACACCTAGACAAGACAGTACAGGGAGCAGACAGCTTCACAACACCTAGACAAGACAGTACAGGGAGCAGACAGCTTCACAACACCTAGACAAGACAGTACAGGGAGCAGACAGCTTCACAACACCTGGACAAGACAGTACAGGGAGCAGACAGCTTCACAACACCTAGACATGAAAGTACAGGGAGCAGACAGCTTCACAACACCTGGACAAGACAGTACAGGGACACAGCTTCACAACACCTGGACAAGACAGTACAGGGAGCAGATAGCTTCCCAACACCTGGACAAGACAGTAAAGGGAGCAGACAGCTTCACAACACCTAGACAAGATAGTACACGGAGCAGACAGCTTCACAACACCTAGACAAGTCAGTACAGGGAGCAAACAGCTTAAAAACACCTAGACAAGACAGTACAGGGAGCAGACAGCTTCACAACACCTGGACAAGACAGTACAGGGAGCAGACAGCTTCACAACACCTAGACAAGACAGTACAGGGAGCAGACAGCTTCACAACACCTAGACAAGACAGTACAGGGAGCAGACAGCTTCACAACACCTAGACAAGACAGTACAGGGAGCAGACAGCTTCACAACACCTAGACAAGACACTACAGGGAGCAAACAGCGTCACAACACCTAGACAAGACAGTACATGGAGAAGACAGCTTCACAACACCTGGACAAGACAGTACAGGGAGCAGACAGCTTCACAACACCTGGACAAGACAGTACAGGGAGCAGACAGCTTCACAACACCTAGACAAGACAGTACAGGGAGCAGACAGCTTCACAACACCTAGACAAGACAGTACAGGGAGCAGACAGCTTCACAACACCTAGACAAGACAGTACAGGGAGCAGACAGCTTCACAACACCTGGACAAGACAGTACAGGGAGCAGACAGCTTCACAACACCTAGACATGAAAGTACAGGGAGCAGACAGCTTCACAACACCTGGACAAGACAGTACAGGGACACAGCTTCACAACACCTGGACAAGACAGTACAGGGAGCAGATAGCTTCCCAACACCTGGACAAGACAGTAAAGGGAGCAGACAGCTTCACAACACCTAGACAAGATAGTACACGGAGCAGACAGCTTCACAACACCTAGACAAGTCAGTACAGGGAGCAAACAGCTTAAAAACACCTAGACAAGACAGTACAGGGAGCAGACAGCTTCACAACACCTGGACAAGACAGTGCAGGGAGCAGACAGCTTCACAACACCTAGACAAGACAGTACAGGGAGCAGACAGCTTCACAACACCTGGACAAGACAGTACAGGGAGCAGACAGCTTCACAACACCTAGACATGAGAGTACAGGGAGCAGACAGCTTCACAACACCTTGACAAGACAGTACAGGGAGAAGACAGCTTCACAACACCTAGACAAGACAGTACAGGGAGCAGACAGCTTCACAACACCTAGACAAGACAGTACAGGGAGCAGACAGCTTCACAACACCTAGACAAGATAGTACAGGGAGCAGACAGCTTCACAACACCTAGACAAGACAGTACAGGGAGAAGACAGCTTCACTACACCTAGACAAGACAGTAAAGGGAGCAGACAGCTTCACAACACCTAGACAAGACAGTACAGGGAGCAGACAGCTTCACAACACCTAGACAAGATAGTACAGGGAGCAGACAGCTTCACAACACCTAGACAAGACAGTACATGGAGCAGACAGCTTCACAACACCTAGACAAGATAGTACAGGGAGCAGACAGCTTCACAACACCTAGACAAGTCAGTACAGGGAGCAAACAGCTTAAAAACACCTAGACAAGACAGTACAGGGAGCAGACAGCTTCACAACACCTGGACAAGACAGTACAGGGAGCAGGCAGCTTCACAACACCTAGACAAGACAGTACAGGGAGCAGACAGCTTCACAACACCTAGACAAGACAGTACAGGGAGCAGACAGCTTCACAACACCTAGACAAGACAGTACAGGGAGCAGACAGCTTCACAACACCTGGACAAGACAGTACAGGGAGCAGACAGCTTCACAACACCTAGACATGAAAGTACAGGGAGCAGACAGCTTCACAACACCTGGACAAGACAGTACAGGGACACAGCTTCACAACACCTGGACAAGACAGTACAGGGAGCAGACAGCTTCACAACACCTGGACAAGACAGTAAAGGGAGCAGACAGCTTCACAACACCTAGACAAGATAGTACAGGGAGCAGACAGCTTCACAACACCTAGACAAGTCAGTACAGGGAGCAAACAGCTTAAAAACACCTAGACAAGACAGTACAGGGAGCAGACAGCTTCACAACACCTGGACAAGACAGTACAGGGAGCAGACAGCTTCACAACACCTAGACAAGACAGTACAGGGAGCAGACAGCTTCACAACACCTAGACAAGACAGTACAGGGAGCAGACAGCTTCACAACACCTAGACAAGACAGTAGAGGGAGCAGACAGCTTCACAACACCTAGACAAGACACTACAGGGACCAGACAGCGTCACAACACCTAGACAAGACAGTACATGGAGAAGACAGCTTCACAACACCTGGACAAGACAGTACAGGGAGCAGACAGCTTCACAACACCTAGACATGAGAGTACAGGGAGCAGACAGCTTCACAACACCTTGACAAGACAGTACAGGGAGAAGACAGCTTCACAACACCTAGACAAGACAGTACAGGGAGCAGACAGCTTCACAACACCTAGACAAGACAGTACAGGGAGCAGACAGCTTCACAACACCTAGACAAGATAGTACAGGGAGCAGACAGCTTCACAACACCTAGACAAGACAGTACAGGGAGAAGACAGCTTCACAACACCTAGACAAGACAGTACAGGGATTAGACAGCTTCACAACACCTAGACAAGACAGTGCAGGGAGCAGACAGCTTCACAACACCTAGACAAGATAGTACAGGGAGCAGACAGCTTCACAACACCTAGACAAGACAGTAAAGGAAGCAGACAGCTTCACAACACCTGGACAAGACAGTACAGGGAGCAGACAGCTTCACATCACCTAGACAAGACAGTAAAGGGAGCAGACAGCTTCGCAACACCTGGACAAGACAGTACAGGGAGCAGACAGCTTCACAACACCTGGATAAGACAGTACAGGGAGCAGACAGCTTCACAACACCTGGACAAGACAGTACAGGGAGCAGATAGCTTCACAGCACCTGGACAAGACAGTACAGGGAGCAGACAGCTTCACAACTCCTAGACAAGACAGTACAGGGAGCAGACAGCTTCACAACACCTAGACAAGACAGTACAGGGAGCAGACAGCTTCACAACTCCTAGACAAGACAGTACAGAGAGCAAACAGCTTCACAACACCTAGACAAGACAGTACAGGGAGCAGACAGCTTCACAGCACCTGGACAAGACAGTACAGGGAGCAGACAGCTTCACAACACCTAGACAAGATAGTACAGGGAGCAGATAGCTTCACAACACCTAGACAAGACAGTACAGGGAGCAGACAGCTTCACAACACCTAGACAAGACAGTACACGTAGCAGATAGCTTCACAGCACCTGGACAAGACAGTACAGGGAGCAGACACCTTCACAACACCTAGAACAGACAGAACAGGGAGAAGATATTTTCACAACACTTGGACAAGAAAGTACAGGGAGCAGACAGCTTCACAAAACCTAGACAAGACAGTACAGGGAGCAGACAGCTTCACAACACCTAGACAAGACAGTACAGGGAGCAGTCAGCTTCACAACACCTAGACAAGACAGTACAGGGAGCAGACTGCTTAAAAACACCTAGACAAGTCAGTACAGGGAGCAAATAGCTTAAAAACACCTAGACAAGACAGTACAGGGAACACACAGCTTCACAACAGCTAGACAGTACAGGGAGCAGACAGCTTCACAACACCTAGACAAGACAGTACAGGGAGCAGACAGCTTCACAACACCTAGACAAGACAGTACAGGGAGCAGACAGCTTCATAACATCTAGACAAGACACTACAGGGAGCAGACTGCGTCACAACACCTAGACAAGACAGTACATGGAGCAGACAGCTTCACAACACCTGGACAAGACAGTACAGGGAGCAGACAGCTTCACAACACCTAGACATGAGAGTACAGGGAGCAGATAGCTTCACAGCACCTGGACAAGACAGTACAGGGAGCAGACAGCTTCACAGCACCTAGACAAGACAGTACAGGGAGCAGACAGCTTAAAAACACCTAGACAAGACAGTACAGGGAGCAGACAGCTTCACAACTCCTAGACAAGACAGTACAGGGAGCAGACAGCTTCACAACACCTAGACAAGACAGTACAGGGAGCAGACAGCTTCACAACACCTAGACAAGACAGCACAGGGAGCAGACAGCTTCACAACACCTGGACAAGACAGTACAGGGAGCAGACAGCTTCACAACACCTGGACAAGACAGTACAGGGAGCAGACAGCTTCACAACACTTAGACAAGACAGTACAGGGAGCAGACAGCTTCACAACACCTGGACAAGACAGTACAGGGAGCAAACAGCTTAAAAACACCTAGACACGACAGTACAGGGAGCAGACAGCTTCACAACTCCTAGACAAGACAGTACAGGGAGCAGACAGCTTCACAACACATAGACAAGCGCATCACGGCTACACAGCACGGCTCCCACTACTTCCTGTGGCCTCAGGCTAAACCAGGAAGGGTATTTACCAGCAGGGAAAATGTAATATAGGTAGACCACATCCAGACAGGCCCTGAGGACCACATTTTTTCTCTCATACTCAGAAGCTGTTATTTTACTGTGACGTCTGACTGAAGGTAGTCCTCTTTATCTCTCTGCTCAGTGTGAATGGGATATTGAATGGTCTTTCTTCCCTATATTCAGTGGCCACTCAGTTACCTCTGCCCTTGCCTGACTTCCCACATCCTAATATAGATCTGGTTTTATTCCCTGGTTCTACCGATGTCAACTATATTATACCTCTGAGATGTCCTTCCTCAAGAAGAAGCAATTGAAATTCAATAGATTTGCCTTCTCAAAAAAGGTGGAACTTAGCATGTAATTCAAAAGATGCCCAAGGGCGCTACTGTCACCGAGAGAGAGAGAGATGATGGCAGACATTTTAGTTATTCATTTCTGCCTATTTCCACCGTACGAAATGAGAAAGTCATCGCCAAGCAAGGTCCATCTCCTTTTGACTGGAAGGGACATTTCCCGCTGTTCTCAATTTTAGTTCCCCATCATTTGCATTCACTGGGCACTGCCGGCAATAAAAATGTTGTTTAAAAATACATTTCTATCTAATACCCATTTATCATAGACAAGGAAAATGCATTCAGGCCAGTCACAAAGGCAATGTGGGCTGCAAATGTAGCCTATGTTTTTCTGCTTGTTTATAGAACATGACTAATGGTTAAACTCTTGTGGGATCCCAGTGACAACTCTACAAGCATACAATAGAATACTTAATACATTCTCCTGCTTCGAATTCTGCTGTTCCGAATCCATGATAGAATGTTAAGATTGAGCAACGAAGTTTGAATTTATGGGCGACGTTTTGCTCTGAATAAAGATATCCTGGGTTTTCTACAACGGCAAAGTCAACATCTCATTACTTGAGTGTTCTGTAATCGGCCACAGCAGGCAATGGTAATTTGTCATTTTACAAATTTCAGTCATAAAAAGCCGTTTTCTCCAGTGACAATCTGTGCCATTACCATGGTTAGAAAAAAGCAAGCGCTCTTTATTTATTGGGTTGTTAAAAGTGAGAGATATTGCCTTGGTTTTTCTACTGCAATGCAAATGACCCTGGGGTACAAACGATACCAATCTTTCCACAGACTGACAGCATAAGTCTAGCAATTTGCAACGCTTAGTTTCAGAGAGCAGGAGGATGGGAGGGGTGGAATTACTTTAATAAGGGCGAGTGACAGAGGAGAAATACAGCGGTATGAAAACAGTCAGAATCCTCCGTAACAACAACTGACTAGACAAGCAGTAGACTAATGACGGCTCTCTCTTGTAAATCCTATCTATCAACTTGATCTAATTCAGCCCCTTTTCTATCGGAAGGTTATTCTGTAGGCATATAGTGTGGTATAACACAATACGTGTTGAATAATCCAGGGAGATACGCATCAAAACCTTTTATTAGGTAAAGAAGGGCATCCACAGTCTCTAGTTTAGCCCATATATTAGCAGTGTGTTAGTGTGTTCGCTGAGATTCTCAAAACCTCTTACGGTATCCTCTTCTTCCGTAAACACTGACTATTTTCTATTTCCCTCTATGCCCAGGGTTAGTATAGTCTCCAGGCGAACAGCTGGGCCCATAACGAACCCAGGCTCAGACATAAGCTAAACCACTTGTGTTTCTCATAGCAAAGAGGCTGCTGGCCTAGCATGAATCTAGCAACGGCTTCCGTGACTTTAACAGTTGAACACTGTGCACTGTACAAAGACCTGTGTGCTACAGTAGTGCTGTTATTGGATCACGAGTTGGTTGAAAACTCAGACATTACTTGAGACCAGAGCCATAGAGATAGAGATAGAGATAGATATATGACTCTGCTGGTGCTAAAATCCTGCAACAATCATTATGAAATCCATGTTGTTTTTCTCAGAAAACACTCATGCTTTTGACAATAATGAAGTGAAACACTTTTGCAGGCCTACCTCGTTTTTATGATTCTGTTGAGGACAGTAAGATGAATCATGATGAAAAGTGAGAAAAATCACAGGTGGCAGAATTTACTGCAAATGCCCTGACGTCGGCTTGCCTGTGCTCAGAGCCGGCTGGTTCCAAGTTCCAAAAGTGATAAAATGAAGAACATTGATGAAATGAGAAAAAGAGAATATCACAAGATTGTGTCATATATGAAGTAATGGATTTCATTTAATAACTGGCTCATAACCCTCATACAGGAAGGGGACGACGACAGCACCTCTTGTTCTCAACATGGTCTTGAAGTGTTCAGTCTGCACTACTTTTAACCAGAGCACTATGGGCCCTGATTAAAAAGAACGTTACTTCATAACAAATAGGGGTGCCATTTGGGACGAAGCCCCTGTCGATATTTGATTACACGCAGCAGCTTGAGGGCTTTCAGACTTTGAAGTTCAACAGCATTGATTGAAGGTGTGTGTGTGTGTGTGTGTGTGTGTGTGTGTGTGTGTGTGTGTGTGTGTGTGTGTGTGTGTGTGTGTGTGTGTGTGTGTGTGTGTGTGTGTGTGTGTGTGTGTGTGTGTGTGTGTGTGTGTGTGTGTGTGTGTGTGTGTGTGTGTGTGTGTGTGTGTGTGTGAAGATTTATCTGTCAGGGTAAAAAAACAGAGGGGAGATATATATTCGATTGGAGCTCTGACCGACCTGTGAGTTATTTTCACAGGCTCTGCAGGGCCGTATAGTCTACTCTCCCTTATCGCAGTGCGTGCAGCCTGCTGCAGGATCGATTTAAAACGGCAACTGGTGGGTTTATCCAGAGCTTTTATCTCTGGTGGTCAACTTGACACTCCAAAGGATTTGAATAATTGTCATTAAACCACGCATAATGTTTGCTTACCTCATTTCAAAGTTCTAGACCAAGCTTTGGTTTAGAAAGAATTTTATTCCAAAGGCTTGTAAGGAAAGGTTTCCATTATTTCTGTAATAATTACAGATTTAATAGCAAACGCTGCATAGGCCTAACACTTAAACGCTAGATTGCATCCATCCATTTGAAAACCTCCAATATCAACAATGTAACTAATGTCTGTGCAATGAATGAAAATATTGCAAACCCCACACTTTTTGGCAGCATACAGTAACCATACATCCCAATTAAGTCCAGAGGGTTAAAAACAGCTTGCATCCATTTGAAATCAACAAAGTAGCTAGGCCTACATACATAGACAGTAAAAATGACAGAGTCAATTTAACTTGAATTTAAGAAAATGTGATTCTGCCACAGATAACATTCAGTCTAAAATGAGTAAAACGTACTCTGGCAACAGAGTTATTTTTTGATAAATGTATATGCTGAATTTAGTGTTGACATTTAACTCTGCATCATTGCGTTTCACTCTGTACAGCAGGGTTCTCCCACTGGCGGCCCGCGGGCCAAATTTGGGTGGTTTTATTTGGCCCCTCAATTTTTTTGAGTAAAAAAAAACATAATTGCTGGACATGAAAGACTGTAAAAACACCAGGAAACCAGCACAAAGTGATTTTAATTGAAGAAATCTGTTCCTAAGTATTCCCACGCACACTAGAGAGAGACACGTGATCGTATAGAAATGTAAGCAAGGTTTGAAATTGTTATGTTTTAGTCAAACATTTTATCCTGTGATCAATTTGCAGTCTACAAATGATTTGTAATTGTGTTCCGGCCCCCCCGACCAGCCGGTCCAGAAAATATCGATGATGATCCTTGCTGTACAGTATTCATTGAAAATATCTCTGTTACTTTTGTAACTCTCCGCAGTGTTGTTCCATATAATCGCAAGAGTCAATTCAACTCCTATGGACCCAAACTCAACACTATGTTGGGGTTTATATGCTCCCTTTTTGAGGTGTGAGGGTGTATATCTCATTTACATTTGTTTTAATGTGTCATATTATGATAGCTTGTAAAGTGACCTCCAATCGCTATTGGTATCCATTTAAGAGGGAGGATGTCCAGCAATTTCATATCACCCACAACTTACATTCAGAATGCATGTCAGAGCAGGGAAGTACTGTTGTTACAGACTACCTACATCATGTAAACTGGAACAGCCTTCTCAGTAACCTTTTGCAATAAATCCAACCACTTACAGATTTGTAAGTAAAAACACTTTATAGCCTGCATAATCATATCCTCTAGTCTAAAAACACTTTATAGCCTCCATCACACTGCACACTGCCCTATCCCACCTGGACAAGAGGAATACCTATGTAAGAATGCTGTTCACTGACTGCAGCTCAGCATTCAACACCATAGTACCCTCCAAGCTCATCATTAAGCTTGAGGCCCTGGGTCTCAACCCCGCCCTGTGCAATTGGGTCCTGGACTTGCTGACGGGCCGCCTCCAGGTGGTGAAGGTAGGAAACAACATCTCCGCTTCGCTGATCCTCGTCACTTGGGCCCCACAAGGGTGCGTGCTCAGCTCCCTCCTGTACTCCCTGTTCACTCATGACTGCATGGCCATACACGCCTCGTTGTGTTGAGGTGTATTGGGTTCAGGTTAACAGCTGACTAGAGGTGTGTTGTGTTTTGGTGTATTGGGTTCAGGTTAATTAACAGCTGAATAGAGGTGCGTTGTGTTGTGGTGTATTGGGTTCAGGTTAACAGCTGACTAGAGGTGCGTTGTGTTGTGGTGTATTGGGTTCAGGTTAATTAACAGCTGGCTAGAGGTGCGTTGTGTTGAGGTGTATTGGGTTCAGGTTAACAGCTGACTAGAGGTGCGTTGTGTTGAGGTGTATTGGGTTCAGGTTAACAGCTGACTAGAGGTGGGTTGTGTTAAGGTGTATTGGGTTCAGGTTAACAGCTGACTAGAGGTGCGTTGTGTTGAGGTGTATTGGGTTCAGGTTAACAGCTGACTAGAGGTGGGTTGTGTTAAGGTGTATTGGGTTCAGGTTAATTAACAGCTGACTAGAGGTGGGTTGTGTTAAGGTGTATTAGGTTCAGGTTAATTAACAGCTGAATAGAGGTGTGTTGTGTTGTGGTATATTGGGTTCAGGTTAATTAACAGCTGACTAGAGGTGTGTTGTGTTTTGGTGTATTGGGTTCAGGTTAACAGCTGACTAGAGGTGCGTTGTGTTGTGGTGTATTGGGTTCAGGTTAACAGCTGACTAGAGGTGCGTTGTGTTGTGGTGTATTGGGTTCAGGTTAACAGCTGACTAGAGGTGCGTTGTGTTGTGGTGTATTGGGTTCAGGTTAACAGCTGACTAGAGGTGCGTTGTGTTGTGGTGTATTGGGTTCAGGTTAAAACCTGACTAGAGGTGCGTTGTGTTGTGGTGTATTGGGTTCAGGTTAATTAACAGCTGACTAGAGGTGCGTTGTGTTGTGGTGTATTGGGTTCAGGTTAACAGCTGACTAGAGGTGCGTTGTGTTGAGGTGTATTGGGTTCAGGTTAACAGCTGACTAGAGGTGCGTTGTGTTGTGGTGTATTGGGTTCAGGTTAACAGCTGACTAGAGGTGTGTTGTGTTGTGGTGTATTGGGTTCAGGTTAACAGCTGACTAGAGGTGCGTTGTGTTGTGGTGTATTGGGTTCAGGTTAACAGCTGACTAGAGGTGTGTTGTGTTGTGGTGTATTGGGTTCAGGTTAACAGCTGACTAGAGGTGCGTTGTGTTGTGGTGTATTGGGTTCAGGTTAATTAACAGCTGACTAGAGGTGGGTTGTGTTAAGGTGTATTGGGTTCAGGTTAATTAACAGCTGACTAGAGGTGGGTTGTGTTAAGGTGTATTGGGTTCAGGTTAATTAACAGCTGACTAGAGGTGGGTTGTGTTAAGGTGTATTGGGTTCAGGTTAATTAACAGCTGAATAGAGGTGTGTTGTGTTGTGGTGTATTGGTTTCAGGTTAACAGCTGACTAGAGGTGCGTTGTGTTGTGTTGTATTGGGTTCAGGTTAACAGCTGACTAGAGGTGCGTTGTGTTGTGGTGTATTGGGTTCAGGTTAACAGCTGACTAGAGGTGCGTTGTGTTGTGGTATATTGGGTTCAGGTTAATTAACAGCTGACTAGAGGTGCGTTGTGTTGTGGTGTATTGGGTTCAGGTTAACAGCTGACTAGAGGTGTGTTGTGTTGTGGTATATTGGGTTCAGGTTAACAGCTGACTAGAGGTGTGTTGTGTTGTGGTGTATTGGGTTCAGGTTAACAGCTGACTAGAGGTGGGTTGTGTTGAGGTGTATTGGGTTCAGGTTAACAGCTGACTAGAGGTGCGTTGTGTTGAGGTGTATTGGGTTCAGGTTAACAGCTGACTAGAGGTGGGTTGTGTTGTGGTGTATTGGGTTCAGGTTAATTAACAGCTGACTAGAGGTGGGTTGTGTTAAGGTGTATTGGGTTCAGGTTAATTAACAGCTGACTAGAGGTGCGTTGTGTTGTGGTGTATTGGGTTCAGGTTAACAGCTGACTAGAGGTGCGTTGTGTTGTGGTGTATTGGGTTCAGGTTAACAGCTGACTAGAGGTGCGTTGTGTTGAGGTGTATTGGGTTCAGGTTAACAGCTGACTAGAGGTGCGTTGTGTTGAGGTGTATTGGGTTCAGGTTAACAGCTGACTAGAGGTGGGTTGTGTTAAGGTGTATTGGGTTCAGGTTAATTAACAGCTGACTAGAGGTGGGTTGTGTTAAGGTGTATTGGGTTCAGGTTAATTAACAGCTGACTAGAGATGGGTTGTGTTAAGGTGTATTGGGTTCAGGTTAATTAACAGCTTGAATAGAGGTGTGTTATGTTGTGGTGTATTGGGTTCAGGTTAACAGCTGACTAGAGGTGCGTTGTGTTGTGGTGTATTGGGTTCAGGTTAACAGCTGACTAGAGGTGCGTTGTGTTGTGGTATATTGGGTTCAGGTTAATTAACAGCTGACTAGAGGTGCGTTGTGTTGTGGTGTATTGGGTTCAGGTTAACAGCTGACTAGAGGTGCGTTGTGTTGTGGTGTATTGGGTTCAGGTTAACAGCTGACTAGAGGTGTGTTGTGTTGTGGTATATCTGGTTCAGGTTAACAGCTGACTAGAGGTGTGTTGTGTTGTGGTGTATTGGGTTCAGGTTAACAGCTGACTAGAGGTGGGTTGTGTTGAGGTGTATTGGGTTCAGGTTAACAGCTGACTAGAGGTGCGTTGTGTTGAGGTGTATTGGGTTCAGGTTAACAGCTGACTAGAGGTGGGTTGTGTTGTGGTGTATTGGGTTCAGGTTAATTAACAGCTGACTAGAGGTGGGTTGTGTTAAGGTGTATTGGGTTCAGGTTAATTAACACCTGACTAGAGGTGGGTTGTGTTAAGGTGTATTGGGTTCAGGTTAATTAACAGCTGAATAGAGGTGTGTATTGTTGTGGTGTATTGGGTTCAGGTTAACAGCTGACTAGAGGTGCGTTGTGTTGTGGTGTATTGGGTTCAGGTTAACAGCTGACTAGAGGTGCGTTGTGTTGTGGTATATCGGGTTCAGGTTAACAGCTGACTAGAGGTGCGTTGTGTTGTGGTGTATTGGGTTCAGGTTAACAGCTGACTAGAGGTGCGTTGTGTTGTGGTGTATTGGGTTCAGGTTAACAGCTGACTAGAGGTGCGTTGTGTTGTGGTATATTGGGTTCAGGTTAATTAACAGCTGACTAGAGGTGCGTTGTGTTGTGGTGTATTGGGTTCAGGTTAACAGCTGACTAGAGGTGCGTTGTGTTGTGGTGTATTGGGTTCAGGTTAACAGCTGACTAGAGGTGCGTTGTGTTGTGGTGTATTGGGTTCAGGTTAAAACCTGACTAGAGGTGCGTTGTGTTGTGGTGTATTGGGTTCAGGTTAATTAACAGCTGACTAGAGGTGCGTTGTGTTGTGGTGTATTGGGTTCAGGTTAACAGCTGACTAGAGGTGTGTTGTGTTGTGGTATATTGGGTTCAGGTTAACAGCTGACTAGAGGTGTGTTGTGTTGTGGTGTATTGGGTTCAGGTTAACAGCTGACTAGAGGTGGGTTGTGTTGAGGTGTATTGGGTTCAGGTTAACAGCTGACTAGAGGTGCGTTGTGTTGAGGTGTATTGGGTTCAGGTTAACAGCTGACTAGAGGTGGGTTGTGTTGTGGTGTATTGGGTTCAGGTTAATTAACAGCTGACTAGAGGTGGGTTGTGTTAAGGTGTATTGGGTTCAGGTTAATTAACAGCTGACTAGAGGTGCGTTGTGTTGTGGTTTATTGGGTTCAGGTTAACAGCTGACTAGAGGTGCGTTGTGTTGTGGTGTATTGGGTTCAGGTTAACAGCTGACTAGAGGTGCGTTGTGTTGAGGTGTATTGGGTTCAGGTTAACAGCTGACTAGAGGTGCGTTGTGTTGAGGTGTATTGGGTTCAGGTTAACAGCTGACTAGAGGTGCGTTGTGTTGAGGTGTATTGGGTTCAGGTTAACAGCTGACTAGAGGTGGGTTGTGTTAAGGTGTATTGGGTTCAGGTTAATTAACAGCTGACTAGAGGTGGGTTGTGTTAAGGTGTATTGGGTTCAGGTTAATTAACAGCTGACTAGAGATGGGTTGTGTTAAGGTGTATTGGGTTCAGGTTAACAGCTGACTAGAGGTGCGTTGTGTTGTGGTGTATTGGGTTCAGGTTAACAGCTGACTAGAGGTGCGTTGTGTTGTGGTATATTGGGTTCAGGTTAATTAACAGCTGACTAGAGGTGCGTTGTGTTGTGGTGTATTGGGTTCAGGTTAACAGCTGACTAGAGGTGCGTTGTGTTGTGGTGTATTGGGTTCAGGTTAACAGCTGACTAGAGGTGTGTTGTGTTGTGGTATATCTGGTTCAGGTTAACAGCTGACTAGAGGTGTGTTGTGTTGTGGTGTATTGGGTTCAGGTTAACAGCTGACTAGAGGTGGGTTGTGTTGAGGTGTATTGGGTTCAGGTTAACAGCTGACTAGAGGTGCGTTGTGTTGAGGTGTATTGGGTTCAGGTTAACAGCTGACTAGAGGTGGGTTGTGTTGTGGTGTATTGGGTTCAGGTTAATTAACAGCTGACTAGAGGTGGGTTGTGTTAAGGTGTATTGGGTTCAGGTTAATTAACAGCTGACTAGAGGTGGGTTGTGTTAAGGTGTATTGGGTTCAGGTTAATTAACAGCTGAATAGAGGTGTGTATTGTTGTGGTGTATTGGGTTCAGGTTAACAGCTGACTAGAGGTGCGTTGTGTTGTGGTGTATTGGGTTCAGGTTAACAGCTGACTAGAGGTGCGTTGTGTTGTGGTATATCGGGTTCAGGTTAACAGCTGACTAGAGGTGCGTTGTGTTGTGGTGTATTGGGTTCAGGTTAACAGCTGACTAGAGGTGCGTTGTGTTGTGGTGTATTGGGTTCAGGTTAACAGCTGACTAGAGGTGCGTTGTGTTGTGGTGTATTGGGTTCAGGTTAACAGCTGACTAGAGGTGCGTTGTGTTGTGGTATATTGGGTTCAGGTTAATTAACAGCTGACTAGAGGTGCGTTGTGTTGTGGTGTATTGGGTTCAGGTTAACAGCTGACTAGAGGTGCGTTGTGTTGTGGTGTATTGGGTTCAGGTTAACAGCTGACTAGAGGTGCGTTGTGTTGTGGTGTATTGGGTTCAGGTTAACAGCTGACTAGAGGTGCGTTGTGTTGTGGTGTATTGGGTTCAGGTTAACAGCTGACTAGAGGTGCGTTGTGTTGTGGTGTATTGGGTTCAGGTTAACAGCTGACTAGAGGTGCGTTGTGTTGAGGTGTATTGGGTTCAGGTTAACAGCTGACTAGAGGTGCGTTGTGTTGAGGTGTATTGGGTTCAGGTTAACAGCTGACTAGAGGTGCGTTGTGTTGAGGTGTATTGGGTTCAGGTTAACAGCTGACTAGAGGTGCGTTGTGTTGTGGTGTATTGGGTTCAGGTTAACAGCTGACTAGAGGTGCGTTGTGTTGTGGTGTATTGGGTTCAGGTTAACAGCTGACTAGAGGTGCGTTGTGTTGTGGTGTATTGGGTTCAGGTTAACAGCTGACTAGAGGTGCGTTGTGTTGTGGTGTATTGGGTTCAGGTTAACAGCTGACTAGAGGTGCGTTGTGTTGAGGTGTATTGGGTTCAGGTTAACAGCTGACTAGAGGCGCGTTGTGTTGTGGTGTATTGGGTTCAGGTTAATTAACAGCTGACTAGAGGTGCGTTGTGTTGTGGTGTATTGGGTTCAGGTTAATTAACAGCTGACTAGAGGTGCATTGTGTTGTGGTGTATTGGGTTCAGGTTAACAGCTGACTAGAGGTGCGTTGTGTTGTGGTATATTGGGTTCAGGTTAATTAACAGCTGACTAGAGGTGCGTTGTGTTGTGGTGTATTGGGTTCAGGTTAACAGCTGACTAGAGGTGCGTTGTGTTGTGGTGTATTGGGTTCAGGTTAACAGCTGACTAGAGGTGCGTTGTGTTGTGGTGTATTGGGTTCAGGTTAACAGCTGACTAGAGGTGCGTTGTGTTGTGGTGTATTGGGTTCAGGTTAACAGCTGACTAGAGGTGCGTTGTGTTGTGGTGTATTGGGTTCAGGTTAACAGCTGACTAGAGGTGCGTTGTGTTGAGGTGTATTGGGTTCAGGTTAACAGCTGACTAGAGGTGCGTTGTGTTGAGGTGTATTGGGTTCAGGTTAACAGCTGACTAGAGGTGCGTTGTGTTGTGGTGTATTGGGTTCAGGTTAACAGCTGACTAGAGGTGCGTTGTGTTGTGGTGTATTGGGTTCAGGTTAACAGCTGACTAGAGGTGCGTTGTGTTGTGGTGTATTGGGTTCAGGTTAACAGCTGACTAGAGGTGCGTTGTGTTGTGGTGTATTGGGTTCAGGTTAACAGCTGACTAGAGGTGCGTTGTGTTGTGGTGTATTGGGTTCAGGTTAACAGCTGACTAGAGGTGCGTTGTGTTGAGGTGTATTGGGTTCAGGTTAACAGCTGACTAGAGGCGCGTTGTGTTGTGGTGTATTGGGTTCAGGTTAATTAACAGCTGACTAGAGGTGCGTTGTGTTGTGGTGTATTGGGTTCAGGTTAATTAACAGCTGACTAGAGGTGCATTGTGTTGTGGTGTATTGGGTTCAGGTTAACAGCTGACTAGAGGTGCGTTGTGTTGTGGTATATTGGGTTCAGGTTAATTAACAGCTGACTAGAGGTGCGTTGTGTTGTGGTGTATTGGGTTCAGGTTAACAGCTGACTAGAGGTGCGTTGTGTTGTGGTGTATTGGGTTCAGGTTAACAGCTGACTAGAGGTGCGTTGTGTTGTGGTGTATTGGGTTCAGGTTAACAGCTGACTAGAGGTGCGTTGTGTTGTGGTGTATTGGGTTCAGGTTAACAGCTGACTAGAGGTGCGTTGTGTTGTGGTGTATTGGGTTCAGGTTAACAGCTGACTAGAGGTGCGTTGTGTTGAGGTGTATTGGGTTCAGGTTAACAGCTGACTAGAGGTGCGTTGTGTTGAGGTGTATTGGGTTCAGGTTAACAGCTGACTAGAGGTGCGTTGTGTTGTGGTGTATTGGGTTCAGGTTAACAGCTGACTAGAGGTGCGTTGTGTTGTGGTGTATTGGGTTCAGGTTAACAGCTGACTAGAGGTGCGTTGTGTTGTGGTGTATTGGGTTCAGGTTAACAGCTGACTAGAGGTGCGTTGTGTTGTGGTGTATTGGGTTCAGGTTAACAGCTGACTAGAGGTGCGTTGTGTTGTGGTGTATTGGGTTCAGGTTAACAGCTGACTAGAGGTGCGTTGTGTTGAGGTGTATTGGGTTCAGGTTAACAGCTGACTAGAGGCGCGTTGTGTTGTGGTGTATTGGGTTCAGGTTAATTAACAGCTGACTAGAGGTGCGTTGTGTTGTGGTGTATTGGGTTCAGGTTAATTAACAGCTGACTAGAGGTGCATTGTGTTGTGGTGTATTGGGTTCAGGTTAACAGCTGACTAGAGGTGCGTTGTGTTGTGCTGTATTGGGTTCAGGTTAACAACCATGAGAGTAAATCCCTGTACCCAGTCAAGAGGGATTAAGGATGCTCTCCTATCATTGCTCGCCCTGTGTGTGTGTGCGCGTTTGTGTGTGATCCTTGAGTACCATAGCAAACAGCCTGAACCAACCAACCCAGGCCTGACAGCAGGCCTGGAATAACATACAGATAGATGAGTAATCCACTGTTTAATTATAGTAGACTTATAGTAGAGTACAGACATATATGACCTCTGGATTTCCTCTGAGTTCTGAGGCCATTTATCCATATTAGTAACTGTGTTTGTACAGTGTGTGTGTGTGTGTGTGTGTGTGTGTGTGTGTGTGTGTGTGTGTGTGTGTGTGTGTGTGTGTGTGTGTGTGTGTGTGTGTGTGTGTGTGTGTGTGTGTGTGTGTGTGTGTGTGTGTGTGTGTGTGCGTTGAAAAGTCAATACCTCAACTAGTCAAAAAGTCAACTAGTCAAAAAGTCAATACCTCAACTAATACACTTCCCTATTAAAAATGACCTTCTATTTCCCATATGGCTTGGACTAGGTTAAGGAATACATTTGATCGGCCTTGGCAAGATGCGTTGTGCATTCAAGATACATAGCGCCATGAATTTCCACTTCAAAGAATGAGGTAATGAACACAGTTTATGCTTGTCCATGGGTCTTTTCCAGTGGTGATTTGCAGATATAAATCAAAGGGCTGCGCCCAAAATGGCATTCCCTATTTAGTGCACTACTTTTGACCAGGGCCCATAGGGAATAGCGTGCCATTTGGGATGCAGACAATGTCTCGTACATATTTTCCCACACAGTCGATCATGGTTCTTCAAAGTGACTTCCCATTAAACTATCATAATGCAGAGGCACATCCAGCAGATCAGATATAGATTCATGTATCTTTTATGCACTGTCTTCCATGTTGAGTTAAACAGCGTAGTGATATCTTCAGGGTGACATATCAACCATAGGACAGATGTCAGATTAGATCAAGCGAATTGTTAATCTATGCAAGGAGAGATCGTATTTATATAACCAAAGATGAAGACATCTGTGTGTGTGCGTGACGTGTGTGTATGCATGTGTGTGTGCCTGCCTGCGAGTGTGTATATACTCGTACGTTTAAAAAGAACTAACCAGCCAACCTCCCCTATGCCACTTACTCACAGAATTGATCAACAACATATGTCGCCAAACCAACCAACTGGCAAAAGTTGGCGTGCCGAGCACTTAAAATATATCATGAATCCACAATCTTGACACAAGCACGTACCTTGAGGCAGACAATTTATCTGGTTATTTTCAGATGAACGCACACTTGTCACATTTCTTAATTAGCCCCAGGCCTGGCGTTATAGCCTATTGCAGCATTCAAATGACAATAACTCACTGTGTATGTCATCCACACAGCACAGGGTAGTAAACACAGCATGATAAACATTCACTTTGCTTACACAGACAGAGAGACAGTCTGCTCATCAGTCTAGCTTGAATACAGTCACTAGTGTCTGCGTCTCAAATGGCACTCAATTCCCTTTATCAGGGATGGGCAACTCTAGTCCTCAAGGGCCTGATTGGTGTCACTTTTGCCCCAGCTAACACACCTGACTCCAATATTCAACTAATCATGATCTTCAGTTTAGAATGTGATTAGTTGAATCAGCTGTGTTTGCTAGGGATGAGGAAACTGTGTGACACCACTCTGGCCCCAAGGACTGGAGTTGCCCCTGCCCTATATAGCGCAATGCTTTTGACCCGGGCCCAAAATAGTGCACTCCATAGGAAATAGGCTGCCATTTGGGACGTACCCAGAGTCTTAATAATAATAATAATAATAAATAATTACTTTTCTGGGTGCTTATATTTGTCCTATTTGTCCTACCTCTCCCTGAGACACCCTTGGAGAGTGGGGTCGCAGCGAATTGCTTATACTCTTATGTTCGCAATCACACATGGGGTTGGAAGTCATTGAAGACTGTTTGTGCCATGGCAAACACTTACAATAGGCACAAGTCTCAGGAAGAGGATAATGAAATACACAACTCTGCAATTCATCTCCTTCTCCTTACCACCTCACAGTTAGATTCATGCACATGTTGGAATCATAGAAGGAATTTCATAAGAATTGAGAACGTTCTGTACATGTATGTTCTAGACTACCTATTTTGGTCTTTTATACCTAAAACAAAGTGATATTAGTGGTGTTATGAGTCATCGCTCTTTCTCTGTAGGCGATACAAGGGCAGAATGAATCTAGCACGATATTCCTATTGTATGTGGATGGGTAATAAGTCCACATGCAAAAGGTCTGGATTTTCATACTTAAAATGAAGCTTTTTATAGGAGTCATTACAGCTTTTCAAAAGGATTATTTGGCTGTCCCCATAGGAGAACCCTTTCTGGTTCCAGGTAGAACCTTTTTGGTTCCAGGTAGAACACTTTTGGGTTACTTGTAGAACCCTCTGTGAAAAGGGTTCCACCTGGAGCCAAAATGGGTTCTCCAAAGGGTTCTCCTATGGGGACAGCCGAATAACCCTTTTAGGTTCCAGATAGCACTATTTCTCTAAGAGTGTAGAGCTGACCCAACAACACTTTGATGAGGCCTGACATTGATTGCTTCAGCTTTGACTGGGTGATAGATCAACATTGCAAACCTTTATTGCAATGGGCTAAATCAGGATCACACAGAGTGATTCTTGGTAGTCTTAAACAATTCTACTTTGAAGCAAAATTATACACCTCACACACATGGTTATGGGCTTAAAAAAAAGACACCTGTACCATGTCAGATATAGAGTTGAAATGTATTACATTTGGAGTTTGCATCCCAGTATTACACTTTATAACCAGCACAAAAGACTGAAATATAACAAAACTGTTTGACATAGAAACAACGGATTTTCGTCAGGTTTTTGGATATAATCTTTATTAATTATGAAATTGTGAAAAATATGAATAACATTCCACCCCTTGACTGCATGAAAGGGTTACACGTACACCATCTTAAGTCAAGTGTGTGCACATTGTGTATCAGTTCCAGTCAAAAGTTTGGACCCACCTACTCATTCAAGGGTTTTCCTATATTTTTCCTATTTTCTACAATGTAGAATAATAGAGAAGACATCAAATTGGACATGAAAAAGTCAAATGTGCACTTTATTTAGAAATTGTATAGGGCCTATGGTCAAAAGCATTGCACCTTATAGGGAACAGGGGGCCATTTCAGACGCAGCCACTGATTCATGTTACATATATCTCTGGGATCAAAGGTTGACAAATGTATCTTGTGTGAGAGAGAGATAACTGCACCCTTTGCAGAGTTAACCAGTGGAAAGCCATTAACATTCACATCAAAGACCATTTTGGTCGCCACATTACCGTGAGCTTTCAATAGATCAAAACACATTTTTCTTTCCCCTGTCAGTTTTCGCTCGTGTTTTAAAATCAGCAAAGGTAATAGCTTTTTTTGCTCTGCGGTACATCAGTGACGCTACAAAGCAATCAAGCAGATATCCTACACTTTTCACCTTGGAAAGGATATGAAGTCACTTTTTTTCTCTGAATGATCTCAAATGTTTAATTTGTTCCATTAAATTGCCTTTAGATTTAGATGGCTTACTCTAGCCCGACACAATATGCTGTAGTCAGTTGGTTCGATGGATATGCTACATCGTAGTAATTACGACGGAAAAGTGCCATCGCAAGAAAAAAAACATTCTCAAAGTTGCTTGATTGTGAGTGTGTGAGTATGCTTGTGCCAGGGTGTATATAAATATATACATGTGTGTCTGTTTGTGTGTGTTCATGTGTGTTTGTGAGCGTGTGTGAGCGTGTGTGAGCAAGTGTGAGCATGTGTGTTTGTGAGCAGTTGTGTGCGTGTGTGTGTGTGTGTGTGTGTGTGTGTGTGTGTGTGTGTGTGTGTGTGTGTGTGTGTGTGTGTGTGTGTGTGTGTGTGTGTGTGTGTGTGTGTGTGTGTGTGTGTGTGTGTGTGCGTGTGCGTGTGTGTGTGTGTGTGTGCGTGTGTTTGAGCAGTGAGTGAGGAGAACAAGAGTGTTTGTTTTCAATTCTTTTCGACAGATGGCGCTCTCATTTGAAGCTCCTGTGGAGTTTCCAAATTACAATAGATCAGCTCCAAACAAAATCTATGGTTCAAAGTAATCAGATCAGATTAGAACAGTGTGTTTACCCTGTTAACTATAATTATGTTTACTCACAAGAGAAGCTATTTAGGCAGATAAGCATTATATAAAGATATGCCAGAAATGTAGTCACTAGATACATACAGTCAATAGTATTCTATTACATAATACAAGCATTAAAAGCAGTGTCTAGGTCTGACAAGTCACCCTATTCCCTACATAGTGCACCACTTTGGACCAGAGCCCTATGCCGAGCCATAGTCAAAAGTAGTGCAATAGGGAGGGAAAGGGTGCCATTTCAGACACACAAAGTGGAGTCTTTTGGTCATATACAATATAAGGGTTATAGTACAGTAGTAATCTTTCCATATGTCTTCATCTGACCTGTCTATGCCAAAGAGATACAGTACTACATCAGCCGCTACCAACACTAGTAATGAGTGGGGCTTTATGTGAACTAACTACAGTGCCATATCTCACTACCTCTGTGCTGCTGAGCCAAGGGTCTGACGCTAAAAGTCACCTGGGGAGTCTTTGTCTTGGCTATTACATGCTTCACCTATGTCCCCTGATCTTAACTGTCTAATGAAAACCATTATGGTGATAATGGGATATCTAGCCTGAGTTCTCTTGTCGAAAATCATTATAGTGAATTCAAAGGGGATTCTGACACACAGTGGTATTGCACTTGCTGTGGTATTGGATAGTTGCTTAGTGTTGCTATCATAAAATGTGTTCTAAGTGTGGTGTTGCCCTCATAACAGGCATTAAAAGTAAGGCCTGGAGTTTTTCCTTGACCATGTCAACTGACCAGGAAGAAACTCAGTGCCCTAGTTACAGATGTAGGATCTTAATGTGAGTGTTTGCTACAGCGGGAAAATAATCCTGCAGCAACAGGAAATGTGAATTATTATGTGGATTATAATTAATGGACATTTTTGTCGGGGTTGATCCATTTTTCATTAGGGAAAATCAAGCCTGACATTTCAAAGTGACAAACTTTAGAAGCCTTTTTAAAACTCAAATACACTACAAGTTTGCATTTCCTGCCGTGCAGGAAAATTCCCAGCAACAAAAAGAGTGATCAAATTAAGATTCTACATCTGTATAAGCACACTTTACTGCTAAGTGCTAGTTGGACTGGGGTCAAGTTGATTGTTTTCCTTGTGGTTATGAAAGCACAGCAGCCATGTTATGTGAGTGAAGGTTGCTGTCCACGGTCCTGGAACTCAACGCCAGACTACTGGAGCCCTGGTAGTGAGTGCTGTCCAAGGTCCTGGAACTCTAGACGCCAGACTGTAGGCTGCTGGAGCGCTGGTCATGAGTGCTGTCCAAGGTCTTGAACCAAATACGTTCGAGCTGCAGTGTTTTTCTGCTTTGAAAACATACTGAACCACTCATTTATAATGGAAACCTTGTTTCTTTGGGAGAGAGAGGGGAAGAGAGGGGAAGAGTGAGACAGAGAGCGACAAAGGAAGAGGAAGAGAGAGAAGAGAGGAGAGAGAAAAAACGGTTTTATTCATTGCCTATAGAGTCTCCCTCTCTGTGTATTCTGAAATAATTGATCCTATACTTGATTTGACACTGTGACATAAGCAGAATGTCTAGTTAATTATACCCCATAAGAAGCTGCAAACGAATTTGCCGTGTATCTTTCATTGTTAAAATGTCATGGCATTTTGTATCATTTTTTAAATCATTCTAAAAATGAACAATGTGAGCTAAAATGGAAAATCTCCTTATCTGACCAATTGATTGTTGGCTGGATGCTCTCCCTCTCTCTCTGCAGCTTTCACAAACTAAAATGGAAAGAAGATGGGAAAAAGTGGAGGGGGCAAAGTATACCTATAGGCCTTCTGACACTGACTGGAAGCAACATATTTTTCTCCTTCTTCCTTGATACAATCTTGTTAGTAAGAATTGTAATCCCAAAGTCCCAACACCAGCAGAACGTCAGGGCTTAAGTCAATAGAGCCTCACAACCATGGCTGTCTAGAGGTTCTAGCTACACATCCAGAGTGCTTGTTACACGCTCTCTGCTGTCGCTATAGCTCTCAGATCTTTCCTCCATGTATTTCCTCAGCTTTCCTAATACAATCCGGTTGGTTCTACTGCACGATCAAGCCTAACGAGTGCCATGCCTAATGAATCACAGTTAAAGGTTTACTTCAGATAAACTGGCATCCTCTGATAGTGATAATGGTTACAGACTTTGATAGCATTCAGTGAGGATCATGATAAAGCTGAGGAAGAAATGCCATGTTTCAACTGGCACAGTGTTATGGTGCACAGAGCCACCTGCGTCATACACACATCATTCATACACTTGCGTATGGGTGGGTATTCAACCACTTGCCAACATGATCTCACCAACTCGGTGCATTACTTGCAGATGTTCCGTCTGTACTAACAGCGAATGGTCTCAACCACACCCCCCTCTATTGGTAGCCATGGAGACTGAAAACATAATCTGCCAGACCTCCGTGCCTCGGTGCGCTGCTACAGGGGAATAATAACTGTGCTGTACCATTGCATCTATGCATTATTGAGGTTGTGGTCTGTGTTCAATTGGCTACAACCTCAATATTGACACACACGCGCACACGCGCACACATACACAGTGTGATGAATACTTTGTTCTCCATGTATTCCAATACAATCCTTACTCTCTCCCTCTCCTTTAGCATGCTTTCAAGTATGAAGCAGGATTCAATAGTGAATAAATATTTCAGCAAGTTCTGAGAATCTCCTCTCTCCTGTAAAGCAACTCCTTGCACATAAACAACATTTCATGGAAAACATGAAGTGATTCTATTATTTTGAGGCTGATTTCATCTGAGCTGTGTTTGGTTCAAGTTTCTGAAGGTTATAAAGGAGTTGTGAATATATCCTGAATTCAAGGATGGGCAACATCAATTCTCACTCTCAAGGTAAGCAGCACACAGCAACAATATTAGCATTCCTTTAAAATGCTACATTGTGAGTCTTATAAAAAACTCAAAGTGAAAAAAACATTTTTCATGGACATCTGGGCCAGGGTTTCTGCCAATACTCCTATTTCATATTTACTAATAGACACAGAGTTGGCTAATCCATGGACCTGTGTTAGTGACATAAATGGATCATTAAAGGGGAAATATGGGATTTAAACAATAACAAAGCGGTGACTCCACGATAAAAAGTTGATTTAAAGTACGGTAGAAGAACATGCCAACACGGTCTGGGAGCATATGATTTGTCCCAAAAGGTAGCTACTGTAGCTAGCTAGTACTCTAGAGTTGAGTATCAGCTGTCCATTTCAGCTGTCCCCAGAAAACTACAGGTCGAATTGAGCTGATAAATTCACAATCCACATCTTATGAAAAAAAAAGAAGCTAAATAATGTCACATTTGGACAAAATAAGTAGTATATTTAAATCTACACTACCAGTCAAATGTTTTAGAACACCTACTCATTCAATGGTTTGTCTTTATTTGTACTATTTTCTACATTGTAGAATAATAGTGGAGACATCAAAACTATGAAATAACACATATGGAATCATGTAGTAACCAAAAAAGTGTTAAACAAATGTCACGCCCTGGCCTTAGTATTCTTTGTTTTCTTTATTATTTTAGTTAGGTCAGGGTGTGACATGGGGAATGTTTGTGTTTTGTCGTTTTGGGTGGTTATATGGTAAAGGGGGTGTTGGGTGTAGTGTATGAGTTTGTGTTGAGTGAATGTTTCTATGTATGTCTATGGTTGAGTGAATGTTTCTAGGTATGTCTATGGTTGCCTGAGTGGTTCTCAATCAGAGACAGATGTCTTTCATTTGTCTCTGATTGGGAGCCATATTTAAGGCAGCCATGGGCATCATGCATTTGTGGGTAATTGTCTATGTCGATGTTCTATGTTGCATGTGTGCACGTAGTTCTTGCTTAGCTTCACGTTCTTCTGTTTGTTGTTTTGTTTCGTTTTCCTTCTTATAATAAAGAGAAGATGTATTTTTCACGCGCTGTGCCTTGGTCCTCTCTCTCTCCCTTTGACGATCGTGACAATAAATCAAAATATATTTATATTTGAGATTCTTCAAATAGCCACCCTTTGCCTTGATGAAAGCTTTGCACACTCTTTGCATTCTCTATACAAGCTTCATGAGGTCGTCACCTGGAATGCATTTTAGTCAAAAAGGTGTGCCTTCTTAAAAGTTAATTTGTGTAATTTCTTTCCTTCTTAATGCATTTGAGCCAATCAGTTGTGTTGTGACAAGGTAGGGGGTTATACAGAAAATAGCCCTATTTGGTAAATAAATGCTTCACAGAGTTCAAGTAACAGACACATCTCAACATAAACTGTTCAGAGGAGACTGCGTGAATCAGGTCTTCATGGTCGAAATGCTGCAAAGAAACCACTACTAAAGGACACCAATAATAAGAAGAGACTTGCTTGGGCCAAGAAACACGAGCAATGACATTAGACCGGTGGAAATCTGTCCTTTGGTCTGATGAGTCCAAATTGGAGATTTTTGGTTCCAACCGCCGTGTCTTTGTGAGACACAGAGTAGGTGAACGGATGATCGCTGCATGTGTATTTCACACCGTAAAGCATTGAGGATGAGACGTTATGGTGTGGGGGTGCTTTGCTGGTGACACTGTCTGTGATTTATTGAAAATTCAAGGCACACTTAATTAGCATGGCTACCACAGCATTCTGCAGCGATATGCCATCCCATCTGGTTTGGGCTTAGTGGGACTATAATTTGTTTTTCAACAGGACAATGATCCAACACACCTCCAGGCTGTGTAAGGGCTATTTTACCAAGTAGGAGAGTGATGGAGTGCTGCATCAGATGACCTGGCCTCCACAATCCCCCGACCTCAACCAAATGGAGATGGTTCGGGATGAGTCGGACCGCAGAGCGAAGGAAAAGCAGCCAACAAGTGCTCAACATATGTGGGAACTCCTTCAAGACTGTTGGAAAAGCATTCCAGGTGAAGCTGGTTGAGAGAATGCCAAGCGTGTGCAAAGCTGTCATCAAGGCATAGGATGGCTACTTTAAAGAATCTTTAAAGAATCTTTAAAGATTAACACTTTTTTGGTTACTACATGATTCCATATGTGTTATTTCATAGTTTTAATGTCTTCACTATTATTCTACAATGTAGAAAATAGTACAAATAAAGAAAAACTCTTGAATGAGTAGGTGTTCTAAAACTTTTGACTGGTAGTGTATGTCTACCTCAATATAAACGAACATGTTCATCATCTGCAATTGATTACTCCTATAGTGACAGGTGATGACATTTATGCTTCTCTATCAATATACAGTATCAGTGCAGTGCACATGATTAGATTCTGAATTTCATCAACACGTTCATTTGAATGCCAGACTGCAGAATTGTTAGGCTATCTATCCAAAGTGCATCAGGCAGCCGTCCAATGCATCACTGCGCTTTGTTCTCTCGTCCGCTGTTTCGTGCCAAAGTGCTGTCTGATTCACTATGTGGTCGCGTTGGCGCTCCTTGTCCCTATCCCACACCTCGCTCTTGCCTTTGAAGGGATCGCCAAGCCGTAGGAATGTTCCCACATTAATGCGCAGTGCATGTGGTTCTTAACCGCAATATCTAAAATCCGGTATTGAGGAGCGACATTGCGAAAGAAGAAGGGGGAGAACATAATTTCTGCCTAGATGTGGGAGAAATGCAGCTCGTGAGGGATTTTCTGATTCATTAAGAGCGCGAGACGGACTCGAAATTCCCTCACGTGCGCATCCTGGGAGATAAAGCTGTTCAGCGCTTCTATTTGTGTCTTGATTTATAACAGAAATGCGACCGAAAAGGACCTAAACAATCACGGTAAATGAGGCAACATGCAAATACGCACCGACAGTAAGTCATTGTGATGTGTTTAGTGCTGTCTGTTTAACCATTTGCGCTGTAGGTAGTGGGGTCACCTTTTATTTATTTGAAACTGAAAGGTGTCACTATCGTCATAATCTCTGGTTTGAATTTAGTGACACATGTAGTTTAATGATTGTTCTCTATGAGAGCATAGCCTACTGTTAGACTGGTAGTGTTTTTTTATGTGCAGCAAAATGTTTAAATTAGTGGAATGGTGGCTTCTCAGTCCTCTGCATTTGCGATTAGGCTAAATGTCAGTAAGAGGTCTACATGCTGATACATTTTATTGTTTGTTTTAGGTGAACGTTTGTCAACAGCTCCCGCAGAAGGTGGTTTGCCACCGACCAACAAATAATATTTAAACCCGAGTGGCACGAGCCAAGAAGAACGGACTCCGTAGTTTTTAGATATTGGGATTATATCTTCTTACTTGGGTGTCAACGATGAAGAGGAGACAGAAGCGAGTGTTGCAAATGGCCTTCGTATTCATGGTGGCTTTGATATTTCTGCCAAACGTCGGTCTGTGGTCTTTATACCGGGAGAAACACCTGATGAAGTCGCACGAGGCCGGCGAACAGGTAGGTCTAAAGTCAAGTTACGTTGGCTTTGCCACTTTTTAAGCACCAAATTCATCGCATATCAAACTGGTGTAGCCTACAGTAACTAACTGGTGCTACAAAGTTGATCATTTTTGAGTTCATGTAAAGTAATTGTGAGTTGGTGGGAAAAGTAATTTGGCAACAACCTGCGCAGTCATGGCTTGAGCAACAGTGTTAGTTAGGACGGCTCATCAATCATCATTATCGCATCATCAGTTAGGCCCACATATCTAGCGTCTTTTCATCAACTTTATACTAGGCAAATTTAAATCTGGACCTTGAAGCCCAGTTGCTCTGCTGATTTTCATTCTTCCCATCTGAAGGACTGATTTAGATGGGTGTGGGGCACCAGTTGGGTGCAGAAAATTAGGCCTATCCTGTAGAACATACAACCATATATAGTATTTGGTTAATATAGCCTAATGTTAGCCTAATTCTAACCATTAAATGCAAAACAAATGTTTTTAATGCTTTTATACATTTCCTTGGGTGAAAGATGTGTATGCATACATTATACTTTAACGGGTGCTGCAGGCAAGCAATCGAGAGTCACCTCTGTGTAAGAGTACATTTAGTTCCTGGTTTAAATTGTACCCAAGTTATTTTGCATCCAGGCCAATGTCCCTCAAATATGATAACATGTCAACCTTTGTTGTGATTGTGGCAGGCCCGGCACCAGGATAAAGTGACTAAGGGGGCAGTTGAAATCGGCGAGGGGGCACAATTTTGGGGCGTAATTACATTTGAATGATATTAAATTCTGCTTATATCACGCTATACCACAATAAACATAAAGTTCAAATGCCAAAACTCCATGAACATTGAGTGCTTTTGAAGTGGCAGGTTGGTGTGCACTCTGTCAGCACAATGGACAATGCTCTACACACTGAAGCGATTTGATAATGAATATAGGCTACAAGATAGATAGGGTAATTCACCTATTACAAACAGCCTATGTGAATGCAGCTGTACACACAGCCGTCTTACTAAAATAATGCAAACTAAATGCTGAAAGTAGTAACCTAGTTATTAATGCAGGCAAACAAAAATGTTGAATAGTAGTTCGGCTTAGAATACAGACAATGTGAACGAATGAATGTGAACAGAACAAAACAGCGATACCAAGTATGCCTAGTAAACAAAATATCTAATCAATAAAGGCATGACAAAATCTATATATAGGCTAGTTACATTAACAGTAAACAAGCACAGTAAACAAAAAGCAAATAGAAACCCAAAACACAGCCTACAGCCTACTTCGGTGAGATGCAGCCATGCACCGCTGTCTTGCCAAACAAACAGGCCTGTAGGCCCAGTTCAAACATGGAAATCATGGCGCTCATGAGTTCAGCACCATGTTGTGATATGGTACAATACACTTCTGTGGATCAAAATTGATCCACATAATCAATTAAGCAATGCCAGGCTACCATAAATGTCCAATACGTACAGTTTACAACCACGAAAACGAATAGGCTACCAAGAATGCCATAATAGAATGTATCTATTTCTATGATGAAACATACTGATATGTAGCTATACCCAGGGGCATCATTTGGATTCTTGCACTAGAATTATATTGAGTTCTGCTTATATCACGCTATACCACAATAAACACAAAAGTTCAAATGCCCGAGGACATTGAGTGCTTTTGACCAAGAAGTGTCAGGTTGGTGCAAAATCTCAGCTGTGCTCTATCAGCACCATGGACAGCTCCCTACAAACTTAAAGGCCTATAGTCTGGCTAAGGAAATCATTTTGCCATTCCATACCATAGGTTTTTGCTGAAAGTACGCCACTGGCTGTACCACCAAGACTTTGATAAAAAATCTACCAGCTAGATTGTTTCTTACCTTTTCAGAAGAGTTGCAGTCTCCTTGATGCTCTGTGGAACTTCCTGATTAATCGGTCATTCCACTCGAAATATTCTTGTAAGATCCCCAACAAATGCCAGTTGGATTAGTTGAGTGAACACGTTTGTCAAAGTGTAAAATTAGTTCTCGCATGTAGCTGTGGATGCCCCAAAAGTCAATATGTGTCAGTGCAGTAAGCATGGTCGGCATAGCGGAGAGAGGCCCAGAGAATCGTTGCAAGATATCAAGTGTGGCCCATTTGTCCATTGGAGCCGGAGCAGGCGATTTCAGTCTGCAAACCTGGGGCGCAACACTAAACTCAGCTTTCACCAAATATTTTGCTTAGATCCAGCAGTGGTTTCACCTTTTTCCCATCTAGAAAGTCATGGCTCTCAAGGGTAAACAGGGTCTCCACCATTTGGCAGTTGCGTTTGCTGAATCGTACTGACATTTCACCAATGACAGGATCCAAGAACAGTCTTTTACACTCAGTCTCTTCTCCTTTGTCCTGCTGGCCTACTGTACTGTCCATCACATAATGCTAGAGATTTGTACTTACATAACGTTGTCATAATTACTTGGAGCTTGTGGTGCGTCAGTGCCACTGGCACTGAACTGTCCACAAATGGCTTCGAACTTGCTGTCACACCCCGGCTTGTCACACCTCAGCACTCCAACGCACTGCGGACCACATTGACTCCAGTGTAAAGATCTGTTGCTTTTGCCTGGATACATTAGTTTGGCGGATGAAGAAGACTGAGGATTCTGTGCACCATGGTGGCTGTTAACTTAAAGCCAGAGTCCATCATTGCCCTTAGCAGCCCTGTAGCCTCAAGTCTTACTTCTGTGTTGTACAAACGCATGCATTCGATGTGAGAGAGGAACTTCACGATGCTGTCACAACTTTTAACAGCCACTATGTAGCCAGGTGTCCCCTTCTCCATTGGCTGTGTTTGGGTACTTTAGCTAAGCCAATTTCTGCTATCCACCATGGCAGTGGCAGATTAGCTGGTTCCAGCTAGCTAAATAGGCTAAGGCTAATAACACTTACACTTTTTTCAGCTAGCTAAGACGCTAACTAAACTCTGTAGTGGTGGGGCGTGAGGCTGAGTTGAGTGAAGCAGCTTCAACGGTAAACTTGACCCCGCCCTTATAAATCTAAATCAAATATTACAGGCGGAGGCGTATCACGTTATTCACTTAGTCTACCACAGATGAGAAGTGTTTTTTCCCGCTTTTTATGGAAACCAAAGGAGTCATACCTAACTACTGACACAGCGCAGCGGAGATACAAATTTTGCACCAACCTGTCACTCAATAATTGTAACTTTTTTTTATATAGGGACATACAACTACAACTGGGGGGGCTAAGCCCCCTTTTGCCCCCTCGTGGAGCTGGGCCCAGATTGTGGTGGAAGTCACTGTGCTGTCTCCTAAGTGTGACTTATTATAACAAGGGTAGTTTGGTTCCTGAATGCTGATTGACTGAAACCACTTTCCAGTAATGTGTACATTCAGAATATTATAGCATGGGGTTGGAGTACCATGGCACCAAATCCTCTTCAGCTTGTGTGGCTTGATGATCTCCTTGAACACCTACAGCTCTTTGCCAGCCCTTCATGTTATGTAGCCCTAGCTGCACTCTGTTAAGCCGCGAGGGTTGTTTCATATACGCCTATCATCCTGTAATCTATTTCTGCTGCTGGGGGGTGCAGTGAAAACTGCCTGAGTCGGTTTAGGATTGCATCTCATCATTGCCTCTTTCTCATTTGCCTGATCGCGATTTGCATTGTCGCATGGCGTAACATTGCCCTTCGGCACTGCATGGCCCCGTCTGTGTGAAGCCTTGACAGTTCATCACCATTAGGCTAACTCAGCCTGTCGCCCTCTAGCTCCGGCCCGGGTTGACAGGGACAGAAACATCAGGCGGTGGTCATTATGTGGGACGACACCTACCGTTCTCTCCTCTCTCCACTGACCTCTACATGATACAGACTGAGTCGCCCTGCTGAGATTGTCTTACATTCCATTTCGAGGCTGTCTCATAGAAAGAATGAGTAGATTGAACAAAGCCCCTCGGACCAGTGCAACTTGATGACCAATGTCCTCTCGTCATTCAATTTTTTTATCCATTGAAAATAGGAGCCTCAGTAGGTATGTGTTAACTTTAGATTAGTGGTGTGTTGGTATTTTTGGCAGCCATTTTACTGAACAAGGTGATGTCCTTTGGTTTTCTTGTAAGTCTTATTGATTCCTTTTGGTTTAGTTTAATCCATAGTGCCATAGTCTCTAGATTGAGCTCCTATACTACAGGCATTTGATACAAACAAAACAAATCAAGAAAAGAAGGTCTAGAAACCTTTAGTTGGGATCAGTAGGTCCCAGAGCAGCAACTCAGGCGAACTGATGAGTTCCTTCCTGATTACGTGATTCAGAGCCACCGAGCAGCCAGCCAATCCTCTGAAAGACGGAAGGGAGCGGCAGCATTATATGCTCTGAGGGAAAAGGCTCATCCTCCATGGCAGGCAACAGAAAAATGGGAAAAGTCTCTAAGATCAGAATCACCCCATTTCCTCCCTTGACTCTGCGTCCCAAATTGCACCCTATTCCCTATATAGTGCACTACTTTATAGCCCCGGTCAAAAGTAGTGCACTACATAGGGAATAGGGTGGCATTTGGGCAGGTGTCCACTGACTCAAAATCAAAGCAGCTGGAGTTTCACACACCAGCCAACCATAAAAGGAAAAAGAAGCCTGGGCTTGTATCTGTCTGATTGGGCCATTTTGTCTGCAGTCAGGGTGAGATAATTGACATTGGGGATGGATGTTTCTGTTGGGCCCAATTACCAACGAAGCTCACCAGATTGTCATTTTAGTTATTAACCTAGTCACCGTGGTGATGTTTAGCCTATTATTACCGACATGATGATGTATTTCACACTATAAACGCACTGTAGTTTCCTGTATATGGACATCATGAGCCATCTGTCTTTTATGTGATGCATCACATCGGACACATTATTGCCTTTGACCAGTTCTGTAACATTCTGATCTCAGCTCACAGGTAAATTTAGTGGCAAACAACAAACAACAGCTAGCATGTGTACTGATGGTGTGTTTTGTACCCCAGATACCAGGTGCGCGCACACACACACACGCACGCACGCACGCACGCACACACACACACACGCACACACACACACACACAGACACACACACACACCAGCTGTCACTTGTGATGGGATATTTACATGGGATGATGAGTATGCAAGATTTAGATATATGATAGCACACTGAGCAGTGGTGTGTGAGAGACAGGAGTAATGCAGGCTAGGCCTAATAACATTTTGGAAGTGATGGAGGGCAACAGTAACTGAGATTGTACATTTTATACGGATAATTTGTAGCAATGGAGCACATACATACTGTATGTATAATGCACAATGTCTAGTTTGATGTACAATTTTATTTATGATGTAGGTTATTGTATTGTTGTATTCCTGTTTGGACCCCAGGAAGAGTAGCTGCTGCCTTGTCAGCAGCTAATGGGGATCCTAATAGATACTAGATGGAAAATAATGTCAATAATATTCAAACTTTTTCACCATGATTTCTGGGGACTTTCTTCTAGGTTAGTGGTTCTCAACCTGGGGTACTAGTATGTGGAGATACAGTTGAAGTCGGAAGTTTACATACACATTAGCCAAATACATTTAAACTCAGTTTTTCACAATTCCTGACATTTAATCAGAGTAAAAATTCCCTGTCTTATGTCAGTTAGGATCACCACTTTATTTTAAGAATGTGAAATATCAGAATAATAAAAATGTTCTATAGGACTGAGGTCAGGGCTTTGTGATGGCCACTCCAATACCTTGACTTTGTTGTCCTTAAGCCATTTTGCCACAACTTTGGAAGTATGCTTTGGGTCATTGTCCATTTGGAAGACCCATTTGCGACCAAGCTTTAACTTCCTGACTGATGTCTTGAGATGTTGCTTCAATATATCCACATAATTTTCCGTCCTCGTGATGCCATCTATTTTGTGAAGTGCACCAGTCCCTCTTGCAGCAAAGCACCCCCACAACAGGATGATGCCACCCCAGGGCTTCATGGTTGGTATGGTGTTCTTTGGCTTGTAAGCATCCCCATTTTTCCTCCAAACATAACGATGGTCATTATGGCCAAACAGTTCTATTTTTGTTTCATCAGAGCAGAGGACATTTCTCCAAAAAGTACAATCTTTGTCCCCATGTGCAGTTGCTTCGTTGTACTGTGGATATTAATACTTGTGTACCTGTTTCCTCCAGCATCTTCACAAGGTCCTTTGCTGTTGTTCTGGGATTGATTTGCACTTTTCACACCAAAGTACGTTCACCTCTAGGAGACAGAACCTTCATGAGCGGTATGAAGGCTGCGTGGTCCCAAATTGTTTATACTTGTGGAATATTGTTTATACAGATTAACGTGGTACTTTCAGGCATTTGGAAATTGCTCCCAAGGATGAACCAAATTTGTGGAGTCTGATTTCTTTTGATTTTCCCATGATGTCAAGCAAATAGGCACTGAGTTTGAAGGTAGGCCTTGAAATACATCCACAGGTACAATGTCTAAAATGATGTCAATTAGCCTATCAGAAGCTTCTAAAGTCATGACATTTTCTGGAATTTTCCAAGCTGTTTAAAGGCACAGTCAACCTAGTGTATGTGAACGTCTGACCCACTGGAATTGCGATACAGTGAATTATAACAGAAATAATCTGTCTGTAAACAATTGTTGGAAAAATTACTTGTGTCATGCACAAAGTAGATGTCCTAACCGACTTGCCAAAACTATAGTTTGTTAACCAGAAATTTGTGGAGTGGTTGAAAAACGAGTTTTAATGACTCCAACCTAAGTGTATGTAAACTTCCGACTTCAACTGTACCTCACCTATCCACAGCCCGGTTACTTGGGAATGGGAAGACTCAAGAGCATAGAGTGGCAAGAAAAAGTATGTGACCCACTTGGAAATACCTGGATATCTGCATAAATTGGTCATAAAATTTGATCTGATCTTCATCTAGGTCACAACAATAGACAAACACAGTCTGCTTAAACTAATAACACACAAACAATTATACGTTTTCATGTCTTTATTGAACACACCGTGTAAACATTCATAGTGCAGGGTGGGAAAAGTATGTGAACCCTTGGATTTAATAACTGGTTGACCCCCCTTTGGCAGCAATAACCTCAACCAAACGTTTTCTGCGTATCAGACCTGCACAAAGGTCAGGAGGAATTTTGGACCATTCCTCTTTACAATACTGTTTCAGTCCAGCAATATTCTTGGGATGTCTGGTGTGAACTACTCTCTAAAGGTCATGCCACAGCATCTCAAATCGGGTTGAGGTCAGGACTCTGACTGGGCCACTCGTATTTTCTTCTATTGAAGCCATTCTGTTGTTGATTTACTTCTGTGTTTTGGGTCGTTGTCCTGTTGCGTCACCCAACTTCTATTGAGCTTCAATTGGCAGACAGATAGCCTAACATTCTCCTGCAAAATGTCTTGATAAACTTGGAAATTCATTTTTCCGTCGATGATAGCAAGCTGTCCAGGCCCTGAGGCAGCAAAGCAGCCCCAAACCATAATGCTCCCTCCACCATAGTTTACAGTTGGTATGAGGTTTTGATGTTGGTGTGCTGTGTAATTTTTTGTCCACACATAGTGTTGTGTGCTCCTTCCAAACAACTCAACTGTAGTTTCGTCTGTCCACGGAATATTTTGCCAGTAGCATGTTCTAGAGATTTCTGTACGTTTTTAGTCGACAATCTAGGATTATTCTTAACCTCATTGAGCATTCTGCGCTGTGCACTTGCAGTCATCTTTGCAGGATGGCCACTCCTAGGGAGAGTAGCAACAGTGCTGAACTTTCTCCATTTATAGACAATTTGTCTTTCCATGGACTGATGAACATCAAGGCTTTTAGAGATACTTTTGTAACCCTTGCTTTATGCAAGTCAACAATTCTTAATCTTAGGTCTTCTGAGATCTCTTTTGTTCGAGGCACGGTTCACATCAGGCAATGCATCTTGTGAATAGCAAACTCAAATTTTGTGAGTGTTTTTTATAGGGCAGGGCAGCTCTAACCAACATCTCCAATCTCGTCTCATTGATTGGACTCCAGGTTAGCTGACTCCTGACTCCAATTAGCTTTTGAAGAAGTCATTAGCCTGGGGGTTCACATACTTTTTCCCACCTACACTGTGAATGTTTAAATGATGTATTCAATATAGACAAGAAAAATACAATAATTTGTGTGTCATTAGTTTAAGCGCACTATGGTCGTCTATTGTTGTGACTTGGATGAAGATCAGATCAAATTTGATGACAAATTTATGCAGAAATCCAGGAAATTCCAAAGGGTTCACATACATTTTCTTGCCACTGTAGGCCTAATGATCCACTGCAAATGAGGGGGAAGCCTACTTTGATTGGGGGTGTGATTGGGAATTTAAAATAACCCAAGAGTGTTGAGAACCGCCTTTAACCTCTGGATCCAACTGAGAGAATGTTGATTTCCTAGTGACTGACTGTTATTGTCAGTATCCATTTTGTGACAAAGTGACAGTTGGAAGTGCAAGCCAGTCATTCTAATTAGGCTACCCACCACGATGTCACCATGACATGTAGGACGGTAATGCAGATGCAGAGCTGAGTGACAATGTGGCCATGGATGAATGATCTACCAAATATATTAGAACGGAGATGGGGTTTATATAAAAACAAGAAACGCAAAAAGATTTCACAAATCGTCTGTGGAAATGGAATCTATTTTCAGTGTGAGATGGGACAAAACAGGTTGAAAAGGCCATTCATGATTAGTCCTGTAGTGGTTGTCACAAGGCATAAAAACCCTCTGTTGAAGGGACCCGATTTGGTGTGACATGCAAAGACTTCAATCGTGTGAGCGGTAATAGGTTGTTGGCTTGTTGGTAGGAATTAAATTGTGACCATGCTATTTTGACAATGAATAAGAATATGAATCTCTGGTATTGTTATCGTTCGTTTGAATATGAATTTGAATCAAACTCTCCCCGTATCAACTGTGAAAGAGGCTTCCCCATTACCATACAGAAGGAACACATAATAGTTTTAGTAATTCAACCGGTAGTAATTAAACCTGTCAGTGTTGCTTCAAAGTATTGACTCCTAGCTTCCTCAGTACAGTATATTATTTATAATGATTCGCTTCCTTAACGACTTCATTTTAGTTTCCTTCTGTTTTTTTGACGCCTCGTTATCTTCTCCCCTCACCGTTAAGTGTTTTTCTGTAATTACTGTGCTATTTTAGAGAACTGAGCTGATTGTGTTTCTGTGTTTATATAGTAGAACTATCATTATAGAAGTTGTTGTTGTTGTTGGTGAGGTATTGTATCATCAATGCTACTATCATCATTTTCACCAGTATCGCAATGAGCTTGATTACCGATCCCTTTCCAAAAATAGCCGTTTTGGTGTTGATGGTGTTGATGGTGTTGATGGTGTTGATGTTGAGTTGTTGCTCACATACTTATCATCTACATTCCACTTAGCTCCCCAATAAGCTTTCTAGCAGGACCAAGGATTTGACACATTGTGTATTAATGATATGTATCATGAAGCTTTACATCATTTTCACCTCCATCTTCTCCTTAGTCTTGGTCCGTTTCAACCTGATTTGTCAGATGTGCCCTGTGTGCCGCTGACAGGTGGTAGAATGTGGTGGGAGGCTGTTTTGTGTCTTCTGAGAATAAAGGGCATTTCATATGGAGTGACTGCCTGGCCCTGTCTGCACAGTGATATAAAACTACTTATTCACCACCACCGACTCTCGGGAGGTGAGATCTAGACGTAATCATTAAGGCTGCTTCCATAATGGCATTTGACAGGGCCCAGAGGGTTCTGCTCCGAAGTAGTGCACTATGAAGGGAATAGGGTGCCATTTTGGACACCGCTCAGTGTTCTGACGTGGGCATCTCCATTAAGCTAAAAGCACTCCCATAGCACTTTGTTTTTTTTCTCATACTTCTGAGAGTAATGGAAATAGGCTCGATGTAATCACTGCCATTGTATTGTCTGACACTACACAGCAGTGCAATCTGTTTTAATGGTCATGAACTGCTTTCAGTGTAAGATGTAAATATAGCCACTCAAGCCTATAAAGCTCGCACCTATTTATTCTCTTGGTGGCACTAACCTAAATCAGTGAGAAAGTGTGGACATTGAATGTCTATCCATGTCAACGTGTGATCAGTCACATATGCTCCCATACGCTAGACTAGGGCTGCATCTCAAATGGTACCCTATACCCTATAGGCCCTGGTCAAGAGTAGGGCACTATATAGGGAATAGGGTGCCATTCGGGTTACACCCTAGGTATACATACCATGAGTGTAATCACATAGATGGGCCATGAATTGTCCCCGGCTTGTTCAACTGTCCCTCAGCACAGAGAGTTACGGCTGTTTAAACTGGCAGCTCTGACTGACTCCTCCACTCTGGCGATTGTTATTCAAGGAGAGCAAAGCTTCTTATGTTTTATGGCCCTCTTCTCCTCCGCGGCGCCGGCGTTGTACCGTAGATTTACGGCGTTTAAAACCCACCGCGCAAGGTAATACTTGTCATCGGTGAAACATAACTAACAGTTAAATTAGACAGACAGTTTAACAATGTGGCCTGACAGAGGTTGGAAGAGATTATCGTGAGTCTGAAGGGTCATTATATTGCATCTATTAAAGGCAGTCCAAAAACTACTTTTCAATTAAGCGGTTCCCAAGGGAGTAATTGATCATGGCTGTGACTGTCCACTCCAATTGATGGCTAGTACCTTTAAAAAAGGTACTAGCTGTCTAGCTTTCTCCTCCAGTTATTATCTTGTTGGATAAGCTTACTTACAGATGAGTAAAGTTGTTTTCCTTTTTCCTGTTTGCTTTTATGTTTCAAACAAGAGCTTGTAGACCTAATCAGAAAGTTGAAAATGTGATTTTAAAACATAATTGGTTGGAATCACCACCTCTCAACAGAAATTCCTCTCAGAAATCAATATTTATGACTATATCTTGATTCATGCTGAGATTGCCAGTCAGCCGTGTCTTCCACTGCGGTGGATAGGATATTTTACCTAGGATTAAATATGAATGAGCTTGATGAGTATCTTTTAATATTGTGCCGATTCCTCGAGGCTTATTTGTGAGGTGGACTCAGGTTATCGATTTAAATTCCTTTCTATCCCCTCTTTATCCTTTTAATGAACTCCCTTCATCATCCTCCCTCCTTTTCCCTCCTTTCTTCCTCCTACTAATTCACTGACTGCACTGATGAAAAACCCAAGCAGTCTCCCTAACAGGAAAAGTCCTTGGTGCTTATTAGGATATTTGTGAGTCATTCCACTGTATTATCCTATCTCATTAAAAGCCCACGGTGCAGTTTTTGATTCTCTAATGGAGGAAAACTGTGAGGAATCATGTGTAGCCTGGTTAAACTAGACTGAATGTTGAACTCACCATTCACCTCAATGGAGAGTGCAGCGTTCAGTCTGGTTTAGCCAGGCTCTGAAATGGGTTCCCTGTGTTGTCAATATATCATCTCTCTCCTCTCGTCCTGTGTCGTGAATTACTGGCCTCTCTGAAACACGAAGAGGCTGCACTATCTTTTTATGAGGAGGGAGATGTGTCTGGGTGAGGGATGCTTGTGCTGTGCTGCAGCAGTGCTGGGTCAGGCTGATGAGGAAAGAAAGGGCCGGTCGGTGCTGGTGAGGGACCATGCAGCCAGTGAGTGACTGATTACTCAGCCTGTATACAGGGACAACTGGGACAGATATTATTCAGTAAAGTTTGGAATCTTGAATCTTCTGTTGTCCCATGGAGGTGATTCATCATGATTGTTGGGTTAATACGCAGGGCCTGGCCAAATACATCTACCTGTGTGTGTGTGTGTGTGTGTGTGTGTGTGTGTGTGTGTGTGTGTGTGTGTGTGTGTGTGTGTGTGTGTGTGTGTGTGTGTGTGTGTGTGTGTGTGTGTATGTGTCTCTGTGTGTGTGTGTGTGTATGTGTCTCTGTGTGTGTGTGTGTGTGTGTGTGTGTGTGTGTGTGTGTGTGTGTGTGTGTGTGTGTGTGTGTGTGTGTGTGTGTGTGTGTGTGTGTGTGTGTGTGTGTGTGTGTGTGTGAAAGCTGAGGAAGTATGTGTGACGACAGGGAGAGGGAACCGTTTGCTGCCGTAGCGACAGACTGACAGTACTGCCTCCCACACTGAGAAACTGTGACATACGAGCAGAGTGAGGTGGGCACTGGTGTGTGTGTGTGTGTGTGTGTGTGTGTGTGTGTGTGTGTGTGTGTGTGTGTGTGTGTGTGTGTGTGTGTGTGTGTGTGTGTGTGTGTGTGTGTGTGTGTGTGTGTGTGTGTGTGTGTGTGTGTGTGTGTGTGTGTGCGTGCGTGCGTGCGTGTGTGTGTGAGAGAGAGATTTGAGGGATGTGGGTGTGTGTGGGGGGTTTGTTTCTCCTGCCAAGGCTTTTTGATTCCCTCCAAATTGTTTTGAGCAGAAAAATGCACTCTGTCACACTTCATGCTCTTTTCCAGGGCGATTTAACAGTCAGACACACACACGCACACACACACACGCTCTGCCTGCCGGCTCTCGCTCTACAGATGAAGGGATTTACTGAAACCTTCACAGCACCCCTCCTGGTCACACTGAGAACTTGTTATGGCTCATCCTTAATCACTTTTCTCCTAGTGACTTTGCTTACCACTGAGGTAGACTGAGGTGGACTGAGGTAGACTGAGGTGGACTGAGGTAGACTATATCACTCTTGTTGTTTTCAGATTATATAACTACTGTTATAGTCAGCCGCAAACAAATACGGTTGGTTTTCCTTCTGGCAAAACGGATTCATTATTTATTACACATAGTAACAACCACTGGTCAACCATTGACATACCGGACAGCCGCGCAAGGAAGCGGGGCACAAAACGTAATTCATAAACCTGTCTAATTTTCATATGTACTAGGAAGCTAAGTGTTTGTTTCTTGGGCTTCAGGAATGTGACTGAAAAAGTGCCTCAGGCCTTGAAAAGGAAACATTTAATTGATTGAAAGTTTTCGGGGATATGGGTGAACAAATGGCGTGGTCAAGGCTACGACGGTGCCAGGGCAATGAGTGGGGCTTCCTCAGGTGTTCAAAAGCTGATTGCCGTAGCAACATCAGGGAAACTGGGCAGAAGGGAGTGGTGCTTCAAATACAGCACTTCTGCAGCATCTTTAATTGAGCCTCTCATTCTCCTTAGTTGCCGGCCTCAACAGGTTGTCTGGTTACTGGACAGCCAATAACTTGTCAGATGCAAACAGATTATCATGTTTAGCAGACAACAGTTCTCGAGGGCTTGAACAAAAAATGCTGGTGAACCAGCTTGGTGTGGTTGTACTATCAACAGGCCCTTATCCCTGGTGTATCTTGGAATGCGTCATTCAAGACTACATTTAATTGTGTGCAGCGCAATGGACATATAATGCAAGATGTCTCAGAAAACGGTCTGGGTTGGCATTACTCGGCATTACTTGGTATAGAAAGCAGTGCAACCTGGACCTACAAGCTGTGGTAAAAACATTTGCACACAAAAAAAGGAGGACTTCAGGAAACCAGGGGAGTCTCTCAAGTTGGATTTCATTTAATTGACCTTGACTATTGCATCCCATTTGTGGAGGCTATTCGCCAGACAAAACCCACTGAGTTTAACAATAAATTGTGGCTAAATTTATCCTTAAGCCGACTACTTTTTTCCTCAGTGTTAGGCCATTTGATATTTACATGTTATAAAAGGTTTATAAACTGCAGCTAAATAGCAGTTAAATACAGTATATAAATACACTGCATAATGAAACAATCCCTAGTAACCACATGTTTTGAGGGTGGACAGACTGTATTATATTGCATTCATAGACTGCTTTTACGCACAACAACTAGCGTGAGGACAGCTCATGTCATGCAGGTTCAGGTAGGCTATACAGAACAGTTTTATATTTCAAATTGATTGGTAGCGGATTAGTATGCTGTTGCATTGAAAATGTATTTTACAATCTGCAATGTTTGACTTTACAACTTTAATTACTGAACAAGTAATTACATTATTGCCACCAGCCAGCAGTCTAAAAATGGCAGCATTGCGACACCGTGTAGCTTTGTGAAATGTTAGGCTTAACATGACAAAATGATGACCAAATAGGCCTACCAATAAACATTTACCCATTAGCTAAAGCAAAACTATACATGCCCTGGCACCATAGAAAGCCTATCATCGATTCAATAGCCATGCAGCTGCAAAGACATGTCGCAATTTCAGCACCATGGACAGCGATCGGTAGTCTATACTTTGTGAGTGGCTGTCTGGCTGACACGTTAAGTGTATTTTTATTTTAGGAAGGTGGGAGGGTCGAACTTGAACCTTGCGGGGGGGGGGGGGATCCAGAGAAACTGTGTTACGCCATGAATCTTGTCCTGTTGACATGTGGCTGTTCACAGTGACTCTGGGGTCATTAAAAGACAAGCTCCTTTCTCCTCTCTGGTTTAGAGTTATTTATGGCATCATGTCTGCTCATACAGCCGCTTCCTAATTACACTTTGCCATCAAGATTAATGTGGGGCCTCGGCTGGCTGCATCTGCCAACTTTACCTTTGTTTCACCCTGCTGATGAATTGGGAGTGAAGCTAAAGTTTTTTTTTCCAAGATCCCCCTCCGGAAACCTGGAGTTAAGAGATCAGAGGAGTAGCAGGGGAAGGCAATCACTAGCCATGCTTGATTTGGGCCGATGCCCGCCAGTATGGAGTACCGTCAACTCATATTTTCTACTGCTCGAGTACCGGCACCTCTTATAGATTAAATCATTACCTCTTTGTTTCATGCTCTGAACCCTGCTGTGCTGACCCAAAAGGGGCTTGTTGAATGATATTTAGAGACTTGATAGAAAATAAAATAACTTGAGACTTGACTTGCACTAGGAGCTTCAGAACTCAGGACTTGACTTTGATTTGAAATTATCTTGATTTGAAATTAACGTTTTGTCACTCATTTTGTGGCACAGAGTCATATTATCCATATAAAATACAGTTTAGCAATCTGCTATGGACTTATCTTTGCCAGAACAATACTATTAGGCTTCCTGGTGATTTCATTGCTCATTATCATATTTTAGATAGGCATAGTTTGAATGGATAATAATTATATACCTCAGTGGTGTTACTGACTATATGTCTAAAAATAGTTGTTACATTCAATACTTATGGGATGAAGATGTAACATATTCTGGCGAATGAATGATGTGTTAATAATTGTGAGGAAGGGAAAGTCTCCAGCCAGATCATGCTTTCCATTTGGTCCTGCAACCCCCGCTGCATACAGGTAGGCCATATGATCCTGCTTGCTCTGAACTCCAGAGAAGTGACGATGTGACATGTAATCCCTAGTTGATATTGACTGCTAAGATGAATGACTTTCAGCTCAAAATGCAGGTGTAAAACGCAGTTTATTTCTGTATCTTACGTTTTGAAAATGCAACACCGTTTATGGCTGAAATGACAGGGTACATTTGCACCGCGATTGTGTTCCCGTGTGCACACGTGCATGTGCATGCGCAGGGGTCGCAACCTTTGACCCACACCTTTTTCGGGGTCACGGGTCAAAATGTTTGAGAACCTCTGAGCCTAGCGAACAGATTGCTGATTTGCTGTACAGCTATAGGATTGGCTGCAGTGCAAACGTCAAATTGTAGGGAGAGAATTACCATAAATAAATATGCAGCTCCAAAACAAATGTATTTACTTGCAAGTTAACCAGCAATGGGGCACCAAGCAACAATAGGATAGACCTGCTGGTCTTTTGGTATTTCAAAATTGTCTTGAAATGTATCAATTATTACGTAATGTAAATGTGTTGTAGACAAAATAATGAAAATGCTATCTGGTAGCCTCAATAAATAGACAGTGATTTGTAGTTGTACAAGTCACTGCATTTACAATTGGCTCGTTCATCCCCCTCCTCTCCCCTGTAACTACTCCCCAGGTCGTTGCTGCAAATGAGAACGTGTTCTCAGTCAACTTACCTGGTAAAATAACGGTAAAATAAAAAATACAAATTTACTTGAGACTTGACTTTTGACTCGACTCAACTCGACTTGCTCTTAGAATGCACGACATGAACTTGACTCGAGACTCTACCTGTTCTCCTTGTGACTTGAGACTTGACTTTTGACTCGACTCAACTCGACTTGCTCTTAGAATGCACGACATGGACTTGACTCGATACTCGACCTGTTCTCCTTGTGACTTTAGACTTGCGTGTCACTGGAATAATAGTGACTTGGTCCCGCCTCTGCTGCAGCCTAATCATTTTAGTCACCAATGATGGCTTTCTAGTTATTGCCTGCAGTCAGTAGGTGATATCTGATTGTTGTGGGGAACAGTCGAGAAACTGTGACTGATGTGAGGTTGTGAGGAATATCCATTTCCAATGTGTCTAATAGGACAGCAGAGCTTTTGAAACGGAAGATTCTGTTGGACACCATATTGTGTCCTCAATGCCCCACCAACTAGTTAGATCAATCTTGATGGATGTCATTTCCTAAATGGAGTATTGGCTTTATTTGCCGACCAGCTGCCTTGGCTTGGCTACAGTAGGAGTCTGAATGTATTTTCCACATAATGGCTTCACTCCATGTACATCTGCAAGATAGCTAGGTGAACTTCATCCTTCCTTATTCTCAGATGTGCTTTATGTCAAATCCCCATCACACAAAAGCCAAAACACTGTATTGAAACTAAACAGTCAAAAAGTGTAATGTTGAATCAAGTTAGGTGTAAGAAAAATGACCAAGTACACCAATGGTATGTTACTATCAGGAGATGTATGATCTCAGCCTGTCTTTCTGACGTATTTTGATTCTTTGATTCAATCCCAACTGCCTCAGTGTGACAGCCAGACTCTTTGCGGAGTGATTTGTCGACATGGGGCTCATTGTTTTTCGTCTAGCTCTGTGATGTTATTTGTGTTCCGGAATCTTCAGAGGCGTTCCATGGAAACTCCCGGGCTGATTCTCTTATGACATCAGACTTTAAAAAAACACAGATCTCCGACACGACGGATACGTCCCTCCAGGCCCTCTGGCTGTCGTCTCGCTCCTCACGCCTCTCATCCCACTAAAAAGTGACAGATTGCAGATATAATATGTACAAAAAAATGGGAACGCAGAAAAATAAAGAGAACTTTGTGATTGTTTGGGATGTGGTTCGACCCCATAAAGAGGGAACGCTGTGTGTTTGTGTGTGTGCGCGCCATCGTCGTGGGATTCAACAAAACCATTAAAAACTTTGCAGCTGCGTGCCTCCCAATGCAGATATTCAGTGATGTATGGTATTAGCTACACGGCTGAATCAGAGTATATTTTCCAGGAGTGAAGCAAAGCATCATTTCTTCATCAGTACGCATTTGGTGCATCATTTCTGATGGGGTATTGTGTAATCTGCCAAGTGGGCTTTTACAGTACTGCAGCTAGGCTACATCCCATGACTGGGAGTAATATCAGTGAAAATGTCAACATGCACTGAATCCACAGCATCTCTAACAAGGACCATTATTCTTGTTTTCCTTTGCTTGTAGTTAGTTCTAATGTTGTTTAAGTGTGTAATTTGCTTCCGCCTCGGGAAACGCGGGAAGAGCGGCGAAGCAAAACAAAGGAAGAACCTTCAGCCCATTTCTCCTGTGCATCTGTTAGGGTAACAAATGACCTTTTGTTAGCGTGATGTTTGTGCAACAGCACTCGTGTGGATGAGTTCTCCCCTCAGCTATATTCATTTAGACGGCGCTAGTGTTCATCTTCACAGCTCGGGGATTAGAAATGTAATTACAGTTCGCTGTGACATCTCTGTATCCGCCGAGTTGCTGACAAAGTCTGGAACAAACTGGGGGATTTGCTGCCAGAGGTGTTTTCAAGACACATCTTGGCCCGGTGTAAACAATGTGTGTTTGCGTAGAAGAGAGTGATCTCTAATGAATTTAGTCTAATGAATGCATATACATGAAGTGCCATATAATGTGTTAGCTTCGCACAATGTGCAGGACATTGAACACTTTGCTTAAGTGCAGTAGTTTGAGCAGAGAACTCAAGCTTTTATAGTCCGTCACAATTAGAGCTACTTTAAGCAATTATTTCACAGTGACGGTATCAATTGTATTATTTTCTTTCGTTGACTTTTGAGGTTACTTTATTTTTAGTTCAGTTACTCGCTCAAGTGTTATACTGTCGTCATCATGACGTTGTGAAAAACACATGAATCCTTTTTTTCTTCTTGTTCTGCATCAGATAAAAATGAGATCCACAGTTACATCATATTTATTCTAACAGTTCAATGAATCTGAATGCAACACAGTAAACCTCTAAGCCAGCAATGTGTAGCTGCTGAGAGCTAGATAGATACGGGCTCTGTCCCAATTGGCATCCTATTCCCTATAGTAGTGCACTATGTAGGGAATATGGTGCCATTTGGACACAGCCTTTGAGTAGTGGCTCAAGGGTAGAGGGCCACTCAGGACAATCCGGGCACTGGCAGACTACTGAATAATTAGATGTCATTGTTTCACTGTCTCCACCTAGCACTGCAGCAAAAAGCTTTATATATTAATCATCTGGTATATATTATGTAGTGGGACATATGTTCCTGGTGAAAGCCGCATTGAGGCAAAGTGAAAAAAGTACGAATGGGTTTGACAGCAACCTCTCTCTGTTCCTGCACATGCAATAGCCTGAGAACTATATTAATGTGTTTCCTGTGTGATTCTAATCACTTTTCCCAGTCGTTGCACTTTATATTACACACATTATTATAAGTATACCTACCGTATGACCTAGATTCCATCTTCCATTTCTCAAAGCTTGCAGCGTTACTACGGATACTACTGGGGGTAACAACGGATACTACTGAGCCGAGAGGGGTATCCATAACCGGTTGTTGTTCTAGGCAACAGTGAACTGAACTCACCTGAGGCTAGAGCCATTTACTAAACATCCCCCCGTATCCCTTCTGAAAGTGTGTGTGTGTGTGTGTGTGTGTGTATGTATGTGTGTGTGTGTGTGTGTGTGTGTGTGTGTGTGTGTGTGTGTGTGTGTGTGTGTGTGTGTGTGTGTGTGTGTGTGTGTGTGTGTGTGTGTGTGTGTGTGTGTGTGTGTGTGTGTGTGTGTGTATTTGTGAAGTTAAAAGTCAGAGTACTAGATGCTGTGTTCATCTCGCTCCTCTCCATGTTAATTACTCAGGGATCAACAGGATGATGAGTGCACTGCTCTCCACTACAGGAAGTGACCTCTCTCAGGATGTATAGGTTTCTGCCATTAGACATATGACTCCTAAGTGGATGTTCAGTGCAGCAGGGCATCTTCTCCACGCACTTGGCTGTAGTGTGTTCTGGTACTGTATGAACAGAGAATGATGAGATTGAGTCATGCAGTTGGAGCTCTCATTTAGAATGTCTAGAACAGGAAGTGTTCATTCATCCAGTAATGGCAGTGTTGAAGGACATTCGGAGATGTGTTACCTCTGGTGCTTTTGGATAACGAGAAGAATATTCACCATTCAGCGCACCATTTTGTAAACTCTGTTCAATCTGCTGTAAGGAGAGTGTATCATCACCCTCCGACCACATACGTTGTCTATAGAGTCCAGCTTCAGCACTTGTTGTGGGGGTGCATGTCTCCACAGCGCCTCATCCAGTTAGTTTGGTTTTGGATATGCATCAGGACAGTGTATCACCATCGTCCACTGTTTAGTGGTCACTAAGTCCCACCTCAGCACTCCACAATACCTCACCAGCATTATTTAGTGTCTCTTCCTGGCTGGATGTGTGACATCCCTGTACCCCATAAGCTTGATTGGATGTGTGTGTAATGACAGTGTGTTAGTGGTCATAGAGTCCCATTTTTGCGCTTGTTGTTGCTAGATGTTTTGGTGCTTGTCTCCTCAGCTCCTCACCTGCTTCATTCAGTGTCTCTGCCTGGCTGGATGGGAGCCAGGAAGTCATTACAGCCCCCATTAAGCTTCTGTAGTCCTTTAACATGTTGTTGCAACTGATTTACCACAGTCCCAGGTCACTCTGTCTCTGAGAGGGAGGGAGGGTTTTCTGAAATCAGGAAATCATTACATCAAACTGGGAGATATTTCCCCTCCATTTTCAGTGTGATATTGATAGATCGTGGCGGTTAACCGTGCTAGGCAGCTACACACTGAGCATCACATTAATACATGGCGTCTTAAGTGTTGGTGTTATGCGTCTTGAAGTTACTTGCTGAAGCGTTTGTTGTGTTGGTGTTGATGGGGCAGTTGATGGGGCACAGTGATTGGCATATCCAGTGTTTATGCTAATACGAATTCAGTGAAAGCAGTAGCGCTAGCAGATTTTTGACCAGAAGACACAATGTGCTTATAATTGCTAGCATAATTTGAGCCGTGGGTGGGAGATTTGAGTAAGCCTTAGCCCACACTGCAATCTAAATCACAGATTGTCCCCAGTTTATCGCTGCTTGTTATTATTTGTGTTCACCCCAAAACAATCCCTTTAGTACTTACACGTCATGCTTACATCAGTTCCAGTAACGATGCCTAGATTTTAGCTCGAGGGTTGGCTGACAGCCCCTCAATTTGTCCAATGTTGTTTGTCAGAATACATAACCCGTCTTTGCTACAGTATGATGGGATATTTAACTGGAACTGTGAATCTACTACTATAGATGTCTGTGGCAAAATATCTCTTATATTGCAAAATATGGAGGTCAAATAAATCAACATGACGGGAAAAACATTGCCAAATGACCATCAGGCAGCACTTGAGAGCAGTTCTATGGGGAACGTTTGTAGAACATTTCTGTCTGTACTAGGAAACAGTGTTGACCGTTTTGTCACCTCATTTTGTTAATGAATAATGGCATCTTGTGGAAAAACTCTATAGGGTCTCTATACCCCCCTCTCTTTCACTCTCTCTCTTTCACTCTTTCTCTATTTCTCTCTCACTTTCTCTCGCTCTTCTACTTTTTCTCTCTTGCTTTCTCTCTTTCACTTTCTCTCACAAACACATAATGCATGTTAACAAAGTATTTTTGAGAGGAAAGGAACATTAACCTTGAGAATGACTTGTAAAGGGCTGTGGAAAGGCTGGGAATGAACTGTTACACAAAGGCCAAGCCTGGTGTCGTACCATTAATCAAAAATGGACTCAGGCCTCAGAGCAATGTTATGTGTTTTTTCAGGGTGAGTTATTAAAAGAGATAACAGGGCTGACCGCTTTCTACTCCAGGCTGTTTTACTAGAACACTGGGGAGTTCGAGAATGCTTTATCAAATCAAATCAAATTTATTTATATAGCCCTTCGTACATCAGCTGATATCTCAAAGTGCTGTACAGAAACCCAGCCTAAAACCCCTAACAGCAAGCAATGAAGGTGTAGAAGCACGGTGGCTAGGAAAAACTCCCTAGAAAGGCCAAAACCTAGGAAGAAACCTAGAGAGGAACCAGGCTATGAGGGGTGGCCAGTCCTCTTCTGGCTGTGCCGGGTGGAGATTATAACAGAACATGGCCAAGATGTTAAAATGTTCATAAATGACCAGCATGGTCAAATAATAATAATCACAGTAGTTGTCGAGGGTGCAGCAAGCCAGCACCTCAAGAGTAAATGTCAGTTGGCTTTTCATAGCCGATCATTAAGAGTATCTCTACCGCTCCTGCTGTCTCTTTATCGCACTCACATTCTACAGCAACAGCAATACTGTTACTGTACCATACAAGATTGGCTTGTTCAATATTACACTACAGTTCAAAAGTTTGGGGTCACATAAAAATGTCCTTGTTTTTGAGAAAAGTTAATTTTTTGTCCATTAAAATAACATCAAATTGATCAGAAATGCCTAGAAGGCCAGCATCACGGAGTCGCCTCTGTTGACTTTGAGACTGGTATTTTGCCGGTACTATTTAATGAAGCTGCCAGTTGAGGACTTGTGAGGCGTTTGTTTCTCAAACTAGACCCTCTAATGTACTTGTCCTCTTGCTCAGTTGTGCACCGGGGCCTCCCACTGTCACGATCGCCATCGTCGTGAAATGACCGGACCAAGGTGCAGCGGTTTTCTTTATTATAAATGTCGCCAACAAAACAAGAAACAACAAAAACAAACGTGAAGCTTACTAGGGCTATACAGGCCACTAACAAAGACAATTACCCACAAAATACAAAAGGAAAAAGGGCTGCCTAAGTATGATTCCCAATCAGAGACAACGATAGACAGCTGTCCTTGATTGAGATCCATACCCGGCCAAAACATAGAAACACAGAACATAGAGTTTCCCACCCGAGTCACACCCTGACCAACCAAACATAGAGAATAAAAAGATCTCTACGGTCAGGGCGTGACACCCACTCTTCTTTCTATTCTGGTTAGAGCCAGTTTGCGCTGTTCTGTGAAGGGAGTAGTACACAGCGTGGTACGAGATCTTCAGTTTCTTGGCAATTTCTTGCGTTGAATAGCCTTAATTTCTTAGAACAAGAATAGACTGACGAGTTTCAGAAGAAAGTTCTTTGTTTCTGGCCATTTTGAGCCTGTAATCGAACCCACAAATGCTGATGCTCCAGATAATCAACTAGTCTAAAGAAGGCCAGTTTTATTGCTTCTTTAATTAGCACAACAGTTTCCAGCTGTGCTGACATAATTGCAAAATTGTTTTCTAATGATCAATTAGCCTTTTAATATGATAAACTTGGATTAGATAACACAACGTGCCATTGGAACACAGGAGTGGTGGTTGCTGATAATGGGCCTCTGTACGACTATGTAGATATTCCATAAAAGAATCAGCCGTTTCCAGCTACAATAGTCATTTACAACTTTAACAATATCTACACTGTATTTCTGATCAATTTGATGTTATTTTAATGGACAATTTTTTACATTTTCTTTCAAAAACAAGGACATTTCTCAGTGGCCCCAAACTTTTGAACAGTAGTGTATGTTTGATGCGTTGATCATGCAGTAAGTACTAAATAAGCCATACATAGCCTCTGTGTTTTGTCAATCTACTAGCTATGTCACAGCCAACAGCAAGTACTAATTGCACCTGTAGATCAGACCATTAAGATTTAGCTCTATGAAAAACTGAATGGCATTCCCACTTTGGGACAATAGTATTAATTTCTGTCAGTAGGAATAGCTCTAAGCAGAGACTGACATCCCAGCGGTGCCAATTCATCAGAGGTTGCAACACACATACACACACGCATTTTACATTACCATGGGGCCCTACATTCTATGAATTAAGAGAAAGTTCACGCCATTGCGATCCCACTTAAATATTGTGCTGTTTCTATCTCAGGAAAAAAGCAGGCCCCGTCTAAGATGAACTGTCTTCTACCGCTCCTTGGTCAGTGCAGCGCCCACAGCGTTACCGACTAGCACTAGCCTGAGGTATTGATTAAGGCAAAAGTACAGTAAGCATTTATTATATCTGAAATGGCAGCCTTTGCACCAGTGGCAGAACAATACGGTTGTCACAATGATGAATTGGATGTGTTTACTCTAGGTCTTTTCTTACTTCCACAAGAAATAGGAAGCTATTATTGACTAAACAATTATAGGATTCTTTGTTGACTGAAATCATAGGCGTATCCCAAGAAAGTAGAATAGAATTTCATATTTATTTGTAACTTTTGGAGGATTTATGGAATTGAGATGTTCTCACCACTTGTTTGTCATAACTGTAGTAGTGAATAGTGAATAACTAGTAGTGAGATGGGAATAGTAGATAACTGTAGTTGTGAATAGTAGATAACTGTAGTAGTGAATAATGAATAACTAGTAGTGAGGTGTGAATAGTATATAACTGTAGTAATGAATAATGAATAACTAGTAGTGAATAATGAATAACTAGTAGTGAGATGTGAATAGTAGATAACTGTAGTAGTGAATAATGAATAACTAGTAGTGAGATGTGAATAGTAGATAACTGTAGTAGTGAATAACTAGTAGTGAGATGTGAATAGTAGATAACTGTAGTAGTGAATAATGAATAACTAGTAGTGAGATGTGAATAGTAGATAACTGTAGTAGTGAATAACTAGTAGTGAGATGTGAATAGTAGATAACTGTAGTAGTGAATAACTAGTAGTGAGATGTGAATAGTAGATAACTGTAGTAGTGAATAACTAGTAGTGAGATGTGAATAGTAGATAACTGTAGTAGTGAATAACTAGTAGTGAGATGTGAATAGTAGATAACTGTAGTAGTGAATAACTAGTAGTGAGATGTGAATAGTAGATAACTGTAGTAGTGAATAACTAGTAGTGAGATGTGAATAGTAGATAACTGTAGTAGTGAATAACTAGTAGTGAGATGTGAATAGTAGATAACTGTAGTATGGAATAACTAGTAGTGAGATGTGAATAGTAGATAACTGTAGTATGGAATAACTAGTAGTGAGATGTGAATAGTAGATAACTGTAGTAGTGAATAACTAGTAGTGAGATGTGAATAGTAGATAACTGTAGTAGTGAATAACTAGTAGTGAGATGTGAATAGTAGATAACTGTAGTAGTGAATAACTAGTAGTGAGATGTGAATAGTAGATAACTGTAGACGTGAATAACTAGTAGTGAGATGTGAATAGTAGATAACTGTAGACGTGAATAACTAGTAGTGAGATGTGAATAGTAGATAACTGTAGTAGTGAATAACTAGTAGTGAGATGTGAATAGTAGATAACTGTAGTAGTGAATAACTAGTAGTGAGATGTGAATAGTAGATAACTGTAGACGTGAATAACTAGTAGTGAGATGTGAATAGTAGATAACTGTAGACGTGAATAACTAGTAGTGAGATGTGAATAGTAGATAACTGTAGACGTGAATAACTAGTAGTGAGATGTGAATAGTAGATAACTGTAGACGTGAATAACTAGTAGTGAGATGTGAATAGTAGATAACTGTAGACGTGAATAACTAGTAGTGAGATGTGAATAGTAGATAACTGTAGTAGTGAATAACTAGTAGTGAGATGTGAATAGTAGATAACTGTAGACGTGAATAACTAGTAGTGAGATGTGAATAGTAGATAACTGTAGACGTGAATAACTAGTAGTGAGATGTGAATAGTAGATAACTGTAGTAGTGAATAACTAGTAGTGAGATGTGAATAGTAGATAACTGTAGTAGTGAATAACTAGTAGTGAGATGTGAATAGTAGATAACTGTAGTAGTGAATAACTAGTAGTGAGATGTGAATAGTAGATAACTGTAGACGTGAATAACTAGTAGTGAGATGTGAATAGTAGATAACTGTAGTAGTGAATAACTAGTAGTGATATGTGAATAGTAGATAACTGTAGTAGTGAATAACTAGTAGTGAGATGTGAGTAGTAGATAACTGTAGTAGTGAATAACTAGTAGTGAGATGTGAATAGTAGATAACTGTAGACGTGAATAATGAATAAATGGACATAATAAACACAAGGGAACACTACTAGATGAATGTCTTGACCTTGACATTCAGAACAGTAATGGACGCCAGAGTGTCTTAAGAGCAGCAGGACCATAGAAACACATGATGCACAAAGCTCCTGAGATACTATCAACCTGGTGTCATGGCCAGCGCCACGCATGCGCGCGGAAGCACACTGCTCACACTGCGTTACAATAACAAGCTCAGGGTTTTGTCTGGCGGAAGACAAGAGCCAAGTCAGTCAAGGCTGTAGAAAAGCCATCGCTGTGTAGCTCTTTCTCAAATCATGCTGCTACAGAACAGTAGCCTTGCCAGTCTAGCGCTTCAGAGTGCCACGGCAACCCTCAGCTCAACAACAACTCAAAGCAAACAGTGGCTCATTACCGTACAGCAGACAGCCCGGGCTGCGGGATAAGCACCTGTCACTCTCAGAGAGAGAAGGGAAGGACAGTCTAAAGGGATCTGCCGCTTGCTGCTTCGCCAAAGACAAACCCATACCGAATGCATGTCATTGCTTCTTCCATCTTATGCCTCATTAGGCTGATTTTCAGGCAATTCTTGTGTGTGTGTAGACACACATTGCACTGTGTCAGGAAAAGTGGGCTTAGAGTACACATCAATTGTCGGGGGTTATACTGGTCATCCTCATGCCACGTAATAGCCTTAGTAAGGTCAGTGCATATTGCATTTTGAAATGTCAGTAGCGTTACAATCCTGCCTTGTCTAGGAAGCACAAGTACTGGATGAAACAAATAAACAACAGTAAGAATAGTTTTTTTTTTCAATGTATCTACTAAATTTGACCAGTATTTGACCAAAACGCTAAACTAAAAAATTGACTATAGCTAAGTGTGCTGCAAAGGCAGGTTATCCCAAGGTTTTATTTCTTGCACCATCAAACTTCTATCAAATACCACCTTCCACCTCCCTCCTTGTACTTTGAAAGTACTTTGAAGTCGAACCATCAATAAGACAGAGAGGTGTTTTCTCCTGGTACCTCCCCTGTGTTAAGCCATAGCATCAGAGGCAGGAAGGAGGAAAGAGGAGAGAGAGAGAGAGAGAGAGAGAGAGAAGCTTTGGCTCACGTCTTCTGAGACATTGTGTCTCCTGAAACGATGCTTTGATCAGTGTTTAATGACTTGCATGTGGCCTCCCCACTGTGGCGCAGAGGCACAGGAACAAAGTGAACGTGCGTCTCCACTTGTGACATCTGTCATTTGCTCTTTTATAACCTTTTATAGGTGGTGAACAGTAATGACTCAGATGAGTTTAGAATGGATCCCCCCAGTATAAACTTGCTGGTTGGGTTCTCCCATATCTGTAAATACTCTGTCCATGTATTGGTATAGATACAGTATGATGAACCATTGTGTGTGTGTATGTGTTAAGTAATGCATTAAGAGGTAAGTGTGTGTGTGTGCCTGTGTGTGCGTGCACCGGTGTACGCTTGTGTGCATGCTTGTACACATGTTCTTGTGTTCACACACTTTACAGTATGGTGTTGCATTGAATAATGTGTAGCCACAAATCCCCACTCTATGCATGATTCCCAGGTTGTCATGGTGAGATGGTGAATGCACCTGGCCATAAGCCCTTTTGTCCATGATGCCATCTGGAAGGTGATTGCAGATGCTCTCTCTCACACAACAGCCCAGTTGCTGCTTAAAATAGGGCTACTGTGGCAAGAAAAAAAAAAGAATGTTGACTTTTATTGGGATGAATCTTGTCCTGGAGGCAGAGCTGAGCAGTTTCCGTTGGATGGGCCAGCCGCAAAGTCAAAATTGTCTATCTCGTAAAAAAACGAGGAAAACAAAATTATGCTTAACATTGTGGTTAAGGTTAGGTTTAAGGTTAGGGTTAAGTATAAAATCTGATTTTATGACTTTGCAGTTAGGCCAAGGACTGACAGCAGCAGCAAAAAAAATCTGCTATAGGACCTCATTCATTTACCAATAGCTTTACATTGGGTGTTTGCACAGACTCCTATTGCTACGCTGTGAAGTCGACACTTTAAGGCGGTAGTGAGAATATAGCCATTCCCTTCTCAGTACAGCCAGTCTGTTTTGGAGCGGGTTCTAAGCAGTAGGCCTATCTCTGAAAGCTTGTCTCTGCTGCCTAGCCACTGAGACCCTGTAATATACTACTGCTGTATTACTGTCTGGAGGGATGTCATGGTTCTTTGTTACGGGTGGGACAAATGCAATGTGGCGAGTGTACTGTGGTACACAAAGGTAGTTGCAGTCAGTGCTTTCTACTGCTGTGGCATGCTGTATTGCTGTGGTGTTGAGACACTGAAGCACTGTGATGTTGTGGTGTGCCGCAGCCCAGAGTCATCCTGTAGGGCTGATCCATCCATGGACCCTGAAGGCCAGACATTTATCTCTCTCTGTACACCAGCACTCCCAGTGCCACAGAGCATAACATAAAGACAACCAGCAGCGATATGAGTGGTCTGGGAGTGTACTGGAGCATTGCTGTGTTGAATATTCTATCAGCACAGGAAGCTCCATGCTGATTATCCGGAAAGTTATCCAGAAAGTTTGTTGCGGTATTGGGAGAATATTGAGGGAGAGGGATTTTGAATAATGAAAAAGAGAGAGCAAGTGAGAAACAGAGCGAGGGAGAGAGAGAGAGGGGGGGGGAGGGAGAGAGGCATGGAGAGAGGCACGGAGAGAGAGGCACAGAGGAGAGAGGCACGGAGAGAGAGGCACAGAGGAGAGAGGCACGGAGAGAGAGACAGAAAGAGAGAGAGAATATTGGATATGTAAATAACACTATTTCCTCTCTCAGACATTCTCTCTACGATATTACAGTTTTATCTGGCAATAAAGAATGTGTTTAGAATTAGAAACTATAATAAAAGCCCTTTAATTTCTGGGTCGCCGCTGGCTGCCTCATGCAAAAGCTCCCGTTATTTGTTGGGAACGGCATTGAGAGAAGTACAAACTGAGTTGCAGAAAAGCAATAAAGTGGTGTGTAATGAGGAGAAATCTTTACATTAGCAGCCTGTAGTTCAGATCCCAGTCTCTCTGTCTGCAGCTTGAAGCCAAGCCACTTGGAACAGTGAAGCTCATCTTCTCTCAAAATGAAACACTTTAGAACAGAAAGACGGTTAATGAGGAGAGGCTGAGCACAGCAGCAGGCCCAGATCTGGTGGAGATGAAGCTGTGTGTGTGTGTGCGTGTGCGCGTGCACGTGTGCGTGTGTGTGTGTGCGCGCGAGTGTGTGTGTGTCTTCTGCCAAAAGTTGAAAACATCAGGATAATTGGATTTGAAGGAGCGCAGTGTGGTATGTCTGTGTAAAATCAATATGACTGAATGTTCCTGTAATCAGTGTTATTTTTCATGTCAGGAGTAAATTGCTTAAAGCAGTGACATTATCAAAGACAAATGCCCAAGACAAGGAAAAACGCCTGGAGGTACAGAACATCAGACATCCTGCCCAGGTTTATCTGCTAGGTATTGCTGTGTTTCATGATGACTCAATAAAACGGCTTTACTTTATCTGAAACTAGATAGCTAGGAGTGGGACTCTGCACATGCTGTGGTCCTACGTCCTTTTCTCTTGGTAGGTCATCTAAATATATATAAAAACTGATTTGAGGGTCAGGAAGTGTAATTTAGTTCTCTCAATTAGGTTTTTATGTCCTCTTCCCAGATAGTCAGCCAGGCCCTGGGTTTATAGAGCATTGTGCTAGGTACTCAAAGGGCTAATGAGAGAAAGGGCCCAGTGAACAGGCATTTGAAGTTGTAATTTCAGGAGAATGATCCTCAGTAAATGAGTTCTTGTGAAATGAATAGTGTCCCAGGGAGAAATGGAGTTTAAAAGCCTGAGAATTAATCAAATTATGAGTGTGACTGTTTGGGGAAATGTAGGAAATTGAGTGCGGCACTAAGTTGGCGTGCGCGTGTGTCTGCGTGTGCGTGTGGAGGGCAGGCAGCGAGGTGCAGCAGGATTACATGCGTTCCGTGCTGCTGTGACTTCTACATGGACCTCCAGCCCTCCACAGGGAGAAGGACTCCAGCCTGATGAAGTAGAGCAGGAGCACCATTCACCTCCTCTACAGGAAGATGAAACATCTGCTCAAATTACAGGGGACCTCGGGAGTCAAGTACACTCATTATTAAACAATGCTCACAAATCACACACACACATACTCTAACAACCTACACACACACACACACACACAGACACACACACACACACACACACAGACACACACGTCAGCTCAGCCCCAAGATACAGTAGTCCTTTTGTGTGCAGCTTTCTCAGAATGGCACTGCTACTCACACCATTGCATATCTGCTTAGTGCCTATTGTCCACCAGAATGGCTATATCATCACTGTTCTCTCCCTGTTTTAATCTCCTCTTTTCATGTTTTCTCTCTCTCTCTCTTTCTCTCTCTCTCTTTTACTACAGCACCTGGTCTTTGTGTGTTTTCAAGTAACAGAACTGCTCCCGTTCCATGGTGATGGTGATCTATTTATGGTTGGAAATGCAATGATGCGGACAGCAGACAGGCAGGCAGACAGACAGACAGGCAGGAAAGCAGGCAGGCAGGAAAACAGGCAGGCAGGCAGCAGACAAACAGTGGGGGCAGTGAATACATAGCGGCTGATGACTCAAACAGGGGCCCTCATCATCCTTCCCTCCCGCAAATGGCTGAATTCCCTCCGTGACACACACATACATACATACACACAAACACTGTGAATACCCTCTGTGACTCCCCACCATCTCTCAGAGAAGAGAAATGATAGGAGAGGTCACAGCGTCATGTTCTCTGCTAGATTGGAATTTGTTTTGTACATCGTTTGCAGCGGGCGGCTTCTCGCTCGTTCCTCGCTGTTTTTCCGCCGGCGTGCGCACTAGAGATGTAAGACCTGGCACTGAAGAGCAGACAGGAATTGCATTAGCAAACAGGTGATTGGTCACCTTGGGTAGACATTAGAGGAGCAGACAGTGCAGCAGCAGCTTCCCAGTCGGTTTAGATGCTGAGCAGAGCATACGTACCGTAATGGCCGCGCGCGCGTCTTATCTGCTGAAGAGGACATTTTCCAACCAATCTGTCTCTATAATTAAAACATGGTATTCAGCTCTATACAGTCAATCAGCGTGTTTGACGGGATCAATTTGACCGAGACCAGAATCTTGTTCACATAATAAGTAGTTATTTGGGCTGCAAGTTAATTTACAAATCAGTAATTCTGTGCAGTCTGACTGCAATGTACTCTCAAACACAGTCAGTGAGTGAGTCAGTCAGTCAGTCAGTATTGAGCCATTTCTGATTGTGTATCTGGGTCTTTCTATAAACTAGGGTTCCAGTGAGGAGTTCATACGCTGGACAACTTGTTATAGATGTTGATAAGTCACTGATAATAATCTGCCAATTTTTTTCATGTCAATACATTAACATATAAGGGGGATCGTAGATACAGTTGAAGTCGGAAGTTTACATACACTTAGGTCTGAGTCATTAAAACTCGTTTTTCAACCACTCCACAAATTTCTTGTTACCAAACTATAGTTTTGGCAAGTCGGTTAGGACATCTACTTTGTCCATGACACAAGTAATTTTTCCAACAATTGTTTACAGACAGATTATTTCACTTATAATTCACTGTGTCACAATTCCTGTGGGTCAGATGTTTACATAAACTAAGTTGACTGTGCCTTTAAACAGCTTGGGAAATTCCAGAAAATTATGTCATGGCTTTAGAAGCTTCTGATAGGCTAATTGACATAGTTTGAGTCAATTGGAGGTGTACCTGTGGATGTATTTGAAGGCCTACCTTCAAACTCAGTGCCTATTTGCTTGACATCATGGGAAAATCAAAAGAAATCAGCCAAGACCTCAGAAAATGTTTTTTAGGCCTCCACATGTCTGGTTCATCCTTGGGAGCAATTTCCAAACACCTGAAGGTACCATGTTCATCTGTACAAAGAATAGTATGCAAGTATGAACACCATGGGACCATGTAGCCATCATACCGCTCAGGAAGGAGACACGTTCTGTCTCCTAGAGATGAACGTACTTTGGTGCGAAAAGTGCAAATCAATCCCAGAACAACAGCAAAGGACCTTGTGAAGATGCTGGAGGAAACAGGTACAAAGTATCTATATCCACAGTACAACGAGTCCTATACCGACATAACTTGAAAGCCCGCTCAGCAATAAGAAGCCTCTGCTCCAAAACTGCCATAAAAAAGCCAGACTACGGTTTGCACCTGCACATGGGGACAAATATCGTACTTTTTGGAGAAATGTCCTCTGGTCTGAGGACAAAATACAACTGTTTGGCCATAATGACCATTATTATGTTTGGAGGAAAAAGGGGGAGGCTTGCAAGCCGAAGAACACCATCCCAACCGTGAAGCACGGGGATGGCAGCATCATGTTGTGGGGGTGCTTTGCTGCAGGAGGGACTGGTGCACTTCACAAAATAGATGGCATCATGAGGACGGAAAATTATGTGGCTATATTGAAGCAACATCTCAAGACATCGGTCAGGAAGATAAAGCTTGGTCGCAAATGGGTCTTCCAAATGGACAATGACCCCAAGCATACTTCCAAAGTTGTGGCAAAATTGCTTAAGGACAACAAAGTCAAGGTATTGGAGTGGCCATCACAAAGCCCTGACCTCAGTCCTATAGAAAATTTGTGAGCAGAACTGAAAAAGCGTGTGTGAGCAAGGAGACCTACAAACCCTACTATATTACACCAGCTCTGTCAGGAGGAATGGGCCCAAACAGGTGAAGCTTGTGGAAGGCTACCCGAAATATTTGATCTAAGTTAAACAATTTAAAGGCAATGCTACCAAAAACTAATTGAGTGTATGTAAACTTCTGACCCACTGGGAATGTGATGAAAGAAAGAAATGCTGAAATAAATCATTCTCTCTACTATTATTCTGACTTTTCACATTCTTAAAGTGGTGATCCTAGCTGACCTAAGACAGGGAATTTTCACTAGGATTAAATGTCAGGAATTGTGAAAAACTGAGTTTAAATGTATTTGGCTAAGGTGTATGTAAACTTCCGACTTCAACTGTATATTCAATCAAATTCACGGGTTAATTTAAAATCTATGTTTAACCCTTTCTCATGTTTGGTGTCTTGAACATTGGATTTGTCCAAAACAGTCAAGTGAGGAATGGCTGTTGTAATAGCGCCTGCGATGCAACAAATCTGACATTTCCTCAATTTGGGCTTGAAAATCCTTGTCATTATTGTAGCCAATGTCTAAGTTGTCCTGCTCCCTTATGGTGTGTTTGTTATGAGGACGCCATCTTATTCTGGCTTCAACTTGTCTTTCCATAACAATCCTTCCAGTACAAAAGGAACCTGTTTTTTGGTGGCTTTCTCTTCTTAAAACAACAATGGTGAGATTCAAGTGGTGAGATTAATGCTACCTCTATTCAAGGCTTTATTATGTGTCGCTGTGTCGGCCACACAGGCTACAGGAAAATCACCCTACATCCATCCAATTTATTTAGTCAGGCCACATTATTCTCACATATTTTAGAATGTAATAATAATTTGAATATCAATGCATTGGTAAGGCCTAAAAAATGCATCGTTCTTAAAGTGGTATTGGCCTTATTTTTATTTTATTTATTTTTTTGGGGGGGGGGTCTATAATAGGCCATATATGTACAGTTATATAAATTATATGTAACGAACGTCGTCGGGAGAAGGAGAAGAGGATCAAGGTGCAGCGTGGTAAGTGTTCATATTTTAATCAATCAACTTAACACTGAACAAAACAACAAAAACGACAAACGAACAGTTCTGTAAGGTGACGACACACACTAAACAGAAAATAACTACCCACAAACACAGGTGGGAACAGGCGACCTAAGTATGGTTCTCAATCAGAGACAACGATAGACAGCTGCCTCTGATTGGGAACCATACCAGGCCAAACACATAGAAATACAAAACAAGGACAACATAGAACACCAGCCATAGAATGCCCACCCAAACTCACGCCCTGACCAACCAAAATAGAGACATAAAAAGGATCTCTAAGGTCAGGGCGTGACATTATACAATTGTATAATATTGACGTCCTTGAATTGAAGTGCTTGAATTTGACTTGCCAATGTCTGTCTGAACCCTGCTTAAAGGATGTATAGTCCTAGACCTATGTTGTTATATAGGTGGAGTTATGGGACAATTTGCATATATTGCTCTAAGTACACATGTGGAACTGCATAAAAGTCTTTCTTAATTTTGTTTCAAACCATGTCAAAATTGTCATCCCAATGTAAAACATTGGCCCCATTAGTTACAGAAAGACCCACCTATATAGCAGGTGGTTCCAGGTAGAAACCCTTTGAGTTCCATGTAGAACCTTTTACATGTCCAAAGGATTCTCCTATGGCGACAGCTAAAGAACCCATTTGGAACCCTTTTTTCTAAGAGTGTACCAGCTGTAATCATGTTTCCCAGCTGTGACACGCAGAGCCGAAGGACAGGCTCATGATATCACATAAGGCTGTGCCGAGCAGTGACGGTTCGACCGTGTCTACCTGACACCATCACAAAAATCTGATTTACTGTAAAACGCTTCCAGCCAGTCTTTAATCTGGGTTCTGTTCTGCTTCATACCCACCGGCTTAAGTGACACCTTTCAGTGTGTATGTGTGTGCCAGGGTTTCCGTTAGCCTGTTGACCGGGAGAGAGAAAATGATCCCATCGCAAAATAGTTATCATGTATCTTATTCATGACACGAACACAGAACACAGAGTCTATTTTGAGCGGAATATCACCTCCGCGCTAGAGCTGCTTCTGTAGCTCCTCGGCACGTTGCTGCTGGGGTGAAACGTGCTTTTCATTGTCATTGCGCAACTATTTTAAATGCAATCGCATGTTAAAACAGTTTCGATGGAAACGCGGAGGCAATTATTTTAGACTTCCTTGTATGCCATTGAAACCAGCATGTCTCTCCTGTTCTGTTGGTTTTCATCTTGACTAGAAGCCTAGTTGTTGCAATTTTAGATTCTCCCTCTTTCTAAATTTCTAACAAAGATTTAAATCTCTGTCACATATGGTCATGTGCGCTGTTTACAATGGTGTTTTCCAGCGAATTGTATTGGCTGCTTCATTACATTATTTGTATATTTGAATTCATGTAATACTCCTTTGAGAATACATTGTAGAATATCTCTTTATATGCATTTATTTTTTACCATAATTTAATATCATTTAGATTATGGTAATTCATTTGAACAGAAGATGCATTATAACTGAAGATGCAACTCCTGTTGGTTATGCATCCATTGCATATGGGTCCGGTACATTTTTAATGGCCTGCAAATTAAAATCTTCCCGGTCACGTTGTCCGGCGCCACATTTTCGTAACATTGCATGTATCCCTCCCACTGTAGACCATTCATCAGACTGTGTTTACTGTTTACTTATCAGAGACAACCCTGGCTCAGAGAACCACAATGCACCAGAGCACCATGCTGACAGACAGGCCCTCTTTCAACACAGGGACCATGGAAGAGATTGAAGTAAACTGTAGAAATGACAGCAATGGATAGTTTGGAGAGCACGGCTGAAATGCATAATTAGGTACCTGTGTCCTGGTAGAGGATGGAACATCTGAGAGAGAGAGAGAGAGAGAGAGAGAGAGAGAGAGAGAGAGAGAGAGAGAGAGAGAGAGAGAGAGAGGGAGAGGGAGAGGGAGAGGGAGAGGGAGAGGGAGAGGGAGAGGGATGAATATGGGTGACAGTCTCTTTCCTTTGGTAGAAAGCCATGATGCTGCCTAGGGCCTTGACAATAATTGAATAATCGTGTAACTGACGGTTATGGATGAAGACCATAACCATTTAAATAGGCCTACATTCATTTTTGGATTGTAAAAAATGTGTATGAACTTTATTTGCTGGAGCAGCTAACCTTCTAGATCCGCGGGGATGTAGAGTGATGCTGGAGCAGCTAACCTTCTAGATCCGCGGGGATGTAGAGTGATGCTGGAGCAGCTAACATTCTAGATCCGCGGGGATGTAGAGTGATGCTGGAGCAGCTAATCTTCTAGATCGGCGGGGATGTAGAGTGATGCTGGAGCAGCTAACCTTCTAGATCCGCGGGGATGTAGAGTGATGCTGGAGCAGTTAATCTTCTAGATCCGCAGGGATGTAGAGTGATGCTGGAGCAGCTAATCTTCTAGATCCGCGGGGATGTAGAGTGATGCTGGAGCAGCTAATCTTCTAGATCCGCGAGGTTGTAGAGTGATGCTGGAGCAGCTAATCTTCTAGATCGGCGGGGATGTAGAGTGATGCTGGAGCAGCTAATCTTCTAGATCCGCGTGGTTGTAGAGTGATGCTGGAGCAGCTAATCTTCTAGATCGGCGGGGATGTAGAGTGATGCTGGAGCAGCTAATCTTCTAGATCCGCGGGGATGTAGAGTGATGCTGGAGCAGCTAATCTTCTAGATCCGCGTGGTTGTAGAGTGATGCTGGAGCAGCTAATCTTCTAGATCGGCGGGGATGTAGAGTGATGCTGGAGCAGCTAATCTTCTAGATCCGCGTGGTTGTAGAGTGATGCTGGAGCAGCTAATCTTCTAGATCGGCGGGGATGTAGAGTGATGCTGGAGCAGCTAATCTTATAGATCCGTGGGGTTGTAGAGTGATGCTGGAGCAGCTAATCTTATAGATCGGCGGGGTTGTAGAGTGATGCTGGAGCAGCTAATCTTCTAGGTCCACGGGGATGTAGAGTGATGCTGGAGCAGCTAATCTTCTAGATCCGTGGAGATGTAGAGTGATGCTGCAGCAGCTAATCTTCTAGTTCCGCGGGGTTGTAGAGTGATGCTGGAGCAGCTAATCTTATAGATCCGCAGGGTTGTAGAGCAATATAGGCTACAGCACTTCATTAAAAATATAGTTTAATGTGTGGACTTTCTTTTATACAATGCATGTTTTCATTGCTTGTTAGTAAATAAATAAATCTCTTCTTTTAGCATAGGTTGAATGTGCCTGACTATTCATTAATTATTCAACAGCCGTTGACAAGGTTGTTCTGGCTTTGAGGGCTATAGCCTAAGGTGCTAATTTTGGGTCAAATGGAGAATTGGCCAATCCTCTCCAACCTGGCATGGTATAATTTGATACAGAATCTTTTCTTAATTCATAGACTAATCAACGCTGATCAGACCCGGTCTTGGCTGACATGCTTCCCTAGGCTGGGGCGGCAGGTAGCCTAGTGGTTAGAGTGTTGGACTAGTAACCGAACGGATGCAAGATCGAATCCCTGAGCTGACAAGGTAAAAAACAGTTAACCCACTGTTCCTAGTCCGTCATTGAAAATAACAATTTATTCTTAACTGATTTGCCTAGTTAAATAAAGGTAAAATAAAATAAATGGGCAAGATTTTTTTTTAAATGACACCCTCCTATCCCCGTATAGAAGAATAGTAGCCTAAGCTACACAGTGTTGGCCCGCAATGGACTTTTATGAATGCCCCTGTGGTAGTCTACTGCTTGGAACACGGGCAATTCATTTCTGTTAATGTATGTATTAATTACAGAAATTGACCATTCTCATTCTCGGAATGGAAGCGTTGTTTGCAGAGTTCATAATCTGCTATACTTGTGAGAAACAAGTTTTGGTTTATTTCATACCGTCTTTTACACGCACCATTAGAGAATTGAGCACGTGTCTGGGTTCTCTGTCCTGTTAATGTAGACAGAGTGTCTGGGTTCTCTATCCTGTTAATGTAGACGGAGCGTCTGGGTTCTCTGTCCTGTTAATGTAGACTGAGCGTCTGGGTGCTCTGTCCTGTTAATGTAGACAGAGCGTCTGGGTTCTCTGTCCTGTTAATGTAGACAGAGCGTCTGGGTTCTCTGTCCTGTTAATGTAGACAGAGTGTCTGGGTTCTCTGTCCTGTTAATGTAGACAGAGCGTCTGGGTGCTCTGTCCTGTTAATGTAGACAGAGTGTCTGGGGTCTCTGTCCTGTTAATGTAGACAGAGGGTCTGGGTTCTCTGTCCTGTTAATGTAGACAGAGTGTCTGGGTTCTCTGTCCTGTTAATGTAGACAGAGTGTCTGGGTTCTCTATCCTGTTAATGTAGACAGAGGGTCTGGGTTCTCTGTCCTGTTAATGTAGACAGAGCGTCTGGGTTCTCTGTCCTGTTAATGTAGACAGAGTGTCTGGGTTCTCTGTCCTGTTAATGTAGACAGAGGGTCTGGGTTCTCTGTCCTGTTAATGTAGACAGAGCGTCTGGGTGCTCTGTCCTGTTAATGTAGACAGAGCGTCTGGGTTCTCTGTCCTGTTAATGTAGACAGAGGGTCTGGGTTCTCTGTCCTGTTAATGTAGACAGAGCGTCTGGGTTCTCTGTCCTGTTAATGTAGACAGAGGGTCTGGGTTCTCTGTCCTGTTAATGTAGACAGAGGGTCTGGGTTCTCTGTCCTGTTAATGTAGACAGAGGGTCTGGGTTCTCTGTCCTGTTAATGTAGACAGAGGGTCTGGGTTCTCTGTCCTGTTAATGTAGACAGAGGGTCTGGGTTCTCTGTCCTGTTAATGTAGACAGAGCGTCAGGTTGCTCTGTCCTGTTAATGTAGACAGAGTGTCTGGGTTCTCTGTCCTGTTAATGTAGACAGAGCGCCGTGCGCATGAGCACGCATAGGACTACCTGGCCTGCTTCTCAAAATCTTTCTTCACCTCACACAGTAAGTCAACAAAGTCAATTTTTTTTGTTACATCCATTCAAATGATAAAGTCAAATCAAATGTTATTGGTCACATACACATATTTAGCAGATTTTATTGCAGGTGTAGCGCAATACTTGTGTTCCTAGCTCCAGTGCAGTAGTATCTAACAATTCACAACAATACACAAATCTAAAAAGTTAAGTTAAGTTAAGAAAAGTTAAGAAATATATAAATATTAGGACAAGCAATGTCAGAGGGGCATTGACTAAAATACAGTTGAATAGAAACAGTATATAGATATGAGATGAGTAAAGCAGCATGTAAACATTATTAAAGTGACTAGTGTTCCATTATTAAAGTGGCCAGTGATTCCATGTCTGTGTATATAGGGCAGCAGCCTCTAAGGTACAGGTTTGAGTAACCAGGTGGTAGCTGGCTAGTGATGGATATTTAACAGTCTGATGGCCTTGAGATTGAAGCTGTTTTTCAGTCTCTCGGTCCCAGCTTTGATGCACCTGTACTGACCTCGCCTTCTGGATGATAGTGGGGTAAACAGGCCGTGGCTCAGGTGGTTGATGTCCTCGATGATCTTTTTGGCCTTTCACTGCCTGCCCTCAAGGGTGTCCTTGAGGGCAGTGATGCGTTGGACATACCACACCACCCTCTGGAGATCCCTGCGGTTGCGGGCGGTGCAGTTGCCGTACCAGACGGTGATACAGCCCGACAGGATGCTCTCAATTGTACATATGTAAAAGTTATTGAGGGTCTGAGAGACCAAGGTGAATTTCTTCAGCCTCCTGAGGTTGAAGAGGCGCTGTTGCACCTTCTTCACTACACTGTCTGTGTGGGTGGACCATTTCAGATTGTCAGTGATGTGTACGCCGAGGAACTTGAAGCTTTCCACCATCTCCACTGTGGTCCCGTTAATGTGGATAGGGGCGTGCTCCCTCTGCTGTTTCCTGTAACCCACGATCAGCTCCTTAATTTTGTTGACGTTGAGAGAGAGGTTATTTTTCTGGCACCACTCCTCCAGGGCCCTCACCTCCTCCCTGTAGGCTGTCTTGTCATTGTTGGTAATCAGGCCTACTACTGTTGTGTCGTCTGCAAACTTGATGATTGAGTTGGAGGCGTGCGTGGCCACGCAGTCATGGGTGAACAGGAAGTACAGGAGCGGGCTGAGCACGGACCCTTGTGGGTCCCCTGTGTTGAGGATCAGCGAAGTGGAAGTGTTGTTTCCTACCTTCACCACCTGGGGGCGGCCCATCAGGAAATCCAGGACTCGGTTGCACAGGGCGGGGTTCAGACCCAGGGCCCCGAGCTTAATGAAGAGCTCAATGAACAGAATTATGACGTAGGTATTCCTCTTGTCTAGATGGGATAGGGCAGTGTGCAGTGCGATGACGATTGCATCGTCTATGAATCTATTGGGGCGGTAAGCAAATTGAAATCGGTCTAGGGTGTCAGGTGAGGTAGAAGTGATATGATCATTAACCCGCCTTTCAAAGCACTTCATGATGACAGAAGTGACTGCTATGGGGCTATAATAATTTAGTTGTTACCTTTGCTTTTTTGGGTACAGGAATAATGGTGGATATATTTAAGCAATTGGGGACAGCGGACTGGGATGGAGAGATGGTATATTTCCGGAAACACTGAGGACGCGGCTAGGGATGCTGTCTGGTCTGGCAGCCTTGCAAGGGTTAACAAGCTTGAATGTCTTACTCACGTCGGCCACGGAGAATGTGAGTCCACAGTCCTTGGGAGCGGGCCAGTCGGTGGCACTGTGTTATCCTCAAAGCGGGTGATGAAGGTGTTTAGCTTGTCTGGAAGCAAGACGTCGGTGTCCGTGACTTGGCTGGTTTTCCCTTTGTAATTCGTGATTGTCTGTAGACCCTGCCACAAATGTATTGTGTCTGAGCCATTGAATTGCAACTTCACTTTGTCTCTGCACTGACTTTTTGCCTGTTTGATTGCCTTACGGAGGGAATAACTACACTGTTTGTTTTCAACCATATTCCCAGTCACCTTGCCATGGTTAAATGTTGTGGATGGCACTTTCAGTTTTGCACTAATGCTGCCATCTATCCACTTTTTCTTGTTTGGGTAGGTTTTAATAGTCACCATGGGAATAACATCCCCTATACACTTCCTCATTAACTCAGTCACCGTGTCCGTGACATTGTTAATGTTATTCTCAGAGGCTACCTAGAAAATATCCCAGTCCGCGTGATCAAAACAATCTTGAAGCATGGATTCCAATTGGTCAGACCAGCGTTGAATAGACCTTAGAACTGGTACTTCCTGTTTGAGTTTCTGCCTAGAGGAAGGGAGGAGAAAAATGGAGTTGTGATCTGATTTGCCAAAGGGAGGGTGGGGGAGGGCCTTGTAGCCATCCCGGAAGGGTGAGTAGCAGTGATCAAGTGTTTTAGTTGCGCGGTGTACTACAGCCAATGTGTTGATAGAACTTCAGTAGCATTTTCCTCAAATTTGCTTTGTTAAAATTCCCAGCTACAATAAATGTCGCCTCAGGATATGTGGTTTCCAGTTTGCACAAAGTCCAGTGGAGTTCCATGAGGGCTGCCGTGGTATCGGCTGGAGGGGGAATATACACGGCTGTGACTATAACCGAAGAGAATTATCTTGGGAGGTAATACGGTCAACATTTGATTGTGACGTTTTCTAGGTCGGATGAACAAAATTACTTGAGTTTCTGTACGCTCTCACAATCACACCATGAGTAGTTAATCATGAAACATACACCTCTGCCTTTCTTCTTCCCGGAGAGTTCTTTATTTCTGTCCGCATGATGTGCTGAGAACCCAGCTGGCTGTATGGACTGGGACAGTATATCCGGAGAGAGCTATGATTCCGTGAAACAGAGTATGTTACAGTCCCTGATGTTTCTCTGGAAGGAGATCCTTGCCCTGAGCTCGTCTACTTTATTGTCCAGAGACTGAACATTGGCGAGTAATATACTTGGCAGCGGTGGTGGTGTCCCCGCCTCCTGAGTCAGACTAGAAGTAAACTCCAAATACCTCATCTCTGCCCGCAGCGTCTTGCATCAGCCTCTGGGATAAGTTCAATTGCCCTGGGGCGAAGAACAAAGGATCCAATTCAGGAAAGTAATATCCCTCGGCGTAATGCTGTTGAGTTACCGCCTCTTTGATATCCAAAAGTTATTTCCGGCTGTATGTAATAACACAAAACACATTGTGGTGCAAAGTTTTTTACGAAATAACACACAAAAAAACGAAATACTGCAAAGCTGCTTTGGAGCTAGAAGCAGAGCTGCCATGTCTGTCGGCGCCATGTAATAGTTCCTCACAGTATTATAATAGTTCCTCACAGTATTCCTCCAAGTCATTTCTCCAACTCTTTCCCCCTCAATAATCAGCATTGCTGAGAAGTAGGCTATGGATCTGTTGCGTGTATTTATTTATATTTGAATGATTGTCAATTTCATCTTCAAACTATAGCATAGCTGTCCCCTTCGTACTTTCCTTGTCAGTTCATTATCTTACGTTTTACTTTCGTGAAAGCCTAAGGTAGGCCTAGGTTTGTTAATACGTTTTAAGGATAGGAGAAATATTTGCTCTTTTACGGTATATGACATTCGCTGGTGGCTTTGATTGACGGGTGCTTTTACGGGGGTGTGCGTGTGAGTGTGAGTTCACTGATTCTCTCTATAGGCCTATATGTCCGTTCAGAAAGTTTCCTAAAGAAGCCTGTCTGGACTCCATCTCTTTAAAACCTGTTTGGGCTGCAAGCCCGACGTCGGAACGAAAATGACAACAGCTGCAGGGCGCGAAATTCAAAATCTATTTTTTTTAAATATTTAACTTTCACACATTAACAAGTCCAATACAGCATTTGAAAGATAAACATCTTGTCAATCCAGCCAACATGTCCGATTTTTTAAATGTTTTACAGAGAAAACACCACATATATTTATGTTAGCTCACCACCAAATACAAAAGTGGACAGACACGTATGAATATGATTATGATGTATGAATTATGATTCAAGTAGCATGCACAAGCCAACCGAAATAAACTAAAACCAACCTAAAGAACCCAGAAAAAAAAAAACTACCTCAGATGACAGTCATATAACATGTTACACAATAAATCTATGTTTTGTTCATAAAAAGTGCATATTTTAGCTATAAATCAGTTTTACGTTGATGCTACCATAAATGCTACCACATAGCTACAGTCTGAATCCAGACGGGAGTAGCCAGAGAAAATACAGACACAAACGTCGACTACTAATTACACCTCATAAAACATTTCAGAAAAACATATGGTGGATAGCTAATGAAAGACAGATATCGTGTGAATAGAGCCAATATTTCCGATTTTTGAAGTGTTTTACAGCGAAAACACAATATATCGTTATATTAGCTAACAACATAAGCTTAAATAAGGCAGCACTGATTCTAGTCAAGCGTTAGCCTAGCACAGTTAGCACAGTTAGCATTGAACAGTTCGACAGATATATGGAAAAGCATCCCAAATTGGGTCCTTATCTTTGTTGATCTTCCATCAGAATGTTGTAACGGGGTCCAATGTCCAGTACAGTCTTTAGTTGGGTTCCAGAACGAACTATTTCCCTCTTTGGTTAGCAAGCACAATGGCGCTAATCGGCTAACGTGCGGCGCTAATCTGTCTTTCTTCAAAAAATTATTCCGTCGCATCACATCTAAAGTCCAGAATAAATTGCAATAATATAATTAAAGTATATTGAAAAAACATACTTTAGGATGATTTTGTGACATGTATCAAATAATATCGAAGTCAGAGATCATATTCACCTTAATCGACCTTCTTCCAGTAGCCGAGACCAAATTCTGCTTCGCGCCCGGAATTTTTTTTTAACTGCGCAGGTCTCACAAGAAGGTGTGGTATTCAGTCCATGGACGAGATATTCGACTCCTTTCAATTCTCACTTCCGCATTACACCCTGATGAAGGCGTATGACGTGTTTCTACGGTCCTAAGTGTAATGACCTTTTATAGACAAGGTCTTAAAGAGACACATCGCATTTTGGAAATCTCAATTCGGCTGGGAAAATGGCTGAAAAAATATTTCTGTTCGACTTAGAGAAATAATTCAAACCTTTTTAGAAACTATAGACTGTTATCTATCCAACAGTAGTAAATATATGCATATTGTAAAATAAAACATTTCTTAAGAGGCCGTTTGAAAATGTGCACATATTTTCCAGTTTTTTCAATATTCACCCTGCAGCCTGAAGAAGTTAATAACAGTCAAATGCTCCTGTTATGATTTAATCTTGTAAAAGGCTTATTTTCTTCGGCTACATTATTTCTCATCCTCTCTTTGAAGAACATATCCCAATGCCATCGAATGACCGCTTATGCAGCTATTTGGGGAAAAGTGGGAGAAAACCCATCAGACTTCGTTTGAATGAATGGTTTTGTGCATCGAATTAGGATTGTGTGCAGAAAAGCCAACAGACAAGGACAGGGTAGGCATATATCTTTATGGTGACTCCATTAATATTGTGTCAATACGAAAATGCGACAGATCCACTCCAACTTGGCATTTCTTCATTTGTTGATTCATATTTGTGAGTAATAACCTGAATAATAAGGAAATGACTTGATAATAACGCAGGGTAATGTTTTGTTTAACCCTGAACGGTTATTTCGGTGACCGTGTATATTGCCTGATCAATTACCATAACCTCCGTCAAAGACCGTCACAGCTGCTGCCTATATAGGCTTCTAGTAGTGGCAGTCATTCAGTGTAACAAACATCAGAGAATAAATTAGCCCATGATGCTAAGTGAAGTCTGTGCCACTGAGAACCCCAGCCAGCCCAGATGTTGGGAGCTGGAGCAGTTTGGTGGGGGAGTTTTACCTCTCTCTCTCTCTCTCTCTCTCTCTCTCTCTTTCTCTCTCTCTCTCTCTCTCTCTCTCTCTCTCTCTCTCTCTCTCGTAAATATGTGCCAGTGAAAACTTCATAACCTCTCTCCCTCCAGAGAGAGCGGAGCGACCTCGACGGCCGCTACCAGGGTCTTCACTGCACTCTGATGAGCAAACATTTGCATAGGGAGAGTGAAATATCTTCCCATTTTCGTTCCTTTCCTGGCATAGAATGGAAAGAGAGTGAGAGGGAAGGGGCTGTAGGCACGGAGTATAGTGAAAGAGAAAGAGACGAGAGACAGAACTTGATGCCAAATCCACACAGACATTAATTTGCAGCGCCACATGGGACTGGTAGTGATGATGAGAGAGAGAGTGACAGATTACTACTGAGTCACAGTTGGTGACCAGAGAAAGTCAGAATACCTAACAACCTTCACAAATGGGTTGTTAAATGTCAGTTCTATAGTATCACTGCAGATATTTATTGAAAATCACATCGTCTGCCATCATTATATGAAGAACCGTTCCCATTGTTAGAATACAGAGACCTAAAAGTACTCCCAAATGAATCTGTGTGTTAGCGCATGTAGGTTATAAAACAACTCCTGCAATACCTGCGTGTTCCTCTGCTGAGCGAGAGAGCAGCATTCTCAGCATGTGTAATTAAGTAGCACATTGTGCAGTGAGTCTGTGGCCCCAGACCCCGAGCTGTCTGGGCAGAGCCTGTACGGTAATTGGTAAATTTACTGGAATCAATGTGCAGGGAGCGCAGCCCGACAGACTGCCAGTCTCAACAGAGGGAAGAAGAAGAGAAAGAGAGGAGGAGAAGAGAGAAAACAGAAAGGGAATGGAGGAACCACAGAATAAGGAGGAGAGGAGGAGAGCAAACAGGCAAGGTGAAGGAGAAGAAAATGCAACAGAACAGGACAGGACAGAACAGATGAAAAGAACAGGACAGAACAGAACAGATGAATAGGACAGGACAGAACAGGACGCATGAACAGAACAGGACAGAACAGGACAGAACAGGACACATGAACAGAACAGGACAGAACACGACAGAACAGAACAGGAGAGGTGAACAAAACAGGACAGATCAGAACAGATGAATAGAACAGGACAGAACAGAACAGATGAATAGGACAGAACAGAACAGGACAGATGAACAGAACAGAACAGGACAGAACAGAACAGAACTGTCACGTTCCTGACCTTATTTCCTTTGTTTAGTCTTCGTTTAGTTGGTCAGGACGTGAGCTGGTTGGGCATTCTATGTTTTGTGTTTCTATGTTGGGTTTGTTGTTTGGCCTAATATGGTTCTCAATCAGAGGCAGGTGTTTGTCATTGTCTCTGATTGGGAACCATATTAAGGTAGGCTGTTTTCACTGTTTGTTTGTGGGTGATTGTTCCTGTTCGTGCGTTCATGTGTTTTATGTTCTCAGGTTCAGGACTGTAGCTTCGTTGTTTTCGTCTGTTTATTGTTTTTTGTTCGTATTGAAAGTAGTAATAAATATTCCAATAAATATGGATACATACCCCGCTGCGCTTTGGTCCTCCTCTCCTTCCAACGACGAGAGTCGTTACAAGAACAGATGAACAGAATAGGACAGAACAGGGCAGGACAGAACAGAACAGAACAGGACAGATTAACAGAACAGGACAGAATAAAAGAGATTAACAGAACAGGACAGAACAGAATAGAACAGATGAACAGAACAGATGAACAGAACAGAAGAACAGAACAGATTAACAGAATAAGTACAGGACAGGAGAGGAGAGGAGAGGGAAAACCAAACAACATGTTGGTTTCAGAGAGAGAGGAAGAGTACGGTGTACAGTACAGGATTAGAAGGAACAGATCAGTGGAGAAGAAAAAACAGAACAGAACAGAATAAGCAGAGGAGACTGTTTAGAGAGAGGGGTAGTACCCCGGAGACAGATAGAGTGATGTGTTTATCTCTATGGAGAGTACACTAAGACAGGGTTAGTCTGGTCTGAGTAGTATGTCTTCCTCTTATTTTGATTTGAGCCATACCCCACAGGACCTGTCAAGCCTTGATCCACTGCTGAGTTCAGATTTACAGAGGCAAGGTCACTGTACTGTTTATTGATCAGCCTGTCTGTCTGTCTAGCTTTCTGTCTGGAGAATATAAGAGATTTTTAAGTATGCTCAACTGTGTGGATTTTACTTACTTTCCACCTTGATTGTGTTTTACAGCATTGGTTGGTGGGAAAAGTGTATATTTTCAAAGCATTAGGGCTTATTTCTCCATAAGGTTTAGTTTGAATACACAAATGGCATAGAGTAAAAGAACCATTTGCGTTTACCCACTGTCACTGTCGTGTGTAGAGACGGACCAAGGCGCAGCGTGCTCTGAGTTCCACATCTTTATTTTAGTGAAACTTACAAAAACAAAAGGAAACAAACAACGAACCGTGACATAAGTGGTGCTACATGCACTAACTCATACCAAGATCCCACAAAACACAGTGGGGAAATGGCTGCCTAAATATGATCCCCAATCAGAGACAACGATTAACAGCTGCCTCTGATTGGGAACCATACCAGGCCAACATAGACATACAATAACCTAGATAACCCATCCTAGTCACACCCCGACCTAACCAACATAGAGAATAAAAGGCTCTCTATGGTCAGGGCGTGACACCCACAAAGTTCGCTTACTGAAGACGGTTGCAAAAATAACTTCCTGTATCGTGCATGTCGGAAAAGATTTGGAATGTTGGGGGAAAGTATTTAAGAATCATCCTTTAAAGCATATTCTTAATCAATAGCCTCCTACCTAACTTTACCTTGAAGTAGTGTTTCTTTCAGATGTATTTTTCAAGTGGCTCACCGCCAGTGCTGCAAGGACATTGAAGGACAAAACCCAGGCCAAAAGGAACAGTCTCACAGTTCACAATGAATCCAGGACAACCCTGAACAAGAATTCAACCTCTTTGCAGAAAACAAAACTCTTCAGAGGCTAGGTCGATTAGCTAGCTCAATGCATACTGATGTTCTATTCTGGATAGAACTGGAGAGAAGAAAACGTTGTACTCTGGAGTTATTCCTGACCTGATACTAACCTAGAAAAACAGTATAGATACCCATTATACAGTCTACTTTAAAATATTTAAAGCAGGTGAAAGCACACTAGGTGAAAGGACATGAACAGATGCACAGTGCTTAGGGCGGCGACCTGCTGTGTGTGTGTCTGTTTGCATGCGCACACAATGTGTGTGTGTCTGTGTCGTAGCCTTCAAAGCCTGGGAGTCTGAGAAGGAGAAGTCATGAAATATTGGTAGCCGGCTCCAACACCTCTTGACCTGCCCTTTATGAGGTGTGGATCAGAAGATGAGTTCCCTGTCTGTCTTCGTGTGTGTGAAACCCTGGGGTCATTTAGACATTTAACAGGCGTGGACCTAGTGTCTTCAGGTGGCAATGAAATAGGAATGATAGGACAATGTAAATGAAAATTGCACTCCTTTAAAGATTGGGATTACCTCTTGGCTTGGCAATTATTTTGCGCTGTGTCCCGTGTCAGTTTGAGAGAGATGTTTACTCAAAGTGCAGGGCTTCGCAGGGTCACAGTTGTGACTGTAATGATATCAGCCTCTTAGGCTCTACCTGAGTAGTTAGAATATATTCTTTGTACTGAAAACAAGCTGGCGAGGATATGTGAAAAGACACAGTTATCCCTCACATAAACTGTCGTATCCTTTACTCTCATGTGGGTGAAGTGACTTCATAAAGTAGCCTCAGTTTATTGAACAGTTGTCATGGCAACGTCGCCTAAAAAAAGGGGGGGGAAGTCTGAAATGTATCCTACGCTAATTAGTAGCATCAGTTGACTTTTAGACGTCAACACTGTCCTTGTCTTTTCATCACAAGGTCTATCAGATGTGTTCTCTAAATCTCACGTCTGTCCCTAATAGAGAATGGAACTCGAAGCAGTAAACACACATTTTCCTTCTCAACCTCATGCTTCATTTTACATTGGAGCTTATTTTCAATTATCCAACTGTTTCCCTGTCCTTCTTACCTCTGATTAGTGAAGTGAGGAGACTGTAATAACTGTGTCTCAAAAAGACATGCCCCGTTAGATTTTAGATCACAATCAACTGTAAAGTAACTGGATTATGTCCAGTGGAGGCTGATTAGCTCTAAAATACCACCTCATTCAAGAATTGAAATTCTCCGACATGATCATGATCGCTCTCTTCATATATCTACATGGCTTTTTAAAGTTATTCAAAAGCACATATTCATTGTGGTGTGTCTCTTTAAATTACTATTGTTCCTCTATCTCCAAATCCCTTATTTTGATGTGTGTCTCATGGGCTGTGGTTACACAGGCAGCCCAATTATGATCTTTTCACATCCAATCTTTCTCACAGCTGATTTGATGGGTCAAGAGGCCAATTAATAGAAAAATATCACAAATGGGCTGCCTGTGTGAACACAGCCATATCGCCTTCAGCCAACAGTAAACCACTCCAATACGACTCTCATGGGGAACGTCTGTTGATTTACCATTCAGGAGTGTGTTTGTTCTCAGAGCTAACATATGAATGTGCTATCAGGATCTCTGAGATGAGATAATAGCATTACAGAATGCCTCTATTGTCTTGTTCAGTTGAGGGGAAACGTTTTGAAATGGCGTGAACCAGGGAAGTACTATCTGAAGAGATTGTACTACTGCGTGCCCTACTGAACATAACCGAGGTCTAGTTGTAACCCTGTAGCTCAAATTGCTCGTCATAGCCATGCAGCTATGCAGCTACCCATAGGGCATTATCCCGCTGCTACTAGGGGAGAGAAGAGAAACACCACAATTACTCCACAGGGATTCGAACAAAAAAGACCCATTGACAAATGGGAAGTGTTAAAGTGGATCGTTATGACTCTGGTGTCCTGTCTGTTTCCAAAAGCTGATGAAAAGTTAGCTCTTCTGAGGCAAAGTACTATAGGGGTCCATTTGTGAGGGGTGCATTTAGTGAGGGGTGCATTTGAACCACAATAACCACATTTCCACCTACATGCAATGAAACTTCAGCATGTCTTGAAAAAGAATATGATGCAGGGCCTCAGAGGAACCTACTTTTCAGCAGCTTTTGGAAACAGACAGGAAACATAATGGTCCACTTTAACCCATTTGGGTCTTTTTCGGAAGATACCCTGTAAAGTAATTGCAGTGTTCCTCTTCTGTCCCATTTCTATGATCAGAAAAGACACTGTTAATGCACAGATTTCTTTCAGGGCTTGGCAGTTAGCCACTTTGGCGTAACGACTTCTCCTAAATCCTCAAAAGACATCAAACCAGGAAGGGAAACATTTTGCCTGCCCTGCATTGACTAATATGATTATACACACCTTTGAGTGTGTTTGTGTGTTTGTGTGAGAGAAGGAGAGATTACGAAGCCCTATCTGCGCCACGGTGCTTTTAAAAGTAGCATTTCATAAAAGCTTTTTCTTTCCCCTCCGGTTATGACTTCAAATAAAATAAATTTTAATGGTCTCGTACACAGTTTTGCAGATGTTATCGCCAATGCAGCAAAATGCGTATGTTTCAATGCAGCAATATCTAGCAATACAATAACAATGCAGCAATATCTAGCAATACAATAACAATGCAGCAATATCTAGAAATACAATAACAATGCAGCAATATCTAGAAATACAATAACAATGCAGCAATATCTAGAAATACAATAACAATGCAGCAATATCTAGAAATACAATAACAATGCAGCAATATCTAGAAATACAATAACAATGCAGCAATATCTAGAAATACAATAACAATGCAGCAATATCTAGAAATACAATAACAATGCAGCAATATCTAGAAATACAATAACAATGCAGCAATATCTAGAAATACAATAACAATGCAGCAATATCTAGAAATACAATAACAATGCAGCAATATCTAGAAATACAATAACAATGCAGCAATATCTAGAAATACAATAACAATGCTCACATAATCCAAAAGTAAAATAAAAGAACAAGAAATGAAGACATCAGATTGAGTAATGTCAGAGTCAGGAATGCAAATAAATATTTATTTATTTATACTATTTTCTACATTGTAGAATAATAGTGAAGACATCACAACTAGGAAATAACACACATGGAATTATGTAGTAACCAAAACAAGTGTTTAATAAATATATTTAGATTTTAGATTCTTCAAAGTAGCCACCCTTTGCCTTGATGACAGCTTTGCACTCATGGCATTCTCTCAAACAGCTTCACCTGGAATGCTTTTCCAACAGTCTTGAAGGAGTTCCCACATATGCTGAGCACTTGTTGGCTGCTTTTCCTTCACTCTGCGGTCCAACTCATCCCAAACCATCTCAATTTTGTTGAGTTCGGGTGATTGTAAAGCCCAGGTCATCTGATGCAGCATTCCATCACTGTCCTTCTTGGTCAAATAAAAGGTGTTGGGTCATTGTCCTGTTGAAAAACAAATGATAATCCCACTATCAGGACCCGGTTACGAACTCGGGTCTCCGGTGTGAGAAACAGTCACTTAGCAAACTGAGCCACTAATAGACGGCAGAACCCAGAAGATGAGGCAGAAACAGCAGTACTTGAGACAGTGTTTTAATAAAGTAAAAAGGAAAGTTCCTCAGGCAAAAATATAAATCCACAACGTCAAAAGTAATTCCAAGAGAAAAAGGTCATCCTCCAAGTCAAAAGGTAAATCCACAAGGTGGTAGGTACAGCAGGAAAAAGCCTCAAAAGATAATGAAAAATAAAATAAACGAGAACAAAAACAGAGTCCCACAAGAGAGTCCAACTGGAGTAACAAATGTTCACAGCATCGCTAGGGCTGGGTGCTAACATTCAAACACAGAGCAAAGAACTGAGGAAACCGAAGGGTTTAAATACATACAAGGGGAACGAGGCACAGGTTCAAATAATAACTGGAAACAATGGAAAACAAAGGGTCAAAAAAGCACAATGAGGGCATCTAGTGGCCAAAACCGGAACAATCCTGGCCAAATCCTGACACCCACTAAGCGCAAACCAGATGGGATGGCGTATTACTGCAGAATGCTGTGGTAGCCATGCTGGTTAAGTGTGCCTTGAATTCTAAATAAATCACTTACAGTGTCACCAGCAACGCACCCCCACACCATCACACCTCCTCCTCCATGCTTCACTGTGGGGTGGGAACCACACATGCGGAGATCGTTCATTCACCTACTCTGCGTCTCACAAACACACGGCGGTTGGAACCAAGAATCTGAAATTTGGACTCATCAGACCAAAGGACAAATTTCCACTGGTCTAATGTCTATTGCTCGTGTTTCTTGGCCCAAGCAAGTCTCTTCTTCTTATTGTTGTCCTTCAGTAGTGGTTTCTTTGCAGCAATTCGACCATGAGGGCCTGATTCACATAGTCTCCTCTGAACAGTTGATGTTGAGATAGATGTATCTGTTACTTGAACTCTGTAAAGCATTTATTTGGGCTGCAATTTCTGAGGCAGGTGACTCTAATGAACTTACCCTCTGCAGCAGAGGTAACTCTGGGTCTTCCTTTCCTGTGGCAGTCCTCATGAGAGCCAGTTTCATCATAGCGCTTGATGGTTTTTGAGGCTGCACAAAGTTCTTCAAATGTTCCATATTGACTGACCTTCATGTCTTAAAGTAATGATGGACTGTTTTTTCTCTTTGCTTATTTGAGCTGTTCTTGCCATTATATGGACTTGGTCTTTTACCAAATCTTCTGTGTACCAACCCTACCTTGTCACAGCACAACTCATTGGCTCAAACGCATTAAGAAGGAAAGAATTTCAACAAATTAACTTTTAACAAGGCACACCTGTTAATTGAAATGCATTCCAGGTGACGACCTCGTGAAGCTGGTTGAAAGAATGCCAATAGTGTGTAAAGCTGTCATCAAGGCAAAGGGTGGCTACTTTGAAGAATCTCAAATATAAAATATATTTTGATTTGTTTTTTGGTTACACTTTTTTGGTTACTACATGATTCCATATGTGTTATTTCATAGTTTTGATGTCTTCACTATTATTCTACAATGTAGAAAATAGTAAAAAGAAAGATAAGCACTTGAATGAATAGGAGTGTTCAAACGTTTGACTGGTACTGTATGTATGTGAATGGTGTGTATAGACAGTAAGGACAGTGTATGAAAAGAACAGGTGTGTACTAGAGGTCGACCGATTAATCGTAATGGCCGAGTTTTCATAACAATCGGAAATCGGTATTTTTGGGCGCCGATTTGCCGATTTTATTTATTTTAATTTTTAATTTTTTTACACCTTTATTTCATCTTTATTTAACTAGGCAAGTCAGTTAAGAACACATTCTTATTTTCAATGACGGCCTAGGAACGTTCTGCCTCGTTCAGGTTTTTAACCTTGTCAGCTCAGGGGATCCAATCTTGCAACCTTACAGTTAACTAGTCCAATGCTCTAACACCTGATTACATTGCACTCCACGAGGAGCCTGCCTGTTAGCGAATGCAGTAAGCTAAGGTAAGTTGCGAGCTAGCATTAAACTTATCTTATAAAAAACAATCAATCAATGACTGTCATTGCTCCAATGTGTACTTAACCATAAACATCAATGCCTTTCTTAAAATCAATACACAAGTATATATTTTTATACCTGCATATTTAGCTAAAAGAAATCCAGGTTAGCAGGCAATATTAACCAGGTGAAATTGTGTCATTTCTCTTGCGTTCATTGCACGCAGAGTCAGGGTATATGCAACAGTTTGGGCCGCCTGGCTCTTTGCGAACTAATTTGCCAGGATTTTACGTAATTATGACAACATTGAAGGTTGTGCAATGTAACAGGAATATTTAGACTCATGGATGCCACCCGTTAGATGAAATGCGGAACGGAATAAACGTTTTGTTTTTTCGAGGTGATAGTTTCCGGATTAGTCAAAGGTATATGGTTTAGAGAGAAATGGTCGACGCGTTATAATTCCTGTAATAACTTGCGGCTGAATTTGAAAGGGGTTCCTTCGTTATTTTACCGTTCATGTCTTCCATAGAGAATGTCTTGATCTACTTCAAATAAGGTCTGTGTTTCATGCAGGCTTAAACCGCCTCAACGTTTTGATACCCGTGTAAATCTCACTAGGATAAGGTAACGTTTGTCAACATATTTTCATAAATCCACTCTACAATTTTTTTTATCTTCGCTTATATTTAGCCAATATTGATCAGAGTTACCTTGTCCTATGGATATGTACACAGTTATAAAATTGGCACGGTGATGTAAGCCTACACGAAACACAGACCTTATTTTAAGTGAATCTAAAAATATCCTATGGAATGAATGAAGGAAGCGCTTTTCAGATTTTGCTATTTTTGTTCAAACAGTTGAGAGTATTTGTCTCCTAAGCAGACTCTTCAGTATCATTGTCACTTCAGAACTGTGTGCGTGTGTGTGTATTCATGTATTATATTAAGTTAAAATAAAAGTGTTCATTGTTCATTCAGTATTGTTGCAATGTCATTATTACAAAAATGTGTGTGTGTGTATGATATATATATATTTTTTTATATAAATCGGCCGATTAATCGGTATCGGCTTTTTTTGTCCTCCAATAATCGGTATCGGTATCGGCATTGAAAAATCATAATCGGTCGACCTCTATTGTGTACAGTCGTGGCCAAAGGTTTTGAGAATGACGCAAATATTAATTTCCACAAGGTTTGCTGCTTCAGTGTCTTCAGATATTTTTTCAGATGTTACTATGGAATAGTGAAGTATAATTACAAGCATTTCATAAGTGTCAAAGGGTTTTATTGACAATTACGTGAAGTTGATGCAAAGAGTCAATATTTGCAGTGTTGACCCTTCTTTTTCAAGACCTTTGCAATCCGCCTGGGCATGCTGTCAATTAACTTCTGGGCCACATCCTGACTGATGGCAGCCCATTCTTGCATAATCAATGCTTTGAGTTTGTCAGAATTTGTAGGTTTTTGTTTGTCCACCCGCCTCTTGAGGATAGACCACAAGTTCTCAATGGGATTAAGGTCTGGGGAGTTTCCTGGCCATGTACCCAAAATATTGATGTTTTGTTCCCCGAGCCACTTAGTTATTACTTTTGCCTTGTGGCAAGGTGCTCCATCATGCTGGAAAAGGCATTGTTCGTCACCAAACTGTTCCTGGATCGTTGGGAGATGTTGCTCTCGGAGGATGTGTTGGTACCATTCTTTATTCATGGCTATGTTCTTAGCCAAAATTGTGAGTGAGCCCACTCCCTTGGCTGAGAAGCAAGCCCACACATGAATGGTCTCAGGATGCTTTACTGTTGGCATGACACAGGACTAATGGTAGCGCTCACCTTGTCTTCTCTGAACAAGTCTTTTTCCGGATGCCCCAAGCAATCGGAAAGGGGATTCATCAGAGAAAATGACTTTACCCCAGTCCTCAGCAGTCCAATCCCTGTACCTTTTGCAGAATATCAGTCTGTCCCTGATGTTTTTCCTGGAGAGAAGTGGCTTCTTTGCTGCCCTTCTTGACACCAGGCCATCCTCCAAAAGTCTTTGCCTCACTGTGCGGGCAGATTCACTCAAAGCTGTCTGCTGCCATTCCTGAGCAAGCTCTGTACTGGTGGTGCCCCGATCCTGCAGCTGAATCAACTTCAGGAGACGGTCCTCGCGCTTGCTGGACTTTCTTGGACGCCCTGAAGCCTTCTTCACAACAATTGAACCACTCTACTTGAAGTTCTTCATGATCCGATAAATGGTTGATTTAGGTGCAATCTTACTTACTGGCAGCAATATCCTTGCCTGTGAAGCCCTTTTTGTGCAAAGCAATGATGACGGCACGTGTTTCCTTGCAGGTAACCATGCTTGACAGAGGAAGAACAATGATTCCAAGCACCACCCTCCTTTTGAAGCTTCCAGTCTGTTATTCGAACTCAATCAGCATGACAGAGTGATCTCCAGCCTTGTCCTCGTCAACACTCACACCTGTGTTAACTAGAGAAACACTGACATGATGTCAGCTGGTCCTTTTGTGGCAGGGCTGAAATGCAGTGGAAATGTTTTTTGGGGATTCAGTTCATTTGCATGGCAAAGAGGGACTTAATTGCAATTCATCTCATCACTCTTCATAACATTCATGGAGTATATGCAAATTGCCATCATACGAACTGAGGCAGCAGACTTTGTGAAAATTTATATTTGTGTCATTCTCAAAACTTTTGGCCACGACTGTACAGCAGTAGTTATATAGGATGAGCCTTGTCTAGGATACAGTATATTCATGTGAAGTTTGTAAAACAGTATGTAAACATTATTAAAGTAACCAGTGTTCAATGACATTAGATGAATGTACAGCATAAAACATGTACTGTATTTGTGTTTGCAGCAAGCTCCCTGCTAAGGTTAAAGGCAATTATTTCTCTGAACCTCCAAGGCAACCTTCAAAATTCACAGAAAGCAGAACAAAGCGTAGGGTATCTGAATTATTACCAAGTTCTAGCGTTTGTTGCACTGGGAAGCACTTTAGAGAGCAATTTGAAGGGCTCGTTCATGCATAAACATTTTTTGACAGTTGAATTCAAATGTCATTCATATAGAAGAAAAAAATAAAAATATTAGAATCAGAACATGTTCGACTGTTGATGGAGTGAAGGGAGAATGAATAGAAATGATGGTCAGTTAAATTATCAGGGCTGAACGCTCTATCAAAATGTAAGTGTTTTACCTTTCTTTTCATATTACTGTTTGGCTGAGGCTCACACTGAATTGCAGCGTTTAATCTCTCAGAGTGGGTGATGATGGAATAATGGAATTGTCCCCCACCCTCTTCCTCCTCTCCTCTTTCTCAGGGCTTCTCGCTGGGTCTGAGCGAAGGACACATTTACACCTGGACGGACGGCTTGAGGAGGAGAGACTGGCATGATAACGAGAGCATCAGGAGAGACGAACTACGTGTCGGTATGTCTCACAGACAACTCACAGGAAACCACAGACAATCACTACACCTCCTGTAGCTAAAGAGTTTTCACTCTGCACACAGCGAGCAAGCTGAGACCTCACGTAACAAATGTCCACATAAAGAACTTCAACCAAGTCTATCTTTATCATGATTTACTGTAATGGTTTCCATGAAGGTAAAGGGGAGATTGTTTTCCAAGGCAGTAAGTACATTATTAAGGTACTGTAGGTACTGTACAGTAACTTTGTAAGTCATATTGATCTATTTGATAATATTCGCTTTAGCTCTGCTTCTTGAGCAATGGGAGCCCAGATGCTGGACAAATGCATTTCCATTTGAGACATAAAAATAAAATAAAAAATAATTAATTCTTGTCTGTTTCCACCAGGTAGAGGCAAGACTAACCCTTAGCTAAGTGAGAACATGTACCAGCATCTCAATTCCGGTTAACATTAATTAGAAAAGGTCACTGATAGACAAGCCATTAGTATCCACTATTCAAACAAGAAGTATCTGGGGGAGGGGTGTTCGGGCCAGAAATGATTGTGTCCACACATAACCCAGCTATTTCCATTCATTACATAAATGTCAAGTAAAGAGCAGAGAGGCAGAGGCCCAATGTTCCTCTCCTAATCCAAACACAGTATCTGTGTCTCCTTCCTGCCGCTGTGCAGTTACAGCATCACTCAAAAAGAGCTCTATTTGAAACTTAAGTATTTTCAGTCTAAGCCCCCTTAAGGTTAAATCACTGTGCCATTGCCAGTTAAAGCTTCAATATTTTAGCAGATAGATTTCAATAGTCCCATCCTGGTAGAGACCTAGTCTGCATCCCAAACGGAACCTTAGTTCCTACATAGTGCACTACTTTTGACCAGTTCTGGGTAGTGCACGGTATAGGGAACAAGGTGGGTTTTGGAACGCACCCCAGAGCTGGGAAACATTTGAAGCCAAGCCGGATAAATCATCAATGCCAGACAGGAAATATATTATTTCGGTCAGGGGTTCATGTCAACTGTAGATAAACATGTCAGAGGCAATATTAATGACCAGGCAACAATGGAGAATAGAACACTTTTACAGCTTCTGGAATTGCGGAACTCGGCTGTAAATTCTAATGCATGCAGACTTCAGAGTATTAAATAAAGTCATTAGCCAGATTAGACTAAGTTGAATTGCTACCAGACTAAAACAGAGACGTCAAACAGGGCTTCTGTCTAAATGGCACCCTATTCCCCACATTCCCCTATGGGCCCTCTTTGAAAGTAGTGCACTATGTAGGGAATAGTGTGCCATTAGGGTGTCAGACCTGTCACATCACGTAACCCTACAATATGGCTGCCTAAATCCTGAACGTTGCCCTCTCTGCCCTCCTGTCTGGTCAGATCATGATGCATGGTCATTGTCCCACCAGACCTCCACCACATATGTACCACACCATCTGTTGAGCCGCGATTGTACGTTTGCGGCGACCATGATAAAAGCTTTCTATTCATTTTGGATGAATCAAGCTGATTATAGCTCATCAGTGCATGAAACCCAGGGGCAAGTAATACATTTGCCCCTGTTTTTCTCGTGTCTCAGATGGGAAAAGTGTAGTCTACTATATGTATTAACCACTTACAAATCTTAAGCAGCTCATATACAAATGCTCTGTATAATGAATTGTAGGCATGTGTATTAAAACCACTTATAAAGCTGCAGTGCTCGTAAGGAACATCATTGTACTGTGATGGGCCTGTTAATTAAATGTTCTCTCAATCAAGTAGACGTCAGCCTCTTGCCCATCTCTGTTGTGAATAGATTAGTGATTACAGAACAGGGCCTGCATTCAAATAGTGTCTCCGAGTAGGAGTGCTGATCTAGGATCAGGTCCCCCTTGTCCATGACATCTTATTAATTATGATCTAAAAGGATAAAATGATCCTAGTCTGAGACTCTTTGTGAATAATAGACTCATAATCACCACCATCCCCCAACCAGGAAGCTGTGGAAAATCTAACCCCTTTGAGCAGCATGTAGGAATGATTCATGTGTTAAACCAATTAAGTGATTTTCTCTATATATTGTCTGTCCCATTATGCCTTTTAAAAGCATCCATTTACATGTTCTGTCAGCAGGGAAATTGGGTGAGTGCACTTTGTCCATGTTTTACTTTAGTTTTTTGAACCGCCATTGTTTTTCGAAAATCAAGCCCCTTCCGAGTGAAACGATGGAATGGAAAACCATTACTATTGAACATTCATGTGTGGGTGTGCTGGATTTGAATATTTCATATGCTTGGTTTTTCTCCTCCCTCCTGTGAGCTTGGCTGCCCTGTGCTGTGGGTGTATAGTGTTTCAATAATTATGTACCGAGGAAAATTAGCTTCCAGCGGCCAACAATACTCACAGTAGAGTTATTGAACTCACCGCATAATTGAGAGAGAGGGATCACTGGTTATGTCAACGTATAATTCACGTTGATGAGAGAAATTATGAACGATGTAAAACTTGGCAAGTGATTTATTCATTAGCGTTGGTTTTGGCGAAGGATGTGAAATGAATTGTGTTTATGAGAGGACAGGGACGTAGGTTTCGTTTCATCCTATTTCCAGCCGACTCTAAGATTGTGGCATACGATACCTACTTGAAACACAAGCCTTTATTTGGCAGACGGCGCCCGCAAAATATTTCCCACCTCCCGCTTCCAAATCCATTTAATATTTTACAAAAACAAAGATTTTTCTTTTTCCCTCTTTTGTACTCGTCCTGGAAACTTTCCATGTTTTCC